>NC_137199.1:16322307-16352307 GCF_960531495.2 Zeus faber | reverse complement strand
CAGGACGAGCAGCTGCTGAGTCATGAGAGCAAACTGAAGCAGATGAGCTTGGAGGTGGAGGAGCACCGGAAGAATCCGCCCTCGCCAGACCCCAAGAGCCGCGAGTGGGAGGAGTACCGCCTGAAAGAGCACTATCTCACTTATGAGGTAGCGGCACCGGGGAAACTTTTTCACAGAGGAGCCGAGAGAGAGACTGCAGGAGTGGAATGGCTTAATTATTTACTGTTTTTCCTTCGTAGCGCTTTGTTTTCTTGCGTGTTGTTCAAGTCAACGAAAGCCCCACACCGAGCAATAGTTAGGATATTTTTCAAGAGATAAGATTAAGATAAAACTTTATTCATCTCTGGAGGGAAATTCATCAAAAAGCAGTTCAACACTTACAAACTCTTACAATATCTTTTTAAATTAATTTTTTCGTAGCATTATTAATCTTAATTAGAAGTCCTAGACTCTGTACCTTAGTCGTATGAGAGCATCATGATCAACATCGTTGATTTCAACAAACCCGAAACTCCAGACTCCACGTTGCCTCGAAAAAAAGTTTTGATTTTTGTGGTTGGAATATTTTCATGAATCTCTTCATAATCCTCTCCACCCCCCCGCACCCCCCCCCCCCCCCACCCAACCCCACCCCCCATGAGCAGAAGAGTCGCTATGAGACCTACATCAGCCTGTTGCAGGCCAAGATCCACGCCGAGACGGACGACCTGGAGAAGATTGAGGCCAGCGTGATGATGGGACTCGGAGGGGACCGGCCCCGCTGCGGCCAGGAGGGACGCCTTCGCAAGACCCAGTCGTCTCCGTCCATCAGCCAGGCCCAGGGGGGGCTCAACGGGAGGGCGGCGGGACGCACCGCCCCCGGACAGAGGAGCTGAGGAGGGAAGCGAAAAAAATCAACCTACGACAGCCTCCTGACGGTGACAACCGAGGTCAAATACATCAACCCTGCTACGACTTCTCCATCAGTTTTCTTCTGCCCTCGCCGATCCTCGATGACCGCCATATTTAACCGCACATCTGATCCGATCATTAGTGTGATCACCGTCATCCTCGTTTTTAACGAAACCGTCAGTATTATTTTGAAATGCGAGTAAGTTATTGCTTATGTTGTGATTTTCAGGCTGGGTGGAAGAACAAGTCGGGGGCGGTGTTATCCTGTGTTATTGTGTCAATCCACAACACGATGATGCGCTGTGGGCACTCTGGCATGTTGTATCCACTGACTATGATGTAAACAGACCAACTTGTCCCCCCACCCCCATGGAAGCCACGCGGCCCTGTTGTTCCGTGTAAGGGTCCAGCAGCGGCGGAGCCCCGGTCTGGAGGTGGAACTACTGTAGCATTTGGTCCTCCCTCACCGATCCCGGAAAGACAAACTACCCCCCAAGGCTCATAACAAACCTCTCTGGAGCACGGTGTGTGTACTAGTGTGAATGAATGTGGGTGTGTGTGTGTGTGTGTGTGTGCGCGCGTGCCATAGACTCAATATATCTCTCCTGGCATTATTAAAAATGACTGGACTCTTGAGCGCTGGCACTACAAACTATGAAGTATGAAGGTGCAAAGGTCCTTACTACATGCAGCCTATTTATTTATTTATTTCACCGTGTGGGAACATTGTTTACTCGGAGCTTGGTTTCATAGTGCAAGGAAGCTTGTTTTTGTTTTTTTATTTTTTGTCTAAACAGGTTCCCTGGGTCACGTTCATCTGGTTACGCTTGCCTGCGTGTGCGCAGCGACGCCACAGTCAGCTGCAGTGTTACTGCCGGCCACAAAAGACACTTTACTGCCTTGCTTAAGAGCACCTCAGCTCCTTCACTTGCCGGGCTTTCAAATCCGGTGCAAAGATTCAAACCCATATGTTCCCAAAGCTTTCCGTGAGCTCGAAGCTACGGCTCACGCTACTATGGACGTGTGATTCTTTCTGCGCTTTGATTTCTTCCATTTTGAAGCTGGACTTGAGATGAAGGATGGACTGCTTCAGACGGGAGGAAAGCACTGTGCCTGGGGGGCCCTGTTGAAAATCGGTTCAAGTTTTTGCGGAACAAAACATAATTGGGTGAAAAACGTGACTCGCGGGTCACTGAAATGAAGAATAAAACAGGAAAGTTTTTGTGGGGGGAGGGGTACGAACGACTGACATACAGGGTGCGCGTTGGATCAATCCAATACGATGCTTGTCGGTGTGTGTGTGTGTGTGTGTGTGTGTGTGTGTGTGTGTGTGTGTGTGTGTGTGTGTGTGTGTGCGTGTGTGTGCACGTGCGTGTGCACGTGCGTGTGTGCGCGCGCGCGCGTGTGTGCAAGCGCTCGCAGTTGAGGCAGGCTCTAGGTCAGGGAAATACGTAAACGAAGCAGGGTCTAGTTTTTTTCTATCGAGGAATTAAAAGTGCTATTACACACACGAGAAAGGAGACTGCAGTCACAATCAGCTTTCCTTACTTTCTCTCAACCATCTGCACTCAGCGAGAGATGCCATGCAACTAAAAATATGGTGTTTCGATTTTTAGGTAAAAATCTTAGTACACGGAGGACAGACAAAATCGAGTCAGGCCTTGAATTCTAACGCATATCTTATTAAGGGGATCATTTTAAAATGTTATCCTGCATTGGGGCAATTCATAATATAATTATATCCTTACTGCCGGCATCCTTTCTGAACACGCAAATACATGCAACTATAATAACTGACGCGTTTTTGGGAGAGCGCAGTGTCGTAGTCTGAAAGTGTAGCAGCAGGACTGCAGCAGCTAAGCATGCCAAGTTGTGAGAATTGTTATGATGCTGACAAAAAAAAACAAAAAACATAAAGAGTTAGCAGCGGCAGGCTGGCTCCATCGGTAGCGCGGGCTTCCCCTTCTCCTCCACGGGAGATGATGAGGAAGTACATAGACCTGAGACTCTGACAAGTGGTCCAGATGTTTGAAACGGCAGAGCAGCTCTTCTACCAAGAGAATGAGGCAGGTGGAAGTGGGACAAACTGCCTTTCTTCTTTTCTACAGGAGATCCTAAAGCAACTTGATGAGCTTGTATATTTTATTGACTTACAGTGTATGCGCAAACTGGAGTGCTGTCTGAGGGAGTGGGGGTGGGGTGTGCAGGTACTGCTATTGATAAGCACCTTAATTGACCTCCCACCTAATACATGTAACACACATACACACTCACCCACGCATAGTTCCTCTCTGTGCTGAATATTCCTTTGACACGACTGTAGATCAGAACAACTAGTGCCCCCTCACATAGACAGACGTGGGTAATAACGATGTATCTGGGACTGTGCACGGCATTCCTACTCATTCCCGCGGTGAGTCAGAGCTGATGTGACGGGCGGGGTTCTGAGATCCTCCCAAACACAGCGGCAGAAAACCTGGAACCTGAGCTATAACTTCTGGGGTTGGATGCCTGAATGGACCAGAATGGTGTGGACAGCCTAGGGATTTGAATGGAGCTGAGTTTCTTAAAATGGAATTGCCCTTTTATAAAGCTGAATATGGTCAAGATATATGATTGCTTTCCTACTCCACTTATAGTCACTTTGGCTGTTGTGCTAACCATGATTTCCCGATGTTTTAGGATAGGCCTGTGCTGTAATATAGGATTGTGAGAGAAAAAAATGTTAATTTGTTTATTTAAGAAAAATTACAACTTAGGCACTTTGATGTCACTGTTGGATATAGATATTTTTTTTGTTGCCGATTTGTTTGTATATCTGATATGTTTTTGGCAGGATACTCCTACAATGTAAAGGACATATTTACTGGATATTTAGTCCGTGCTTCATAAAGTAAGCTTTTATACGGATTATGGCGATTGTGCTTTATTTTGCCATTGAGTTTTGCTCTGATAAATAACCACGTTGCCAATGTGATGCGCTTGCTTTCCCTCAGGATTGTGCAGTTTCAATGCATCAGCAAATCGTCCACTTCTCCACATCACACAAAACTTTATCATTTTAAACCTCTGGATGTTTTTCCTCGGGGGCTCTTCATTTTTATTTTATTTATTTTTTATTTAGCTGGTGCCTATTTCTTGTGAGCCTTTCGTAGAGTTCCATTGAAATCCAAACCTATACAAAGCCCCCTGGTTTTGGTGTTTGAGGTGCTCAGTTGTCGGGCTCAGCTGGTACTCAGCAGATTCAAAGTCTGATATTGTTTTTCTGTTTTGCACATCCAAACTCTGACCATGGCCTGGGGTAATCCTCCTCTTTTTAGAGGCAAAAGCTCAGCTCAGGGTAAATCAGAAGGTTTCATCATCACCTTCAGTATCAATCCACGGGAGGCTCTGTAGGTTGAATGCTCATACACATTTGGGACAAGGCATTCTGTGGAATATATACCCACAACCGATCACTGATTCAGAGGAACAAAAGTCCAAGAGTCCAGTCAACGACGCAGGACCGTCCGGAGAAGCCCTGGCGCTTTTGCCAAAATATTCACGAAATGTGAAATCACAAATTGAAAAAACAACAACAAAGAAAATACTAAAGCGATGTTTGTCACTTTAAGCACAGAATTTTGATACTTTTGTCCTCAGAGGTTTCGGTGATGACAGGCGATGAGAGTGTGGTAGAAAGTTCTTTAGAAAAGATCACACTCCGGGTGCGTTGCGTTTTGGTTTGTAGGGGCGCACTTCGCAGGGGATGTCGACATCTCAAGTGAGTTTCAAAGTCCACTTCAAAGTAGACTGTGAAGGGAAAATGTCTGGAGTGTTCATGCAAGTGTACATGGTCGGAGGATGGTAAAAACCAAATGCAGGTGCATACTACTCACCACCCACAGTATCATTTGTGTATGCCAACCATTACTTCCTAAATTGCATGAGAGAGCTTGAAAGGGGCAGGATAAGGATCAAATAAAACCCATCAAATGTATTCAGTTTAACTTCCAATTGCAGTCATCCATATCCTATTATAAAGTCGATCGCATCATTTCGATTAATTTGGCATGAAATTGGACGCAATACAACTCCCGGCCACAGGTGGCAGCACTGACCGCCGAGGAGGCGTCCTATACAGGAACAGGGTGGAGCTTGGTTGTTCCAAATGTTACGTTTTTATTTTCCTACTAGATGTCCATCACCCGTCATCACACGAACTTATAACGGACAGATGTAAGTATCACGTTGTTGTGCTTGAAGTTACAAACATTGTTTTAGAGTGTTTCCCCCCGATTTGTGAATGAATGGCGACACGTTGACTCGGCTGCTAGATGACGTCATCATGACGCGTTACGAACGGCATCACGTCAACAGTAAGCTACCCCGTCCCATAAACAATAAACACATGAGTATAAGCATTTATGAAGCCTGAGGTTCAGTCATTTTTTCAAATCAAATAAATAGTTCACCAAAGCACTCAAACACCGCCCCAAATGGCTTTTCTCATTAACTAACTAATCTACACCACGGTGGTCAGGAAGCCATTGTTGTTCCAGTTTATCAGAGCGTTGAACCAGGAATCAGCCTTCCTTCCGTACAACTTACCAAAAGTTTATCTCTTCAAAAAGCGAAAACGGTTATTAATCGAGATGAAGAAACCGAATCAGTATCGCGTACCTATTATAGCAAAACGAGCAAAGATGTTTACACAAACGACACTAAAATGGCGTAGACCTACGTCTCTGTGTATCGCGGCCTCAGAAATGTATTTTATTGCTCAACAGGCACGCCTTGCTGATTGATGACGTACACTGACCTACTGTATGACCGAAGTAAACACAGTTTACGAGTCTTAATTCAAACTCCTGTTCTCAGCAAGGTCGAATGGACAGACAAAGTCAATGTCTGGGATTTTAGTACTGGAGTCTAGACTCCTAGACCTTTTTTTCCCGGAATTGACAGTGTATTAAACGTGACTCGGTCTCGCACTCACTGTTATTTCAATATTTTTTTCTATTTCTAATGTCGACATTTTCTAATTATTTGTACTATTTTGATGTATATATTGGCCGTACATGGAATTGAATGCAAAATAATATGTAAAATAATATAAAATAATATATTACATTCCTGTTTTTCCAAGAGTACCCAAAGCCAGTTAGAGAAATAAAACCCAGAGGCTCTCTTAATGAAACCCCATTTCTCATGGCAACAATACTACAGTCCCAAAGATGAGAATTCAAGAGAATAACATAAACATAAATAACACAACATAAATTGCTATTATTCAAAGGGCTGTGCTTCTTGGGGCATTTCATCTCTACCTAAGTACTTGGATGGGAGACTGCCTGGAAGGACCAGGTGCTGTGGTTTTACCAGGTGGTCTCCCGTCCAAGTACTAACCAGGCCAGACCCTGTTTAAAGTCCAAGATCGGACGCAATCAGAGTGATATGGCCACCAGTCGAGGCAGCGGGCCCCCCTACTTAAAGTCGTACAAGGGGGAGTGGAAGAAGACGGTAATACCTGGACTCTTCAAGGTTATCTTTGTCATGATCACCATAATAATACACTGGCAGTGTCTAAAAATGTTATATACGACAGCTTATTAACTTGCTCTGTGCTTTTGATAAGCACCAGGCAATGATGCATCATACATCCACTGTACACACACACAGGGTAAAAACAGTAAAATTATAAAACATCTGTCATAATTGAAGACTTCTGCATTTTCAGGATCTGTCCCAGTTCAATCGCAGGTTGTACGCCATTAAAATACAGCGCTGGCACCAGTAACAGAAGTCATCTATGTTTACAGTACTTCAACAATTGGTTGCGGCCTTTTCCATCACGATGACATTCAGGCCTGTACCTCGTTACCATAAATAACCTGCATAAAAACCTGGAAGTCTCCCTACAGAACGTTCCAAAGGCCTATTCACTGCAAGAGACGCAGATAGGGTTGAATTTGAATTTTAAGATTGGATAGTGATTTATTTTTCATATAGAAGTTACACAATGACCTCAAACACTTATTATGAAAAGTCAAATATGTGCCACATTTGAAGCATCTGGTTACACGCTGGTGAGGCTATAATGACAGCCTCAAGCCAGTTATTTCATCATGAAACTCCAAAAAACTAAAAATAACAGACACGGACAGAAGAGGTTTGATACAGGTCTTTCTATAAAATGGTGGCTTCCTTACAACGGCAATAGTTGTAATTTAGTAGGGAGGCTTCCAGACAAATTATTTGATTATCCAGCAGAACCCAATCTGCTCACAGAAACTGTGGCTGCAGCTTCTTCTGTAGCCTTGAGTGTTTACGAGAGCGCACTGGCCTCCGTGTCGATAGCAAAGAAGAAGAAATTCTGAACCAATACTGAAATCCTGAGGGGAAACTTGTTATTAATATACTGTACGTATGAATGTCTTGGGTTAAAATATTATCTCTACATACGTATGTGTTTGAAAAGTGTGTAATACAAGTAAAAATGACATTTCAGGCTGTTGAAGGTGTACATCAATGACGCCCCTTCCCGACGCAGAGGTGGCGGTAGCACTCATAATTGGAGAGACAGGGACACGTGGAATGACTCTTTATTGCGCGATTAGTCATTGTTCAGACGACAAGGCTCCCTCAACATTAAAACAAACAACAATGTACAAGACAGCACACCTTTTTTTTTTGCCATCAACGGAAATTTAATAAGGTAGTGAGAGTACATAAACAGAAAGTAATGGTGTGCGAGGACGCGAATTATGATGATGTTAAGATGTGTAGGATGAGTTTGATGTCGAAGCCAAAGTAAGCACCATTGTCATGTAGTCAGGAAAGGCCATATTTCAGTAAGAAATATTCTAGAAGGGGGGGGGGGTGGAGTGAGGAGAGGTTAAATATGATACAAGAGGATTGTTATCACAGTTTTCAGACATTTTTTACTAACTAAAAAAAAAGAACAATATCGGTGTAGCACTACTTAATCATGCAATTTACTTTAGTAAACCTTCTGACACACAGACAAAATATACTTCAATAAGTAGAACTCAATACATCTCTTTCCAGCAATAATCACAAAGCCTGTAATTTATACTCTGAATGTGAGATCCCTATCAAAAATAATATGCAGATTTTCTTATTTTCTTAATATATCTAAAGTGCAAGTATTTATCCATTTTTATTCAATGCTTTCTGTAAGTATAAAATACAAAGGAAAAAAACAGCAATATGTTTTTCCTGTTTACATGTTATATTTTTTTGAAAGGAGGCGCATCATATATAACAAACCATATATATATATATATATATTTATATACACACACACGCCACAGATAAAATATTTTTCAAAGATACAACATATTATCTCATATGGGGATGGGAAAGGGATTTCTGACCATACGGTGACATGGGATATGTTCATTGTGCATTGACCCTACCCATTTAACTCCAGAATCCAATTCCAAACATTGTATTAATGTCTTCAACACATTTTAAGGAACCACTTTTAACTACACATAACAGTAGCCTATACAGTCTGCAAACATTATGGTCCTACTTAGTATGTGTGCAAACAGAGGACGTGCTGAATGAGCCACTTTGTCAATGGTTTGTGATGAGTCATAGAGTGCTTAGCTTTGACCAAAAACTCAGATTGGCCATCTGATTAATCTGGAACTCTGAACGGCCGATGAAAAAACACAACACTGTAGCCATGAGCAAAGCAGATTGCCCAGTGAGGAACACCATATGTGGAAGTTTTTGTGTGTTTTCTGAAATGGTATAGTTTGGTCGAAGCAGCCCCAGACATGGCCCCTTAATTTCATATTTTCGGGTTTTAGTCCCGTGCTGCTGTTCCATTGCGGCCACATACGTGAACACTCCCCTGTTATTAACTGCTATGACAAGCCCATAACACACATACAGATGTAGCCATAAAAACAATCCCATTTTATGTTCATGGGCCACATAGAATATGTTAAGTGTTGCATCCTTAAATTGCCTATTACAATTTAAAAAAAAGTGTTTTAACCAGTCAAAAGGCTCTGGGAAAGGTTTGGTCACTAATTGTTAAACAGAAACAAGTTGCGTGTTACCGAAAGCACATTTAGTTTTACTTGACAACATCAGAAAAAAAGTATGTAGCAGTGAACACTGCATCACTAATGGATAATAGATGCAGGAGAGGGATTAGGGACTCTTGTGATGGCTACCACTGTATATTATGCCTAATAAGTCAAAACATGTACCTCTTCAATTCAGAACGCTTCAGTGCACCACACACACTGTGCTGAGCCAGGAGCCACTGATGATGGTGCACGGCTCAATTACTGACAAGAGACTAAGTCCTTAAAAAAAGTAACCTGCCGTCCATTTTGAATTTGAGTTCTGCGGATGGATCACTGTACATTGTGAGTACATAACATGGCTGCAAGGTCACAATTTTTTTCAAATGTAAAACTGTCTGGCTCTGTGTTATAGCTTCCAACTGTGTTATAGCCAACAAATGAGACCTTTTTTTTCATACAAACCCAAGAGCAAGTCCACCTCTGTAGCTCCTTACCCACAACAGCTAAATACGATTCCATGCTTTACCACAATGAATCATTTCATCAGCAAAAACTTAGCCAACCCATTAGCACCCTTTGATAATGGGCTACGACAAACAAAAGAAGACGTAACATCTTTTTTTATTTGGGAAGAAGAAATGTGCATTTTAAAGAGTGAGGCATTCAAAAAAGTGAACTCAATAAGCATATTTCGGCTCTCTGTGTATTTCAACTGTTGAAGAAGGAAAAGGAAAAAAAGTGGAAGTTTCGTAGTTCCAGTTTTTGAGGCCTGCCGGAGGCCTAAATTCAATCAAGCAGAAGCCAGAACACTCTGGGGAAGAAGTGCTACATCACAACAAGATGTCCAAACTCTGGTTGAACTCAAGTTGAACTCACATTGACCTCATATGTCCTCTGCAGGGTACATAATCATAGGTGGTTAGTACATTTTGCTTAATGAAAATGGGCTTTTCACAATCCACAGGGCAGTGTAAGGTATTATATTGATCTCTGCAAAAAAAAAAAAACAAGGAGCACAAGCTTTCCTGTTGCTCTCCAGTAGCGGAGTTTTCTAGTCTTAACGGCTTGGGTAGTAGATACCCTGGTAGGCTGTTGGTACGGTGCCCCAACCAGACCCTACAGTGCAGTGCCAGGCTTCATTGGGCCTTTCACCCACACTCCAAGACAAACCTGGACCAAAAATGCCCTGCCAGAGCCGGATTGAATCTTTTTTTTTTTTATAACATTTTCCTTGGCTCCATTGCCACAGACAAGATAAACAAACAAACAAAAAGGATTGGATTTAACGATGTCTCTGATACCATTTCAGCCCGGATGTACTTTGGATATCCCTAGCTTGAGCCTACATAGCCTCTGCTTCCCCACTAACTGCACCTACAGTGCCGTCTCCGTTCAACTGGGTCCTTCCCCAAAGCTATAATCCATTAACTGTCTTTCCTCTTGACGCCAGCTAGGTGGCATGTCACCATGGCAGGGTCTGGGATTGCCTTTGGTTGTATAAGCTGATCTAATCCAACCTGCTTTAAATAAAATTGAAAGGAGAACTTACTGACATAGGGCTCATTGATTGTTAACTAACGCTCGGGTGAAAGCCTCAAGGTCGATCAGGTCAAACTGAAAGAACGGGCTGTGTGTTGGGGAGTAAGTTATTGTAGGGCCATATTCAAAACTCGCTGTCAGACCTGCAGTACAGGCACGCCAATTACAGACGTTGAATTCACCTGCTTTGCGATCCCACAGGATGGGAGCGGGTTGATACATGTGCTGGACTCGGTTTTCTGGCTTCCAATTACAGGGGGCCTTGTGAGGTTTCAAGACCCTATTGAAAATACTTTTGGGGCGTTCACAAGCATTCAGTTAGCAACAAGAGGCCTCAAAAGGGGTGTGTGTATGTGGCATTATGTGTTTGTGCATTTTATGGAGTGTATAACCACTTCCGTGTGTAAGTAATGTGTGTGTGTGTGGTGTGTGTGTGGTGTGTGGTGTGTGTGTGTGTGTGTGTGTGTGAGAGAGAGAGCCACCCTTGGCCTCCAATCACCAGAATACTAGCTTGAGGAGAAACCACTGCAGAGGGGGCTGACTGAGAGAAAATTAGAGGATCTATCTAACACACTGCATGTATGAAGAGTAGAAAATGGCTGAGAAGAGTTCAGGTTTTCTTTTGCTCCTCTGGGGCAGTTCGTTAGGGGGAATGTCAAAAACTAGAACTAGTCTATGTGCACAGAGAGACAGACAAGGCAGCCCACTGGTTCACAGAACATGACAGAAAATACCTCACGACTGTTTGGATTTTTTTTCTCCCACTTTAAACAAAGTGCCTCAGAAGAAAGACTTCACATTTCAGTAATATGACGCAGATTTATCACCCTCATTGTCATGCTTTTCAAATATCTATGATCACATATCCTATACATTTTTTCGTCTTTTAATTATCTATACACGTGATACAATGCCTCTATTGGCACGTACACAATATTGCACACAGGTATGAAATGTCCTATGCCAGCCAGTGGCTCCCTCTTGTTCTGGGAGGGGAACAGACTGGCATGTTCTGGACAGCAAAATGTGGACTATAGAAATTTTAAGAAAAAAATAGCATCAGAATAATAATAATAATGCAAAAGTGACATATTCTGAGTGGCGAGGCCCCCCGGGAATGATCAAGGGGCTGTAGCACCATAAAGAGATAGATACTGCCTTGGCCGTGCTCTGATAGGCCCTACATCCACTGGGCTTCATTCTGACTAACTGTATGGGAACGGCTTGCTTGGCTTGCTGGCTGGCTGGCTGGCTGGCTGGCTGGCTGACTGGCTGATTGCCTGTCTGGCTCTTAAACAGCATCCATCTCAGCTCTGACGAATAGCCTCATCTAAACCCGCTGTACTTCTCTCTCTTCATTTATTTTTAACGTTATGGTGCAAAAGGTGTGCAGGGCCACCCCAAACATCTCCAGTCGACTCTCCATGGACACACTGGGTGCTGTCACAGGCTCTACAGCTATGTTCTTGAGCCACATTCCTCGGCTCCTCTGTTGTCGGGAGACACGTGTGACGTCACACCTGGGCAGCCTCCCAGCCCTGTGTGGTTTACTTGCGGGGAGGGAGGAGGGGGGGGGGGGGGGGTGTTGTCGCCCAATGCGACGCACAACGTAGGTGCGCGTACCCGTGGCCTTGGCTGTGAGTTTCTGCCTGTACAGCACTCATAAATGAAAACGTAACAGCGGTCGAGGTCACAGACCATCCACGTGAGGACACGTAAACGAGTGGAGTGTATAAGGCACCAGTTTGGAACGACGTCAGAGAGGATGCTCCGCCGCGCAGCCGCGCCGCGCGCTGCATCTTATTTTTTATTTTTTGTTGTTTTTTTTTTTTTTCTTTTTTGTTCTTGTTTCACGCGCCACGCGCTCCCACAGGTGGACCGTATCCTCTTGCGTCCCTCACCCCCGAGAGGAAAAGAAGAGAAATATTTCACCCACAGAAAACGTGGGCATCTTTAAAAGGATTTTTTTTTTTTTTTTTTTACAGCTGATTCACAAAATCATAATTAGTACATCTAAGTTAGCACTTTTTTTTTTTTTTGTCATTTAAGTTTCTATGGACATGGTGAAGGAAGGGTGGATGTTCAATAGTGATGGAGAAATTTGCCCCGTTCGTTTGAGACGCAAAATAGGCATTTCATTTTGAGTTGAAACTTTCCACGATGGCATGGTCGAAATGCTTTCATTGGCCAGGTATCAGGCCAAATTAAAGACTGGAGCCTATTTAGCCTATTTTCGCAATTTTCATTACATGAGCCTACGCATGCGACAGGTGTGTACAAGCCTGTTGTGCGTTTTGCGATTCATACACTTTAAGAGCGCTTTCATATTTATTCTGCGTAAACGATGCGTCTGGTATCAGGTTTTGGTTTTTATAAAGTTCATAATATATTCATTTTTTTGTGCTGATGTCAAATACTCTCTACATGAAGACCGTCATTTCAACATAGAGCACTATTTTCGTTTTAGTACTATATTTACCAGTTTGAAACCCACTCGTTTCGAAATAGCTTTTGATGTGTGCAAAATCTGTCGTTTGATAGAGATATAAACACTCTGTTCATTGTCATTTTAAATCAAGTAGGAAACAGTTCATATCTTACAGTTCAGTTCTCGATAGCAGCGGCTTACTGTTGACACGGTTGGTAAGTGGGGTGACATCCAGTACAATGAGCGAGGAGACAGCGGAGCTGCTGTCATGCCTGTGGAGGTTGTGTGGGGGGTGATTCCCTTGGAATTCTCTCATTCTATTTTACACTTAAAAGTCTGTTGTTTTCTCAGAGTTCAGTTTCGTTTTCGTTGTTCATTTCTGCCTCGGATCCGCGTCAATCGTCGTCCCCGTCGTCGCCCTCGTGCGGGCCCTCGGGTAGTAGTTCGGAGGCCCGTTTCTCTCTACTTCTCTCCTGGATCTTCCTCATCTCGTCCGCGTATTTGCAGAAGGTGTTGCCGAATTTGGACCACACCTTGCACGGAACCGTGATGGAGTTCCGATACGTGGGCTTCACCTCGCTGACCCGCATGAAAACCCCGTACTTATTGGAGCCCACGTCGAAGAAGAAGCGCTTGTTGTCGACCGTCAACGAGGTGCCCTCCGGAAGCTCCGCCGGCTCCTCGTCCACTCCGTAGTCGTCGATGAGTTTGGCCAAGGCGTCGCGGAACTCGATGAGCCCCTGTGCGGGGAGAGCGATGGTCTGGCCTTGTGCGCTTCCCAATCCGGGCCCCCGATTAACGGTCTGCCGAATCCTTAGGAACCGCCCCCTCTGGTTCTCTTTCAGATCCATGTAATATTTGCGATTCTCCCGCACGAGAAATTCGCTCTTGAGCGCCCGCCGAGGCTCATCCTGCACCATGTCCGGGTTGGTGGGGCCCAGCTGGGCGTAATGTTCGATAAAGTCCCCGAGATAATCGCGGAACTCCACGGCGACCGACATAGAGAGAGTGAGGCGGCTCTTATTTCCCCCAGCCCCGACCTCGGCTATCTTTAGGAAGCGGCCTTTCACATTCTGCTTCACGTCCAGGTAGAAGCGCTTGTTCTGGATGTCGACGCGCTTCGAGGCGAGCTCTTCGGTGTCGTGTTGCAGGCGAGACACGGCGCCCATCGCGCCCGGAGGCAGCAAGCCGGGGCCTGCAGTGGGCCCTCCGTGGTCACTGCCACTGTCTCTGTCCGCCATGATGCTGCCTCCCTGCTTACCTTCCACCGTCTCCCTCTGCCTGCTGCAACCTCGACTGCCTGTCAAACCGCTCCGCCGCCGTATCGCGAGAAGACCGCAACGAGAGGGAGAGGGAGAGGGAGAGAGAGAGAGAGAGAGAGAGAAAATGAAAGTAGTGTAGTCTCTGTGTTTCTGTAGTCCTCTGGAGCGGTGGGGCGCGTTCAAGACACTCGCGTCTGTTTCGCAACGGTACACACACCAGCTCTCGTAAGCCTTCAGTGGAAATGAAAGTTTACCCCCACCCATGTGAGCCCCAAGCACTGCAGTCTTCAGCCGATAGATAGGGAGACAGACAGACAGACAGATAGATAGATAGATAGATAGATAGACAGATAGATAGATGCAGTTAAGCAGTTTATTTGTGTACCACCTGTTATACAATGCAATTCAAAGTGTTTTACACAAGGCACAAAAGACCTGATATTAAAGCAAACACATGGAAATAAAAAAAAAAAAGCTATTCAAAAAAGCTAAAGTCGTTGAAGTGGGTTGGCAGTTTTGGGACTGTTTATTTGCTATAACGACACAACAAAGGGTAGACCAAACGTATGTATTTTTTTTACTTCAGCACCACGGACAGTGAATACATACCATACTGTAGGAATAAAGGCGGTATTCTTTATGAATTAGCATTGCGAGGCTGCGTCAGTGGGGGCTAATGAAAAAAAAAGAAATCTTCCAACATGTTTTAATGAGAGCTACACACCAGCAGACAAATGTCCAAATGACTTTCATCTATAGGTTTGTGAAAATTGCATGACGACTCCAGTTGAAACGGATGAAAACATGTAAAGTGGAACAGCATTTTTATTTAGACAGATTTATTGACGGGATTGGATAGCACATGTTTTGCCGAATATTATATTGCTTTGAGACATCGGGATTTTTTTTTTACTATTTGTACATTATATATTTCATTTGCTTGTAAAATAATATAGACAAAGACCTATATGTCTTTTTTCATAACACCATAAATGAATGACACCAAAAGTGAAGGTTTGTAAATGTTAGTGAACATGGGAATAGAAAGAGCTCTGAAAGGAGAATGAGGAAATTAAAAACTGAAATTCAGAAAGGTGGTAGTACGCCCCCTGTGGGGAAAAGGTTGCCTTTCAATAAGCGTCGGTAAACTTTTTATCCACTGCTGATTATTCTGTTTATTTGTTAATGTATTTGTATGTACAGATAAAAAGATACACAAAGATACCTCTAAGCATCCGTTTTGCTAGAAACATTTGTTTGTGACGAGGGTCACATTATGAAAGACTGAACCCTGCTTGACTTAAGAGGACAACAGTTCAGCACCACGGACAGCGGTGAAGATGACCTCGAATAGGATCATTAAAGAATACAACATGTATTTTGCCAAGATCATTTGCGCATACAAGAAGCTTCAGACGATGGATTCGTGCAATAATAACTACAAATACAACAGGAAAACACGTAATGGTCTGAATTGACAAGAATTTATATATATATATATATATATATATATATATATATATATATATATATATATATATCTAGTTGCAAGATAATCTAGAGTAAAAGTAAAAAAAATAATGGATTTTTAGGAAAAAAATAATAAAGAATAATATGAAGAATGAAGTTCATACAAATCATGTTAGTGCCAGTATTGCCCATGTATATAGAATATATCTAGGCTTGTTTTACAACACAGAATTCTAAATATTATCTACAAGATATATTTAAGATCATATACATGATAAAGAAAACGGAAGAGAGGAAAACAACCTTTTATTATCATTGTAAGAAAGTGCCACGGACATTTATAGTCCAGTTAGATAGATATATTCAAATCAACCAAAAGGCCGATAACATGGAGGTGATTCATTTCAGGATAAGACCAAAGTCTCTGTCATAAGTATACAAGAATATGGGGTTTACCCCCACCCCCATGTATTTGTTGAGATTTGAATTGAAAAAAAAGTCAAGCTGTATAAGGGGCACATGTTGAAGGGTCCTTTAATAAATGTGAGATTTTGAGGGGGGCAACAGACAGCATGGTGAGCAGGTAGAGATGTGAAAGAAGGGTTAACTTTAAAATTGTATTTTCCTTTTTTTGTTTCACAGTAATTTACAGGCACAGCCTAATAATATCGAGTCACCCCTTGAACCCATTAATAATATATCCGTATTTTGTTGCAGTCATTACCTTGGGACCGTTGTCCTTAGTACAATGAGACAAAACGAGCAGGGAGAGCTTGCTAAGAATGTTTTTTCGAACCATGGTGTTGTCATCTCAAGTCTCAGCCTCAGCCAAATTATTTCAGCACCACGGATAGAGAACCCGCGAGGGGTTGACGGCCGAAACAATTTATCCATGTGTACATTTACCGACATTCCTTCTCTTTTCCCCTCGGCAGAAGAAGGCTTTCTGACCTCCGTCGAAGGGCGCTTGGTGGGTGCTCCAGCAGCAGCTTCTGAGACAGGGAGAAGCGAATCTTGTGAATGGCTTGATTGATGGATGGAGGGAGTTGCTGGTGTGGTGAAGGGAGGGAGGGAGGGAGAAATAGGGAGGGAGGAGTGGAACCTGTGGCCACCGTAAAAGTCTGGGCATATTGTGCGGAGCTCTCGTTTCATTGGTGGAGATGCATTCAATGAGAAAGTGATCTCATTAGCGGTAGCTGAGCAGGATAGGAAATCTATCTGGGAAGAGTTTGCTTCTTCCCCCCAACAGTAGGCTGCCCGTGAGGTTTTAGACTAATTGACGTATAACCTGCTCAAATCTAAACATAATAATAATAATAATAATAAAAAAAAAATCAATCAACACACGTGAATGTGAATACGCACACACACACACACACACACACACACACACAGGAGCCTATGGCAGATAAAAGGGCATTCGCGATTCTTTCTTCATCTCTAACCCTTCGCATACTTCTCGAATCCATTGAGAGAATTTCGCAGCGTTAGTCATCGCAACAACTATCCGCAGTGTGTGCAGTAACTACAGCCTCTTTGCACTCCGTCACTAGACATCTACACCCTGCAGGCCACGCACGGGAGAGAAACACGGGCTCCATTCACCACACGCAGCCACCCTGCGTCCCTCAATAAAGTCGACCGCTGTGGTCACATGCCGGTTGGGTCAGTGTCGGTGTGTGGATGTGCCTGGTGGGGGTGTCGGGCTGCCCGGGTCATTAGTGTTTGCGCAGGACGTGGTGGGTCGACGCCACTGACCGGGCAGGTGATGTTTGCTCACGTAAGCCGCTCGCGTTTGCGGGATGCAGGGGACGCGGCTGGAGGGTGCGCGCTGTTGCATCGCCTCCCCGGATAACCGCTATCTCGCCCTGTTCGTTTGTCTGTCCCCGGGTTTTTTTTATTTTATTTTATTTTTTTTACCCGACAGAAGGATTTGGGACCTCTGATTGAAGGTGGATAAAAGGGCGGACTTTACGTGCGTGTGCATCTTTCCTTTTGATTGCATGGAAGCGCAATCGGTCGCCTAACTGGGTTTTTTTTTTCTTTCAAAGAGGCAATGCGCCCACCCATGCGATGCTAGCCTATTAGTTGCAGAGAGAGAGAGAGAGAGAGAGAGATACAGAGGGAGAGAGAGAGAGCGTGTGAGAGAGAGAGAGAGAGAGAGAGAGGGAGAGGGGTGGTTTATTGTAGAGCCCTGGATTCGAGCGGAGGCTAATTTACGAGTCTTGTTTTGCGTTTCAAGAAAGGGGAGAAACGAGGGGGAGGGCGGTGAAGGAGAATGCAGCAGTCCCATTTCTAAGCATGCAGAAGAAGCGGGCTGCTCCCGGTTCCTGAGGCTGCCGTGTCCCCGTCCGAGGCAGCAGCCGTATGGGGGAAGCGGCGGCAGACACAGATGGCATGGACACTTCCGCAAGGTCTGCCGCTCTGCCCTGCCCGCTGTCCGCAGCCGTCTCTCTCTCCCAGCTCGCTCCGCCACCCAGCAGCACTGCAGCACAGCACAGGCTGACGGCATGAGGCTTGATCCAGTGCATTTCTCCATGCTGGTCATCGGGGTCTCCTTCGCCTGCTACGCCCCGAGTCTCAACTCCCTCCAGGACCAGGCGTACAGGTCCGCCGTGGTCATCGAGGGCGAGGTGCGCTCCTCCCCGCAGAACGCAACCTCCCGGGAGCCCTACAGTGTGAATGTCAAAGTGCTGGACGTGTGGCCTGTCAACAGCGGCGGCCTCGAGAGAGAGCAGCTCGTCACCGTCAGGGACTTCGGTTCCGAGGCCCCGTGCACCACCGTGGAGAAGGACCACAGATATATATTTTTCATGGACCCGACAGCGGAACCTTTGGTATTCAAGGCATCTTACGCCCCTGTGGACGCCAGTGAGCCGGACCTGAAAAAGGATGTAGAGAGAGTGTTGTGCGAGGACTGCGGTAAGTTTTAGCCTTTTATTACCTGCTAGATACAGGAGGACCGCACTAGAAAGGCCACTAGATCCGGGATGTGGTGATGTAAGGAGAGAGTCACAGTTCCGTGTGTGTGTGTGTGTGTGTGTGTGTGTGTGTGTGTGTGTGTGTGTGTGTGTGTGTGTGTGCGTGCACATGCCTATACGCGTGGTCGTGCAAGCGCGCGATGATCGACGTTTCAAACCTCCATAACCCGGTCACCCATAATAAAATGAGAAGAGTGTGTGTGTGTGTGTGTGTGTATGTGTATGTGTGCGCGTGTATGTGTGTGCGTGTATGTGTGTGCGTGTGTGTGTGTGTGTGTGTGTGTGTGTGTGTGTGTGTGTGTGTGTGAGAGAGAGAAAGTGAGCGAGACAGCCCCAGATACAAGACAGAAAGCGATACAGCAGGGTCTAGGAAACTGAAGTTGTAGCCACACGCAACAAGCGATCAACTATGGAAGCACTGGTCACCGGTGCTTATGTGAACTTGTGGACTGGAATCCAGGGAAAGGCTCAGACTAAGGAGAGGACGGGATGCAAGCCAGACAGACATAGACAGGGAGAGAGAGAGAGAGAGAGAGAAAGAGATAATCCTCCATAAAGAGAGATGAAAATCATTGTATAACCAGATAAGTCACCTCCTCTTCATACTTGGGTGTTTTTGCGTTTAGTTTGGGGGCAAGATTAAATGACCAAGCAGAGGCTGTTCACTTGAGCATGATTTTAAAAAAAAAGAAAAGATACAACTGTCGGCAAAGCAAATGTAGATTGCAGCAACCGATAAAGAGTATACTACAGTTCATACATTTTGCTGCTGTCCTGTGCTAAGGGTCAAAAATACCTTATTCCTGTTGCAGGCTACGTAAAATTAGTGGTTACAGCAGCGTGTTCTAGCTTCCGGGAATGAACATCTCTCAGAGCTAGAAAAACTGTGCAGCAGTCAAGGGGGCCGCTCGGACCTTCACAGAAAGCCACCAGAATGGCAAAGAAATAAAAATAAAAAAACATTCAGAACAATACACCCGTAACTGAAACCCAAGGGACTTGTTTTACTTGTTGTAGCGATGGTTAAAGTGTTTGAGCCAAAAACCAAGTGTCTTCTGTGCCTCAAACATTCCTCCATGGTTTAGGGTTAGTTTAAAGTGGGCTTCCTGGCCTCTTGGTTTCAGGTTCTGACTGTGCGCGTAATGCAAGGTGTAGAGCCTCGTGGTCACGATGGTTTGAGACACGGCAGACCTATGGCAGAGCTATTGACTGCATTAAAGGCCAGACATTAGGGGATAATGCTTCCTGCTCTTTGATAAACCAACTATTAATCATTTCTTTGTTTTAAGTAGCACTAGCGGTAGTGCACTTGCAAATTAACTTCCTAGTTTAGCCAGTATAATTTTTAAACATACCTATTAATACAGCATGCATTAATCAGTACTGTAGTGTAGTGTCGCTGACCTGGAAAATACACAGGTGATACTAGCAGCAAACTCTTGGCTGCAAGAATTGAAGTGGATTGATTTTTTTTTTTTACCTACAGTATGAAAAATTGATGTAGTCTCTTTATGAATCCAAATGTTATTATAACATTGGCATCTTCAGTAAATCAATCATCACACACTGAGACACATGTACATGCATGCACGATAAAACGCACGCGCACACACACACACACACACGCTCTCACTCACTCACTCAGAGGGGGAGCTAGTGACAGACAAATGCAGTGTCATTCAAACACAAGATGCTTTCGCAACATTTTAGATAGCTTCCGGTGCCCGATAACCTGAGCATGTCCACAATATCAAAGCGTCACAGAAGTCAACGTGATAAACCCCTCACCTTATTTTCTGTTTCTGGGATTGTTTGGTGTTCTATGCTCCGTTGTAACCAATCACACTGGGCTTGAAAAGAAAAAATAAATACTCCACCTATGTTGTACTCCTGGGATTGAGTCTACAGCATAATGTAGGTCTGCTCTGATCATTGCTACTGGCATTCTTTTTGATATATATTGACGGTTGCTTCCAAAAATAGCCAGATGTGAAGCCCAAACACTGTCCTGTCACTGATCCTGTCTCTAGCTCTTCAAACATCAAGTTTAATTCACTATTTCTTTGTCTCTCTCTCTCTCTCTCTCTCTCTCTCTCTCTCTCTCTCTCTCTCTCTCTCTCTCTCCTCTTTCTCCCTCTCTCTCCCTCCCCCTCTGTAGCTTATTGCAGCTATACTGTGTGGTTGAGCTTATGCTTGCCCTTCTGTCAGTCAGCTACAGGAGCAGAGGAGAGAGTTAGACACTTTGGCTTTAAAATTATTAATAGACGGTGCATTATAACTGCATTCGCTATATCCAAAATGCAATTTGACTGAGGTAGTTTCCTATGTGGAGGTCACTCAAACTCCTGCTCAACAACCCAGACCCCTCTTTTTTTCACATTGCACTTTTCAAGAAGCTGTATTGAATGTATAGGCGATGATTTTTCCCAAAAGTAACCTACCTGTTTGGGCCCACCTATTCTAAAGAAGTCATACCTTTGACACACACACACACACACACACATATATATTTCGAGCCAACAGACAGTGATGACTCTGTGCTTGATTGATCTGAGTTATGTGTATGTATATTCAAGATCCAAGATCCAAGATCCAAGATGTTTTATTGTTACTCCATTTTTTTTTTGTTTTTTTTTGTTTATGATTGTTAGTGTGCATGTGGGAATTTGTACAAGCGTGTATGGAATCCTGCATGTTAGCCCATGTTCATGCTCATGAGCAAGCATGCAGGCACGTCTTACTTGCAGGTTTTTATGCATGAAGGTTGGAGAGAGTTTGTCTGCAGATAGGAATATGTGGGTGCAGGGCGTGTGCAGATAAGTTAGTGTGGGAGTGTAAACAGTAGTATAGTATTAATTCAGTATTACACAGCAGCGTAGTATTCAGGTAACACCAACATTGCACTGTGCACTATGTACCACTTCAACTTGTAGTCACTGCTATGACTTACAATGCACACAGCACATGCTCACATTGACTGAATAGAAAACCGAGTGGGTTAAAGTGTTGTAGCACCAATCTCAAAAACCTGGAATTCGAAGATGGTGCTTGCACCAGGAAGTGCATCAACCATTCATTATTAAGAACCCACTAGATTTCAGCTTTAATGCGTGCAATTTCTATGTACCGGGAAGGGTTGAATCTGTCATGCACACTTCCCAATCATCTCCATTAGACAGGCTCCAAAAAAAAGATGGGTTGCTTGTAGCGACATCACAAAATTCACATTCATGTGAAAAGTATGCACTTGCTTGAGATCTGGCCTGGTATACTGGCTGAATACTGAACATATTATTTTCTGGATTCTGGGAAAAGTTGTTCATTTTCACAAGATTGTAAGGATTTGCCAAGAACCCGAAATCCACATGTGAATCCATTGTGTGGTTTTAACCGGCTAAATTATGTAAATTTCACTGTGCAGTGAGGGACATTTGCCATGTAATGGATGTAATGACTTGGACACAGTTACCACCATCTCTCTGCAGAGGATAAAAATTTCATTCTAACTGCGTGTGGCTATTAGAGCTGGTTTTGAACGTTTTTTGGAATGAGGCTCATTTGCATAGAACAGGGCCAATTTTGCACCAAATGTATGAATAATACCTAATTTAAGTATGTGCAAATAGCACTGCCGCAAGAGACGCTATTTGCGTGGCATTGCAGTTTGGGGTGCATTTCACCCTTTGCGGGTGCATTGAGAATTAGACACTTGCTCTTGGTGATATTTGCGCAGGTTTAGTGACCAAAATCCGTGCAATCCTTTTGTGAATTCGCCCCACAGTGTTTTGTATGTGTGTATGTGTATGTGTGTGTGTGTGTGTGTGTGTGTGTGTGTGTGTGTGTGTGTGTGTGTGTGTGTGTGTGTGTGTGTGTGTGTGTGGGTCTGTGTCTGTGTGTGTGTGTGTGTGTGTGTGTGTGTGTGGCGCCTCTTACTTGTCTGTCTCATCCTTCATCTCTCTTTGGTTGCTTTATTTCTATTTTAGACTCCCTATGTGTCACTCTTTCTCCTTTTTCCTGCCTTCTTACTGTCCTTGTCTTAACACAGCTTTGTACACACACACAGCCATGCCAGAGAGCTGTTGCTCGTGCTGCAGATGCCCCGGCATGCTGTCGTTAGCATGGAGATCTGGGGCTGCTATAAATTATGCACACTGAATAACAGAAGGCTGAGGATTCCTCCCTTCTCAGTGTGAGTGCATGGCTGCGTGCATGTGTGTTTGTGTGTCTATGTGCTTGTGCATGTATGGACTCTGTCTCTCCTAATTTGTGTTGACGCAACATTACACTTATCAACTTTGCGCTAGTTACGGTGGTGGTATGCTTGTGCGTGAGTGCATCTGCAGTCTTGTTCGTCACCAATGGCTTAGAGTAGTATGGCGCATCTATTGTCCATGTCCTTCAGTGAGCACTGCATCTGTGTGTGTGTGTGTGTGTGTGTGTGTGTGTGTGTGTGTGTGTGTGTGTGTGTGTGTGTGTGTGTGTGTGTGTGTGTGTGTGTGTGCGCATGCGTGTGTGTGTGTGTGTGTGTGTGTGTGTGTGTGTGTGTGTGTGTGTGTGTGTGTGTGTGTGTGTGTGTGTGTGTGTGTGATTTCATGTTCATATATCCTTACTAGTGAATAATGTATCAGCCCCCACCACTTGCCAGCAGCCCTCTAGTGTCTTGGAGGGCTTCTTAAAGGGACCAGGCTGTCACCACATGGCTTACAGTAGTTTGTGAATGAGAGACATATTTGCTCACCCAGTACTCCTTCCCCAAACACACACACGGACTGACACAACCATACATGCAAAAACAACACACACGCATAAACAGACACAAAAATATACATATGCGCGCACACACATGCAGATGCACTGCACACACAAAGCACATGCTTACAGCATGTTATTTCAATGTTCACGCACCTCTTCTTCACTTCATTGGCAAAGGGCCCGTACCTAGGTGTTGCTCTAAATATTCCAAAATATATGAGATTGTTTTATATCATCAGCAAATATTTAAATTACCATTACCATAAGAAATATGACTTGCTTACTTTCTTAAAATCACTTACTGTCACTGGTCACTAGTTAGCATAGTGCTACTTAATGTTAACTTGTGTAGACACTGTGTACTGTACATATTTGTTATCTCTTATCTTATTTTTATTTGAATCTGTTTCTCGATTGTACTGTTTTTTTTTCTGCTCTAACGCCTGTATTTCCCTCCGGGGATTTATAAAGTGTAATGCTATCTTATCTTATCTTAAAGGGGGTCTATTATACTCCTTTCAACAAGTTAATATAGGTCTCTGAGGTCCCCAAAACATGTTTTCAAAGTTTTTTGCCGAAAATACCACTCTGATTATGAATTTTACTCATTGTAACTTGCCTCTAACCCATCCTGTTCCAGGACGGTCTGTTTAGTGGGTGGAGCCACCCTTCTGAGGACCATAGTTCTGTAAGCCAATGGGGTTTAAGCACTAGTTCTGGGTTCTGTGGGCCAATGGGGTTTGAGCTTTACTTCCAGGCTCTGTTGTATTTATTCCGTAAACTTTCAAGAACTGCTGCAAACAACTCTGTCTTATCTCTGTGGACGACCTGTGGGATGACAAGAGCACAGATTTTTCTTGTACAGAACTGCCACCAATCCCCCTTTTTGGAGAATGATCTTACCATTTTAATAGTTGATAAACAACTGATCATAATTACTACTACTATAACATGTACCTGGAAATACATAAACATAGAAACATCAGATGACATGTATGGAACAGCAATTCGGCACGTGGGCTCTTGTAATAGCTATAGCAGTATAGGAGGGAGAAAAGGAGAAGGATGGGGCCAGATGCCCCACCCAGCCACAAGCCCCGAGCGCCTACCCACGTACAGTAACTGATTGCGCATGCCCCCCCCCCGCCAATGCCTACAGACCTGCATCAGGTGTCCTGCGCCAGATATGTGGCCCCTCCACCACTGCCGACACCTGCGCAGAGAAGCCACGCAGTGGGAGCAAGGCCGATAGCCGCACCGCAACCCACACCCAGGATGGCGAGCAGACTCCAAGGGGCCCTGTAAAGCACCCAGCGGCACAGCGGGGTCGCAGCAGGCCAGAAACCACCTGGCACCAGGGGCAAGTGGCCAGGACCCAAACCCAGCCAGCAGGGGGCCCATCCAATAGCCCTGAGCCAACCACCTCCCCACACCAACCCACCAGTGCCCTCTACCCCGGAAACACCGGTGCTCAACGTGTGCTGTTGGTAAACACAGTTAAAATTGCGGGATGTGGGGGTGGGAGTCCTCCAAGCATATCGAATCACTCACACCCCTCCTGCCCCACAGACATTGGTCTGTTGGTGTGTTGTTTGGAGTAATATAGGCCAATATGGGTGGTATTAAAACTGCAGGACAGACGTAAGGGCAGGAGTGTATGGGCAAGATTGTAGCGCCCGCCACATCCGTATCCACATAGCTCGCACCTACCCGTCTCGCAAATCCTATGCCTATTGTGTGGTGTATGTACTGAGTTTGAGTTCTGGCACTGGGAGAGATAGACGAAGCACAACCAGAACAACGCAGGGGTGCTGTAGGCCCAGGCAGCAGCCACGTGGACCCAACCCCGGACCAGATCGTGCCTCGCGCCAACAGGCCCCTGACCAGCCTCAGGACGCCACACATGCGGATCACAGAACAGACAGCAGCAGACAGCCCCCCACCCACAGCCCGCACACTGAGAGCTCCAGAGAACCGATACCCGGACAGCCAGGTGCAACGGTCGGAGTCTGTCCCCCCCGAAGGAGACCACATAGGGCGCATCGAGCACACCCGGCCAGGCTCAGATCCCCACCCAGGTCCCAGGACCAGACAGAACACGGGGAAGGCATCCCCAGCGGCGCCGACCCGCCAACCATTAGGCCAAGACCTTGCAGTTATAATGCTACTGAGGCCCTAAATGACGTAGATAAGGGCTGCAAATCTGAACGACTTTTCACCACTGGAATAGATAGCTCACAAAAAACTGACTGGGTTGTCTTATTTCACAGTTGTGTCTCGGTCCATCAGAGACCCAAATGTATGTGCACAAGCACTGAAAATGTGAGTTTTTCATAATAAGTATCCTTTAATGACATAAAAATTTACTTTGTGTAAATTCATTTATCAGATGCGACTAATGGGACCAACTTCTAACTTGTTTTCTTATTTATGCAGAATAGCCATTTGTTGACATAATTGAAACCAAACTACGCTAGAAGTTTGAAAAGGGTGACATGAAGTAGGGCTGGGTGTATAATAGCGACCATGTCTGGGACTTTGGTCTTGAAACTATGGTCAATCTTAAAGGCTTAAAGGCTGCATTACAGTAAGGTAATGCAATTTTCTTGACTTCATTGGCTGTCCTCACTGTTATAATCAATACCTGCATACCTGCTAGGTCAAAATGTCCACGTTACCAATGATTGTTTCTGAAAATTTTCTTGTAGATAAATATCTTCTGAAAGCACCAATAGTCATACCCAAAATATTGTCAAATGATCAATACCGAGGTATAGGTCAAAATATTGTGATATTTTATTTTGTCAATATCGGCAAGCCTTAATATGAAGTCAGAGACTTCTGGATTTCTTGTAGCCATGGCATATAATCTTTGACCATTACTGTTTGACTAATTCCACCCTGCTCAGACCAAAAACAATTAGTGCCAAGCAAACACCAGATACAAGAACCAAGCTCATCCACGATGTTCACAATTTTTGAAATTTATGCCTGTTTTATATCACTCACCGCTCTTGTCATACTGTACGTAGGTGTTTTTTTATTCCTGCAGCCGTCCAGTCTTTTCTCTATTCTGGACGCCCGGCTCCATACTCCCGGCTCCAAATCCACAATCTGCGCTTGGTGCAAAAACACACTCCACATTTCAGGCAAAGCTAAAATCATGGCACAGCAGTCTGTCTTTGCAAATTCAAGGAGTTATTTAAAAAAAAAATCACAATTTGCTTTTTTTTTGCCAAATTCCCTGTTTGCTGCCAGTCTTCTCTTTTAGTAGGCAGTGCTGTTACAGGTACACGTTACAGAAAGACATAACCGTAAACATTAGCTAAATAAATAAGAAATATCTGATTTTGAACTTGGGGAGAAATGCATATTATCTGACGAAGCATACATGTGAATGAATATGTGGAGTGAGTTTTTGCACTGAACGCAGATTGTGGATTTGTCTCCAATTACTTGCATTGAACTCATGATGGAGAGATTGAGCATAGTGGCCAATTCTGGAAAAAAAGGCTGGACTGTTTCCAAAATGTAACCTACCTATGTTCTACATGAGGAGTGAGTATAAAACAGGGACAAACCTCTCCTTTAATTTTCGCATCCAATAAATTATTCTAGAAGAGGGGTTTGTGCTCTTGTAAACGTCAAACAGCAGGGTACACAAATGTGTTTATACTGCGAAGTCAACAATGTATGTGTAAGGTTGTCATCTGTGTAGAAATGAGACGTGGCGTAGCGGAAAGTACACACATGCATGCAAACATTGAATAATTACTGGGAAAAAAAGGGTTAAAAAAATCTCTTTTGTCATATCAGGCCAACTGTGGCCCAGATAGGTAGGCTATCTTTATCTGTCTCTGAAGTAGAAATATTTTATTGTGAAAGCTAGGACTTATTCATCTGTCTTCCTAGATGTTATCACCGGCTCCAATAGGTAGAAATCTCCAACTCCAGTGCTAGATATATAGGAGGCCTCGGTATCTCTTTATCACTTTGAAGACATGTCCCGAGATTGAAGATTATGTTTGCCTTCGAAGGGTAGCTTATCTGTCTATTCATTATTCTTTGACACAGTTCTCAACCGCGAAGACGGAGTGGCAAAGAAATGTTGTTCAAAGTTGAAGTGTCAGTGGACGAGGGGGAAGGAGTAGTCAGGGTTAGGATTAAAAACAGGGGAAATCCTACATCTGACATTGTCTGCTTTGAGAGAAACACATGGTTCAAATGTCAATCTTTTTTATCAGCTTTGTATAATAATAACTAATGTCTCTTGAATATTATCATCCATCCATCTACTACAGTAGGTCGCTATGGTGATAGAGGTCTCTGATCGTTTCGTTCAAGTTTTTCCAAATACATTGCTGTGTTGTCCGATAGGTCCGGATTAGAAATCCGTCTAACATTTCGACATTTTTCCGAGGTTCCCCTCCGAAAAAAAAAAAAAAATCACCACAAGTGAGTCCAATCTCACTCCGGTTGTGACATAGATTCTGGATCGCAGCCAGTCATCTTTGGCGTACCGTTTGCATAAACGTGCTCATGCACACGGCCCAACTTGAGTAGCACCTTGTTTGTGAGAAACAAGGCAGGCGATGGGAAGGGCCATTCGCGTGAAAGTAAGGTAACATTTGTTTCTTGGTGTCATGTTTAATCAACTGTTTGGAGTCATGTCAGATTAGTAGAGTTGGAGAGGATGGAACAAGTTCTTTCATTTTCTGTACAGATGGATGTTGAGTTTTTTTTTTTTATGTTACTGTATATCTTGTATACTTTTCGATATGTGCTGAAGGGCCGCATTCAAACGCCATCTGTGGCCTCGGTAGGCAGCACAAGCCATGGAGTAAAAGAGTCCAATCAATTATTTTTCTTGTACATTTGCAATGATGATCATAAGCTTAATCTTTCATGCAGCATGGGTGGTTTGAATCCTCTATCAAAGTGATAGTATTGCCACAGATATCATTTGCCATGGACTAAGCCAAATAAATTGCCTTTCAGAAAAAAGTCTCTTGTGAGTAACACCTCTGAAATGCCCAACAAGGATAACCCAGATAACATGGAGAGAACTGGGCCTTCATCATGTTTTTATTCTTAGCAAACCTTAAGCAGTGACAGCACGGCTTTAGTTTGGGGATTGTACACTGTGACCTGGGGCGGGTTATTCAATCAGAGGTCAAAGAGAAAGTTTGTGAAATTGAATGCCGAGAGAATGCCCAATGTAGGGATTCAAAAGCCTTTGCAGCAATTACAGTGATCTTTTTACATTTTCAATCTTGATCCGATACTTGCACATACTGAAGAACTGGAGTGTTTCCGGCTCAATTAAAGGGGAAAAAAGACAAGGCATATGTGTAGAACGAATACAATTCACATAATTTATTTTTCTGTTTTTTTATTTGTTTATTTTTTAGCTTGTGGCAATAATGAACGATATAATCCTTCATCTGCCAATGGCAGTCCTCAATTAAAATATTTTCTTGACTAACATTCTCCTGGGGAAGTCATTAAAGACATGATGGTTTATGTATTACTTTTAGTTGTGATGTTTGTTCTTTTCCTCAATATTTTGGTTATTGTAATACTCTGGGGCGAGTTCACAGCCGCTAAACCTGGCGCAAATAACAGAAAAAGAAAGTGTCCAATACAGAGAGCACCCGTTAACAGTGAAATGCACCGCTGATTCTGCTGCTGTATTTAAATGAGGTACTATGCATACATTTGATGTAAAATTGCCCCCTTTTTATGCAAATTAGCATTGTTACAAGTAGCGTCCAATTCGCAAACGACGGCGCTAATAGCCATACGCAGTTAGAGTGACGCTATAACTGTCTGCAGAGAGCTGGTGCCTTTATAGTTATATATATTATTTTATTTACTTATTATATATATATATATATATACCTGTCAAGTTAAACATTGGGATTTGAAAATAATGGAAATGGTCTGGCGCCAAAACTTTGCTCCATTGGACTTGATTTAAACATAGTGAGAAGGGTTCAGCTCAGGTAGTAAAGGGTTCAGTGAAGTTGGGAGGCTTCTTGTTGGGGTTTCTTGTTGAATAAGATTATTTTTCTTTGTTTACTTTCTGGATTTAACTAGATTTCTGTGGTGCTCAGTAGCCTATCTAGCACACTGTGTTTTCTTTTCATATCCAGTGTTAAGATAAAATAGGTAGGTAAGACACAACCTCATTATCCAACTGAGGTTGGAAATTTCTCTCCAAACATAAAAAACTTCAGTACATACAAACATAGATACATAAACTCACTACATACACATACTGTGCACTGAAAATGTAAAAACCTTGAAAGATTTAAGCAATGTTTTGAGCTTTCGGTCTTTCAGTCTCGCTGGGGAAAAAAAGGGGTGAAAAGGGGTGCTTGGGACCCTTTGGAGGAGAGGCTCTTTCTCCAAAACTACGACTTGTCTGCCCCTCAGATCTGCAGCACGGGCATCCTTTCCCAGCAGCCTCTCTGTCAGTGAGGGAGGCGGAGCCAGGGCTCCCTTCTCCTATGGAATCTTTAGCTGCACACATTGGACGGATGTGATCAATGCTTCAATCCCCTTATCAGGGAGGATTCTGTCCATTAGCCTGCTTGGGGGACCTGCAGTGAAAGGGATTGACG
>NC_137199.1:16279807-16319807 GCF_960531495.2 Zeus faber | reverse complement strand
TCACGTGTGATTGGCCAGTGCAGCAGGGCTCGTCACAGGCTATTGGTCAGACGCGCCTGTCCATTTGCGGCACTGTCCGGCCCCCATCCCCTCTCTGGCTTTTACAGAGAAATTCTCTCATCATTCAGTGGTACAGAAGGCTTAGATCAGCAACTTAAAGCCCACACACATACACCCACAAACGTATAGAAGACACGCATAGCCTTTTGACACACACAAATATATGAATGCGGACATGTACGAAAAGGCACTGCCGGTACACCCATGCATGATACACACAGACGTATGTACGCCACGTGCCGCCACATACGCAGCCGCATGCATTGGTAGAGCTATGGAAAATCGGTCTGTATGTGCGTAAATGGAGCAGCACAATTGGACCTGTTATGGCTTGCTCGCTTCCCGCGGTGTGGGAAATGTGAATCTCACTAATTGTGCTTATGCACATGTCTTTAGGAGTGTCTTTCTCTCCTTCTTTTATTTTTTTTCCCCCTCTCACACTTTCTCTGTGTCCCATTGTTATTTATATCTCCAACAAATGCTCAGCTTTCTAGCAGAAGGGACGGGGAGATCCCCATAAAGAGAAGGCTCATCGTACAAAAGTCAAGATTTAACAACAAAATTAAATCGACTAATTATTTTAAATGGCATAAAATGAAACCGTTTCCTTTCCATAATAACAGGTATATGAAATACCAGGCAGTGTTTCAAGTCACTTTGGAGAGTTTTTAACCTTTTAGAATCGTCCGTCATAGTGTATCATGTCATTAGCTAGTGCTGCAAAATGTTGAATCAATAATTGGGCCTCTCACGAATGTCTTCAAACGGTGTAACTTTTACATCTGGAATATATGGTTTACTGCTCAAGCTATTTTTAGCATAATTAAGCATTAACATTTTGTACACAAAACGCTTTATGCGACATACTGTAGCCATATTGTCATTGCAGTTGGTAAATCTGAGGGCACTCTCTTCAGACAATGAGGGCAAAGCCAGTCAGATGTCTTTTTCTTTTGGTCATTCATTCGAGCATCCTTTTACTTGCTAGTTCCTGTTCAGGGTGCTTAGGCATATCCTGGAGGCACCAGGCAGGGGGACACCATGTATGAGGCCGTACTGGTGGAGCTACACGCAACACACGCACGCCATCAGTGGGTAATTTTAAGGTTCTCCAATTAGCCTCATCCATTTGACTTTTGAGATGGGAGGAAACCTGCGCACCCGGCAGAAATTCATACGTTCAAACCCAGCTCAATGACAAACAAAAGCTCCCGGGACTGGCATTTTTGTCTGGTTTTCCATTATGTCATCGGTGTGGAAGTGTGTCTGGAATAGTGTATGCATTTTTAGAACTGTACGGATAATGCATGACAGTAAATTCCCCTTTGTCAGTGCTGTAGCAGTTTTGTTTTGTTCCCATTGAGTTGCTTCAGCTGAAAAGATGTGGGTGTGTGGGAGGGTTGGAGACCTCAACCTAAAGAAAAAGGGCCCGTCACCATCTTGGTAAATTTACCAGTCAACCACTGGGAAATTAGATCTAAAATAAGCTCACTTTGAGTCTCTGATGATCAATCCTTGTTGTAATTAATATTGCTACAGTGCCTCGGGAAAGCCATCTTTTAGATTACTAGGTAGGTTACTGAAGGGACCCCTGAACAAAGTATTCAGGGGTCCTGTAATCTGAATAATCAGTGCTCATCTCACACACATAGTCAAACAATATTATCCATCTGGATTATTATGCTGTTTTTATTATTTATTTTATTTTGAATTATTATGATGATTAATAATAATCATCATAATAATAATGTTTAATCATGCTGTTTTTTCCGGTTTCCCAAACACCCAGCGCTATATTTCCAGCAAAGTGTAGAAAACAATACGATTTATATGGGCTTAGGATTCAAAACATTTATATTGATGTTTCTATTTTGTTAATTGTATCCCAACGCAAAAAAAAAAAAAAAAAAAGATCCTGTGAGATGGCATTTCCAGTTAATTTACTTTTTGTTACGTTTTCCACACTGACTGTGAGGCTCTGTTTGCGGTAACTTGCTTTTGCAGTGTGCTAAACAATCTAAGACCAATAATCTCCGAGGTATTTTGTCATTCTGATTACAAATGCCAAATCCCTAAGGGTTGAATTGCACCAAAATTCCCTCTTCTCCAGTGCAATATTATCCCTTTTCTGCATATTGTACTGTGTTATTAGATTACAGAGGAAACAATTTCCTCATTGAATCCTGCAGAATGTTCTGCAGGAAGAGGCTGAAACAAAATAGTGTGCAGACTATATGCTTGGTACTCTAAAATAGCATTTGTCATGCGTGAGAGCTAAAGGTATCCTAACATGGTCAATTTTGGTGCAATAAAGAAAAAAGATAATAGTGCATCCTCTTGTACCCTAATTTATTCACTGAACATTGATTTAGTGTAAATCTTTGTCAACCTCTAAGGGTAGTACCCCGGTCAGCTGTCTGTGCAATACTGGCAGGGAAATACTGGCACACAATACTGGTTTTCTGTGTAAACATTTTGACAAACTGGCTTAAAATGCTGGTTCAGTTTGTAATTAGCCTAATTTTCCTCGGTCAGAGGAATCTCAAGCCATGGTTTATACATTAACGCAGAGATCCTCTGGTTGGTCTGGGAATTGGAACATCCCAACCCCCCCCCGCAAGGACTAGCTCTTTAAAATCTACCGGCTGCCAAGCACAAACTTTGACAAGGTCACTTCAGATTGGGATGAGTTTAGGGCAAGCGAGCTTTAAATCGAGATCCAGGAAAAATACTGTGTAAATGTACTGGGATAATCATTACAACAGAATTGTTGTATTTCTTCTTATTTCTTCTATTTAGTTTAATGCACTATTTAATACACCGTGGAGGGAGGACATTTTGTGTTAAGATGCGTTCCAGTGAATTAAGCTCCAGTGGTGGAATGGGTTGGGGGTGTTTCAAAGCCATGGCAAAATCCTTTTCCCAGACTAACAGTGAGGCTCAGAGTCTGAGAGAGGACGTCTGGTATTACACATTAACACCAAATGAATACAATTGGCATTACGACGGTGGGGGAGGGTGGAATCCAACACATCTGGATTGAAGGTCAAAACTATGCTATTTCCCACACACAGATTATATTAATTATTGGAGTGTGTTGAGTCTGCTTTATAGACAATACGTAGATCCAGTCTCGGAATGGAGTCACACTGAAACATGCTCGCCTGTGTGTGCAGCGTTGCCGTCTTTCACTTGGGGTTATGCTTGTATTCATTTTTCAAGGCCATAAATGATGTAATTGCCAAAGCCATACAAAGGAAGAGCAATGAAGTCTTATCAGTGAAACGCTGCACATACAGTGTGTTGTGTTGCTGTAGGTGTATTTCTGTGCGTTTGTGAGTGTGTGTGCGTGTGCATGTCTGTGTTCGGGCATGTGCATACACACCTTGTAGGCACGGAGTGTAAGCGAGTTAGCCAAGCAGAACCCTGCGCTTTGTGTGTTGTATGTGTGTGTTTGTGCAGTGTGTGTCAGAAAAGAAAAACCCTGTGATTTTGTGTCTCAGAGTGTGTGTGTGTGCGTGCGTGCGTGCGTGTGTGCGTGCGCACGCGTGCGTTCTGTGCGCTTGTGTATTTAAGTGCTATGAGATAGTGCTGAGTTGTCTCTTTGCCTCAGCCTCTCTTGGTGCCCGTGTTTGCCTGCGTTGGTGTCAGTGATGCAGTCTGTTGTAGTTTTTAAGGAGAAAGGAGAAAGAGAGTGAAGCTCTCCAGAGACTGTTAAGCACTCTCTCACACACACACACACACACACACACACACACACACACACACACACACACACACACACACACACACACACACACACACACACACACACACACATCACACGCATGCACACACACACACACACACTTACCGGTACACATTATTCCATAGTGAAAAACTACCGCAGAGACTTTCTGAGGAAAGATTTTCACCTAAAAGCCTTTAGTTTCTTTTGCTTGTCAAGATTCATGCTGTACTCAAGTGTTTTTCCCTGTGTGTGTCTGTGTGCGTGCGCCCGTGTGTGTGTGTGTGTGTGTGTGTGTGTGTGTGTGTGTGTGTGTGTGTTTTGCTCATGTGCGTTCCTTGCGACCATTGATTGTCCGCTCTCGTCCTCAGCCTTCACTCTTGTGACCCTGTCGTCCTATGTCTGAACCCTCACTAAAAGACCAGCTGACACACACACACACACACACACACACACACACACACACACACACACACACACACACACACACACACACACACACACACACACACACACTAAATGGTTGGCTTAATTGAAGGTCTGTACTTTTCATTTTAATAAAGCAAGCTTTGAATTCCATACTCCTGTCTCGCTCCGTCTGTATTCAGCCTCTGCTCCCAAGCTGCGACCCATGCGGGGCCAGTCTCTTATGGAGGGGGACAAACTGTACTTGAAGTGCGAGGCATCGGGGAACCCCAGCCCTTCCTTCCGCTGGTACAAAGATGGACATGAGCTGCAGAAAGGCAGGGACCTCAAGATAAAGACCAACAAGTAAGACCCCTCACCACACCCCAACAGCCTTCCTTCATACTAGTTACGATCTATTCAAGATTACTGACCATCTGCCCACAAAATACATTTCTTAAAAGTAGGAAGAGGCAATTCTATTACCTAATGGCAATAGAATATAATGACAATATATTCCAATATAAGTCCAATATGCACTTTTTCCCCTTTGTCTCCTTCAATATTGGGCCTAAAAGTTTGAAAGGAAAGAAGTTGTGACTTGAGACTTTAGTCTCAATCAAGTCCAACCACTTCAAAACACAGAGACAACGTTGAAAGAGAATATTCTATCGCGAACGACAAGAAATATTACATAACATAAGACTTAATTAAGCCCCGGAGGTAAATTCTGGAAATATTTAGAGGCAAACAGAGCGACAATAAAATCCAGACAACTCATTTGTCTTTCACACCTGACTTATATAAAATATTTGCATGCATGGCAGCACCCGCCTGCAACCTTCAGGTCTATGTTGACACATCATAGAAAAACGGGACAGGAGCACATATCCCATCCCGCGTTAAGGATGGAACACACCAATTATGTGCCAAAGTAGTATTTTTAGTCGTCAAGATGTTTTTCTCTCTCCCACCGTTGCCCCCCCCGTCTCTCCACCTCCACTTTCCTCCCACTGATTCTCTCCGTCTCTCTCTCTCTCGGCGTGAAGGAAAAACTCCAAGGTGCAGATCAGCCGCGTGCGCGTGGAGGATTCTGGAAACTACACGTGTGTGGCTGAGAACTCGCTGGGACAGGAGAACTCCACAAGCATAATCAGCATCCAGATCTGTGAGCACGTCTGTCTGTCTGTCTGTCTGTCTGTCTGTCTGTCTGTCTGTCTGTCTGTCTGTCTGTCTGTCTATCTATCTATCTATCTATCTATCTATCTATCTATCTATCTATCTATCTATCTATCTATCTATCTATCTATCTATCTATCTATCTATCTATCTATCTATCTATCTATCTATCTATCTTCTATCTGTCTGTCTGTCTGTCTGTCTGTCTGTCTGTCTGTCTGACTATCTATCTGACCCATCCCTCCCATCCCTCAGTGACCACCACCACCCCATCGGCTGGCGTCAGCCACGCCCGGCGCTGTAATGACTCGGAGAAGGCGTACTGCGTCAACGGAGGAGACTGTTACTTCATACACGGTTTAAACCAGCTGTCCTGCAAGTAAGTCACCCCGTTGCCCCTCCGGCCCCCTGGTGTTCTGCGCCCCCCATCCCCAGAGTTCCTACCCCCCGAACCTCCCGGCAGCCTTGTCCTTCCCTCTATCCGTCTGTTTCACTCTCTCAGCGTCGCCGTTGCCCTTGCCTGTTTCCCCGTCTCTCTCTTTCTCTATTGTTATCTCTCTCTTTTTTGCTCTTGCCGTCTTTCGGGGCCTCTAACAATCTAGTGTGTACACGGTGATGTCAATCCGCGGGCAGCGTTTTTCGGTCAGTCATCCGTGTTCGTTACCCGGGGAAGTGCTGCGCGAGACGTCCTCATGGGTCCAGAAGGTTTTGTTATGCAGGACCTGAAAAGATTGCGGGGCTGTCTTATCCGAACCCAAGATTATATATTTACCGACTCATTTAGACAACTTGTTTGCTATTACACGTGTAAAAAGAAGTGTAGAAAGTGTAGAAAGGTACAAGGCTGTGATGGCTGAGATCATAGTTTTGCATTTTCTGAAACTGCTGGGATTGAAAATTCTTCTCCGATAACAGTAAAACGTGTTATTACCAAGATATTTACGCAGCGGTAAAGATCTCAAAGTTTGAAAATGTAGCACAAAACAGGTGATGACAAAGACGATTATGCAGAGAAATTATGGCAAAGATGGCTCTGTTATACCTCGTGTTTTGCCTCTTGCTCCTAGTTGTGTGGTTGTGCGTGCTTTTTCTTTCAACCCAATAATTATTAAAGAATTGAAGACGGAAGAATTAAGAAGGTGCGTCAGATGCTGGTGTTGACACGACTGACACCATTTTCCCTAGGATGTGAGGTGATAGGGCCAGTGAGAAAAGAAGTGAAACAAATGGCCTTTTAAAATATATTTACTCTCTCTTTAGAAGCCATCTGCTGGCACAGGATCGTCATTGAATTGACAAATTATACATAACGCTGACATAGAAGGTTTTTATATTTCCCCTTTCCCGCTGTACTTTTCTCTGTCTTCCTTGACTGCAGTTCTGTTGTACTAGATGGCTTACAAGTCCCAACATGAAATGAACTTTCGACACATAATTGCCCGTTTTGAAGGTGGGCAATAAGTAACAAAGTACAGTCAGCCCCGGATCCAGAAAAAAATAGAGGGCAAGATATCAGTTGCACACCAATGAAAATAACCAGACGTAGAATATTACTAAAGTCTCACTAATGACACTTACAGACTTGAATATATCTGTGAATACATTTATTTATTTATTATATTATATAGAAATAAATAAATAAAGTTTACAATTTTATTTTACAAAATAAAAAATATATATATTACGATCAATGAAACTTCAAAGTCCAAGTCCCAAAGCTACAGGTAAAGGCATAAAACTCTGTTGATAAGGGGGGGTATAGTCCCACCATCTCAAAATCCTAAACAATGACACCATAGCTCTGAGCTGAATGAATGCAGCGCAGGCAAGAGCCAGGATCCCCCAATCTACAGTTTACGCACACACTCCTCACGCCTGGCCTTCAAGTTGAAGCTAAGGAAAAAAAACGCCTTTCTCCTCCAGAACACATTTCATGCGGCTGCTCGAGGGCTACTATTAACACTTGGAATACTTATTCTCATACATGCCGTCACTTTCTTTCTTTCTTTGTACCCACCCTAATCTGAGAGACCTTTCAATCTCATCTCAATGACGTCTGAGGATTTCTCATTGCTTCACGTAAAAATTTTTTTTTTATATATATATATATATATATATATATATATATATATATATATATATATATATGTCCGAGACGAGATCATCAAGAAGTCGTCTGCCGACCTGGGTAGCTTCTCAGCATCGTCTTACTCATTCGGCCTCTCTTTAATGACCCGCAACGTCACGTAAAAAAAGAAAAGAAAAAAAGAGTCTTGTCTTTAGTGTCCTGGCTGTTTGTTCACTCTGGAGGAAGCCCAACACTCTGCCGCTGCCCGCGCACACAGGGCACGCGGGCAGCGGCAAAAGCGAACAACGCTGTCAATTTTTCGAAATGGCCTTGCCGAGCCTTGTTTGAGGCGTTGTCTTGCTGATGTACGCTCCTCCTCACGTCGAGTGGACAAAAAAAAACCCCAAAAAAGACCAAAAGAAATGGCCGTCCCTAGTTCACGTTGGAGGACGGAACATACGGGCGGATTTCGTTTGGAAGGGGGGAGCGCAGCGGCTGATAGACAATTGGGCTAAACAGAGCCACAGCAGAATGCAGCACAGGCAGCGAGGGCTCGCCTTTCAGCGACATCATCTCCCAACCAAAAAGCGAGACATTGGCCCCCTTTTTGCTCTCCGAGGGGCTAACTTGAGAAATATCCAATTTCCTTCCGAGGGGTCGATCATGTTTATCTCATATAATCTAATCTAGAAATAATATTTGAGATCACCTCTGCATCGATTGCTCCACATAATGTCTGTGGGATGCGTTGCCGTTCTGTTCGTTTCTATTTTCAAACTTGGTGTGTTTTCGCACGGCAGAATGGAACAAAAGGCTTTTCTTTCATTCACACAAAAGGTACGCGAGCCCCCCCCCCCCCCCCCCCCCCCAACTAGTTCTCAGTGCCGGGGAAATCTGTAACGGGGAAGCAGGAGCGGACGGATTGAGGGAAGAATGGAGGGAGAGAGAGAGAAAGAGAAAGAAGACGCAGAGAAGGAGAAAGTAATGATATACAGAGAATGGCTCTGCTGGCTTAGGATCTGCTTTTGCTCAATCGCTCTCAGACTCCTCTCTCTCTCTCTCTCTCTCTCTCTCTCTCTCTCTCTCTCTCTCTCTCTCTCTCTCCCTCCCTCTCTCTCTGTCTCTGTCTCTGTCTCTGTCTCTCTCTCAGTCTCTCTCTCTCCCTCTCTATCTCTGCTCTATTTTTAACTCTATGGGAAATTGCTGAGTGGGCACTTCCAAGGGTTTTTGCTGTAATTGATTCAAAATGAAAGTTGTCTCTTTGGTGGTGAGGGAGGAGAGGATAAAAACTGAGGATACCCTCAGTCTTATGGGCAACATGTACAGTAAGAGTTTTTTATTTAATTTTTTTTTTTTTTTTTTACTGTCGTTAAAAATAACATAGCGGCTATTCTGGCAATATAATTTTATAAAGCGATTCCGCTAGAATAGAGAGACATAAAAGCTGTTCTAAAAATGCCATATCAGAATTTCAAGAATATATCCAAATATAAGCTTTTTTTTTTGCCATTTTCAGGGTTTTCATCTCACATAATGTGGTGTTCCATGAACGAAAGTGATGGGAGTGAATAGACTAGAGGGGAACAAAATATCAGTGTGTCACTATTTGGCAATGACGCAACGTCTTTACATGGATATTGAACTGTATGTTTCCCTTTCTGCTAAAGTTTGTTGTGATGCAGTCGAGAATCAGCCGGTTACCGAAGACATGCTGTAGCGGTGGTGCAGTTGAGAGGGCTGTGCTCGTTAGTCTGGGTTGCAGTGGTTTTCGGCTGGTGCCAGAGTTGGAATCTTTTTCCTCAATTTGTTGTATTTCCAGAAGCTCAACCAGCTGTTCAGGAAACAAGACTGCTCGATGGGGGAAAAAAACAGACACAAAACCTGCTGCCATTGTGTGTGTGTGGGGGGGGGGGGCAGGTAACCGCTGTGACATGGTGATGTCATTGCTGTAGCTGTGGTGATGTCACAGCGTGCAATTTATTGTAATATCACTCACTTTTCTTCCAACTCTCTCTCTCTCTCTCTCTCTCTCTCTCCCACTCTCTCTCTCTCTCTCTCTGTCCCGGTGTCACATGCTGTGGTGGGTGGGTTGTGCACTGTTTCTAATCCCTCATTCTCTCTGCTCTCTTGTCCCCTCTCCTCCCCTCCTCCCCTCCCCTCCTCCTCTCCTCCCTCTATCTGCCCCATCTGCGTGTGCTCCCTTTGACCTCTCTCTTCTCTCCGGGTCGTTTATCTCCCCTCTTTCTTCTCCCCTCTAACCTCTGTCTCCGCTGCCTCCCTCCTCCCTCCCTTCCCTTTCTTTGTTTTCCCTCCATTAGGTGTCCCAATGACTATACGGGGGACCACTGTCAAAACTCCGTCATGGCCGGTTTCTACAGTATGTCTATTTACTCCTTTGTGTGTCTGTTTTCTTCTTGCTGAGATGCTGCATGCCACATTGGAGAGGCTGGATGGAGGCCGCTGTGTTTGTGTGTATTTTCAGTGTGTGTGTGTGTTGTGTGTGTGTGTGTGTACGTTGGTGTGTGTTTTTGCACCCCTGCGCGCATTGTGTGGGATATTGTGATATACAGTATATGTCTTCATTTGTCTGCGTACGGATGTTAGCGTTGTGTTAGGCGTCGACACGTGATTGTGTGTGTGTGTGTTTGTGTACTGTATATACTGTACACTTGTCTAGGTGTGTGTGTGCGCGCTTGTGGGTGTGTGCATGTGTGTGTTGGCTTTTGTGTGAGGTGGCATGCCTCCTTGTCCTCCCCCGTGCCTCTCCGTGCTCCCCGTCTCCTCTGTGATATCTCCTCCGCTTTCCTTTGCTCCTCCCTGGAGGAAGGGATTTTTTTTTACACGCGCAAGATGCTTTTATTCTAACACACCACAGACTTTATATTCCCGGTGCCTCTATTTCGACAGCTAGATAGCAAACCAGGTATCAATGATTCCTGAATTTGACTTTCAAAGGAGAACTGAGATTGAACACGTTGTTCAATATGCACATTAACAAAGTGTATTGCTTTCGTAGAGACAGTTACTGTAGCCATGTTTCACATTGCATAGTAGATGGTCTATTGCTGTTGCGGGGATGTTTGTATGGCAGTCAAATCCGAATTTGAATAAGAAATTAATCTGAAAATCTGAATTCAGATTTAAATTATATATTCTGGTTCAAACCTGTACCACCAGAAATTTCCACTAACTTCAAAACTTTTTGACATCAATGTTAGAATACCAATCTAGTCGGCTCTGAGCAGCCATGGATCACCGAGTGAATGCTCTCTATAAGGCATTTAGCTAAATGACGCTTGATCTGTTTTGCAGCTGACCTCAAATCCTCTCACACCAGCACCAATGTTTTTATCCTGAGCCTTGCACTTCTGGCTCAAACCATAGAGATCAATAGACGAGGCATGAATGTCACTGTCCTGTGATTGCATTGGAAGTGACATATTGAATTAGAGTCATGTTCTCTTATAGGTTGGCAACAAACATCCCATTATCAGGAAGATCGGCACGGTAGCGTGGGTCGCATGTTTAGCTGTAGCTCAAACTCCAGCTCAGCATCAGCAAAGAGCATATTCTAATCTTTCTGATGGATGTTTGTGGACTTGACAGTTTCATGAGAAAGATTAGAAGTACCTTCTCCTCACTACGAGTCTCTATGTTTAAAACCTTACAGTTATGTCACTTTGCTTGTGGTGGAGGTTTTTTCAGTCAGTGCTAAGTTTGGACCATGGACGATCTCTCAACGATTACATACCTGTACATGTGATGTCTGGTTGTTAGTTTGCCCTCCATCGTCAAGCTTTTGTCTACATGATCAAGTGTGTTGATCTGATTTGCTCGAATTCAAATATATCACAAAGTGTTTTTAAATATAAAAAATTCCATGATAAATAGTCTAGCTGAGATGCATTACATTGAACTAGTAATGTAAACTGTGCTATAAACTGTACAACAAAACCATAGTGAGAGATTTGAGGTCATAAATTCTTATCATTAATTTGTGCTACTACTATTTGTACTACTTATTTTATTTTATTGAATCTTTTCAAAATGATGCTGTGCCAGCGAAGGTTAATACTGAAAATAAATTGTCAGTCTTTCAGTGAGCTAAAGTAAATCAAAACAATGTTCTGATGCTCTGTTCTGAACCCACGTCCATCTGTCACCCCCCGTTTTTGGAATGGTTCAAATCTGTAAAGCACTTTCATCAATAAAATCTCGTCAAAGACACTTAGGACGGGCTTTTTGTCTCATTGGCAAAGCGACCAATAGCCAAATAGTGCTTGCATGCCTTGAGAAATGGCCTATTGGGAATGCAGTGAGAACGTAATGTAAATCATGTGATAGATGATGATTACAGCGTGCGGCGGCAGGAGGACAAAACGATTTTCTGTATTCAATACAAATGCACATTAATAGAAATTGCTATTAGAGGAGAGAATTAAGGCGCCCACCCCCATTTGCTGTGCCAGCCTTATTGACTGTACTGTGTGTTTATGTTGAGTGTAACTCACTGCTTTTTTATCTTTTTTTTTTTGCTCCTTTTTGTTCCTTGCTTTCTTTTCCCTTTGTGTTTTTTTTTCTTCTACTCTAAACTTTTCCACTCCAGAAATGAGGTCTAGTAAATATAGCACTAAGTGATATAGCTTTTTGTCGTGCTGTCTTGTGTCTCTGCACGTCTGTTCTCCCTTTCTTCATTTCATTTTGTTTGTTTCATTTGTTTTGGTTTATTTTAGTTTGTTTGTTTGTTTAACAGTTTTATTTCTGTCATATCTGGGGGTGACAGAGCCAAGGCTGTCTGCATAGTCTGTCTGTTTCTGGGCGGTGCACATGTCAACCATTGTGTCAGTGACAAATATTCCACAGCACTAATGAAAGCATTCACTGGTTCAGCAGAGTACAGGATCACAGTAAAGAAACTGATGTATACTGTTCCAAAGTGGACCATAAATCTGACCCTATCTGTCTTTTTTTTCTTTTTTTTTTTATCCCGACAACATTCTATGATGGCAGAGCTTCTTGGAATTGAATTTATGGGTATGGAACATTATTATTCATTTTGCTGTGCAGTGCTTGAAAGGTGTGCCAAGGTCCTCTCACAGTCACGCATTATTGTGCCATCTCCCCTCTAAAACTGATAAGTGAGATGAGTCTCTATCTCAACCAACCTGTTGTTTCTTTTTTACTAACTTGGATTCCTGAGATTTATCTCACACCCCCTTTTCCCCCGCATTCACTCTTTTTGCATTTTGAATGACGACGACAAGTAGGTGTCCCTTTCAATCTGGAGAATCGAGAAGGATGGACATTGAGCAATTGAACACTGAATGGCTCCTTGTTGAATGTCTATCCTTTGGCATTTCATAAATATAATTTAGTTTTTTTTGTTGTTGTTGTGTTTATTAGGTCACATTACATTCTACTGTTTAGTCAGAGAATGTTTTTCCAACCGTGGTAGGAGGTGATAGAATCCAGCCTAGTCCTACTGGCTTTCGCACTTTAGAACCCATTTGTAGCAGTCAATCAAAGGTAAGCATTCAAGCGTCATATTATTCAAGCTAAAAGTAAAAAAAACATACAGGGCCTGAACGCGTGGACTGTCCTTATAAGTTTTGCCCTTGATTGACTGAGAATCGAGAGCAGGCGGGTTCCTGTCCAACTGTACAGGCCGCCCGTTCCATTTTACCCCCTGCCTATCTCGCATCAGAGCCCTGTCACACAGGCACAATGCCGGGCCGTCGCCCCCGTACAGAGGTTCCTTTATTTGGTGCTAAGCCCCCTCTCCCTTCCATTGATTCTATTCCTGTAACCACCGACACATACCGGGGGCACATCTTGACCGTCAGCTAATGTTCATGACAACAAACGTCGGGTGGAGGTGGCGGTTGTAAATCTGTTATACAATATCCGGCTTGATAGATTATTGTTCAGGGTTCTGTAATTTCCTACCACCCCTCCAACGTAAGAACTGTGATTCTATATTATTCAGCGCTATTTGTTTTGGAATTTATTGGGGGGAGTTTTCAGCAATAAGAGTTAGTTTACAGGATGTCGACGACGGGTGAATTTGTTTGGGCCACTGGGCGCCACTAATGTTTCAACAACCAATTATATCACAGATTAAGTTCAGGTAAAACCACTCAGATTCCTATGGCCGCAGGGACACACCCAGCCTCCTCCCCCAGCGCCCCCTCTTCAGCCCCCTTCCTCCACGACTGTCTACCGTCTCTTCATCCTTCCATCACCCCTCTTTTTTTAACTCGCCTATTTCTTGCTCCTTTCTGTCTTTGTGTTGTGGGGCTTGCCGTGCTGACATTAAAGTGCTACACCACACCACAGAATCTTTAATCCACTGAGAAACACCTCAGCTGAGGCCTATTTTCACAAAGTGTCTAAGAAAGAAACAATGGGGAAGAAACATTGGGAACTCAACACTTCAATCTAGATTTACTACATTTTCAATTACGACATCACTGTGACATAAAACAGTGTTAAAACCTTAATTCTGTTGCAAAGCCACTTGTGGTAGTTTATAACGCACGTGTGTTTCACACAAGCCTACGATTACATCTATCTACCTATACAAAAATAATGCCCATTTTTTAAGACGATTCAAAATATTCACAGTTATGCCTTTCTCTTTATTTGGGGTTGATGAGCTTTACCAATACTGTACCATCGTCTTTCCTGGAAAGCCACTGTGGTGTCAACACTTTTCTTCATCCGGACGCCTTGTGTTATTATCACAGTTCTTTTAAAATTCCATCTGAAGGTGCATGTGTACAGATCCTTCTCCAGTCCCATCACATCACATCCCCATCGCATTTCGTAATGCGCTCATGCATATTGGGTAACTTAGTAACGTAGGATAGGGTCTATTTACATTATCAGCACAGAAAGAGCCAATCTCTAATCCTCCAATGTCAAATGGTATGTGATAAGCAAATCAAATTATGATGATTTTAGGCAACTACTAAAGAATGGAGTTGATAATGAAAGACATTTGCTTTTTTAGAAAGGGACAATAACAATACAGTAGCACTCACGCATATGTGTGATTCTGTCTATCAATGTGTGTGTGTGTGTGCGTGCGTGTGTGTGCGTGCGTGCGTGCGTGCGTGCGTGCGTGCGTGCGTGCGTGCGTGCGTGCGTGCGTGCGTGTGTGTGTGTGCGTGCGTGCGTGTGTGCGTGCGTGTGCGCGCACGCGCATCCACGCGTGTGTGTGTCTGTGTGTTTCTGTTTCCATCCGCAGAGGCTGAGGAGCTGTACCAGAGACGGGTGCTGACCATCACAGGCATCTGCGTGGCACTGTTGGTGGTTGGCATCGTTTGCGTGGTCGCCTACTGCAAAACCAAGTACGTTTCATCAGAAGAAAGATAAAAAAAAAATAAACCAACAGGCAGCCCTTTCTTGTTCTGCTGACTGGCTGTTTCTCAATAAAAAAAATTCCATGTGAAAAAATAATTACAACTGTTGGACCATTGGCAACTAGGAGGAATACCAAGGAATGGAGCTTGATCAAAAAGACAAATTTCAATGCAAAAATATCTAAGCGCTACCAGTACGTAATTCATTATAACAGTATTTTAATAGTATTATAATTGCATTATAATGCATTCTTTAAGAGTACTCTTTAGAAGAAATATATACTCTTGAATGAGAAGAGGTATTTGTATTATTATTTTTTTTAACCAGATATTTACTACTTTGCAAGGTCACTCACTTTTCTTGTTTATTGTCCCCTCCAGGAAGCAGAGGAAGAAGATGCAAAGCCACCTTCACCAGAACCAGAACCAGTGTGTGGAGCAGCCCAACCGCATTCTGTTCAACGGGCCCAACCACCCCGTGCCCGGCACCGAGGAGATTCCCATGGGGGATGTGAGTCCAAACAGTAGGAATAGCACCTTACGCCCTGTCCACGCCCGGCGCATCACCTCTACAACACTGCTGCATTGCTACAACCGCAAGAGTAGGCTTACTGCAGCTGCACGGTGCTGCTGACCTCAAGCCTGTCATAGGCCTGACATAAGCAACTTGGGAAAACAAAGGAAAAGAGGAGATTGTGGCAGTTTCCTATACCACACGCCACCCGAGTGGCATTTCCAGGGCCAGAGACACAGACGAGGATGGTTTGTAGACACCAGTTTATTGAGAGGAGGCTAGGTGGAATTAGCAAGGAGCAGATGGAACATGTCATGACACAGGCTACTATCCTAAGCATGTGTGTGGGTGGGGGTTTTAACCTGCTGCTCCTTAGCACAACCAATGAGCAACTGGTATGCAGCCAGCCTGACCCAGTCACCTAGATCCAGGTCAGGTGTGACTGCTTAAACCATCCCATCTCCTCATCGCATCGCCCAACACCAAACTTCGGCCAGGAATTCTTCCCGGCCGAAGCCTACTGTCCATGGGGGCGTGCACTCTACAGTGCTAAGCTGACAAATAGCCCACATCTCTGCCAACGGCAAAGCGGGAGGTGAATGCCTTTGAGTTTGCCGTTGAGAAGGGCCAACAATTACTAGTTAATTTTCTCTCGATGAGGAGGACAACAGCAAAAATTTTAGCCAGCAAGCATTATGTGCATTTGTCGAATTTTTGAGTCAGCCCGATTCCCAGTCCTTGCAAAATCAGGGTGTGCGCGCCTATAGATCTAAAAGCCGGGTGACGTATAGCAAAGAAGTTGTTAAATGGGATGTGAGCGAAACTTCCCGTCATCTAACCTGAGGTCCGACCAGTTAGAACGCACTCTGGATACTCTCCACCCTTCTGTCATCCCTCCACGTCTCCAGCGGAAGGACACTACAACGGGTGCAGATGTAGGAGTTTTGGTTGGCGGGTGCTAAAGAAAGGACAGACACGCCGAATACATTCGCTCGTGGGGACAGCCAGGGCGTGCATGAGTCAGCATTCATCGCAAATAAAGGAAACACATCGTAGGGGAAGGGGAGAATTATCCTTTCTGTTTGCCCACAAAGAGAGCGTTGCCGAACGAGCAGATGAACAGATGAGATGCGCTGGGTTCCAGGCGCAGGTCATTAAGACTTCCTGTACCTTAGAGTTTCAAACTACGGATATTAAAACGTGGTTTATTTGCGTAAGACCTGCCACTCGCTTCCGAGGAACAGCAGGTCGTTAAGCTTTTCTTTCTGCGTGTGATTTACAGTATATTTCCAAAAGCGTCCCCACCACGGAGTGCGTCATCAGCCACGGAGCGGAGGGCGCGGGCAACTACGCAGGCAGCAGAATGTCCACTCGCTCGCACCACTCTTCCACTGCCTCACATGCCTCCAGGTACGAACACACACACGCACGCACGCACGCACGCACACACACACACACACACACACACAGACACACACACACACACACACACGCACACGCACACACACACCCACACACAGATCTACGTTCAGAGATAGAGATGTATGCATGGCATATGAGCGAAGATACAAACGGTTAAATTCAAGCATGCAGTCATTATCTTACTGTCACCCTGTTTTCTTTATCCCTACCCACCTTCTTCTCCTCTCTTCTCTTCTCCTCCTCTCCAATCCTATCTTCTCCTTTCCTCTCTTCTCTCCTCTCTTCTCTCCTCTTTTCGCCTTTCTCTCCTTCCCCCTCTCCTTTCCTATGCTATCCTATACTCTCCTCTCCTCTCCTCTCCTCCACTTCTCCTCTCCTCTCCTCTTTTCTCCTTTCCTCTCTTTGCCTCTTCTCTCCTCCCTTCCCTCCTCTTCTCTTCTCTTCTCTCTTCTCCTCTCCCGGTCAACGCTGCCTCTTCCTCAATGCTGCGCTGATGCCGCTAATGCTGCTAAATGCTGCTTTGCCCTGAACCCACACACACACACACACACACACACACACACACACACGAAGACACGAGGAGCAGACGTGGAGCATGGAGCGAACAGAAAGCATGAACTCTGACTGCCAGTCAGGGGCGCTGTCCAGCTCGGTAGGGACCAGTAAGTGCAGCAGCCCGGCCTGCATGGCACGGAGGGCGGCGCACTGGGGCTGCACTGAGCTGTCCCGCCCGGGCATGCAGTACGGAGACTCCTACGACTCGTTGAGAGACTCCCCCCACAGTGACAGGTATGAAATCGGAGAAGACCCAGCACTGTGTGTGTGTGTGTGTGTGTGTGTGTGTGTGTGTGTGTGTGTGTGTGTGTGTGTGTGTCTGTGTCTGTGTCTGTGTGTGTGTGTGTGTGTATGTGTATTAATTTGTTCATGTGTTTGGTACCGCCCTGCCGCCTCTCTCTCTGTCCATGTTGTTGTCGCCTCTTCCACATGCTCTACCCTTCACCTGTCTCTCCTTTTTGGTCATGTTGTCCGTCCTCCATTTTTTTTGCTTTTTTAATTAGCTTGGCTTTCTTTTTTCCAGTGTTGGCTCTTTGTAGCATTGTGTTTGCTGTCCTATCTTGCTCTCTCTCTCTCTCTCTCTCTCTCTCTCTCTCTCTCTCTCTCTCTCTCTCCCTCACTCTCTCTCTCTCTCTCCCACTCTCTCTCTCTCTTTCTCTCTCTAACTTGTCCCACCACCACCAGATACACAATCATATACACATTTCCCCATATACACTGTACAAACTGCTCTGTACTTTCTAGACCATTTATATTTGTTGTCCTTGGCATTACGAAAAAGCGGAGGAGTGAGTTGGCTGCAGAATGTAATTGCAGTGCAGTGTTGCATCTCTGTATCAACGATTCACACCCTGACCAGTGGATTTTGCATGAATGTATAGAAAATCTGTACATGAAATGTGTTTACCAGGATGGAAAACAAAAAGGTGAAAACAATATAATATGCACAGTGCTGTTGTCTTTCAGTGGCATTCTACTCCTTCCTACGCCAACGTTCTGCATCGTCAAATTCCATACGCTCCCATAGGACTAGGAATGTGGTTGTGACGCGTGCGCCTGTCGCTGTTGTCGTTCTCCTTCAGGTACGTTTCGGCGCTGACCACCCCGGCCCGCCTCTCCCCGGTGGAGTTCCACTATCCCCCGCTGCCCCCCCAGGTGCCCACCTTCCAGATCACCTCGCCCAACACGGACCACGCCCTCTCTCTGCCCCCCGCCGCTGCCGCCTACCACAGGGAGGACGACCAGCCGCTGCTGCAATGCCCTGACGTGAGGAAGAGGCAGAGGCGCAGACACACACACACACACACACACACACACACACACACACACACACACACACACACACACACACACACACAGATATATGCTTATAAATAGAGTTGTAGGTCAGCAGGATGCCTTAGTGCACCAGGAGGCAGCTCTTTAACTTGAGTACTAGAGTTTATGATCTAGGTTAATGAATTTAAGTGTCTTTGAGCATGGCACTGACCCATGTTCTATTTTCATATTCAAATTCTATGTCTGACTTGAGTTCTAATTTCTTTCATTCAGTTTTATTTTTCTTTATTTTGGTTCTCATTTCATGTCAAGCACAGTGAGTCTTCATGTGGATGAAATGTGCTAATAACACATAATAATGATTTCCCCGCTTTGATTTTAAATAAACCCATGCTGTGTAATATCACATCCTCAGTAGCCAGTTATTACAGTTTTGTAATAGCTGTTTTTGTGACCATGTCCTGCTCTGTTAATATCATGCATTTTGTCACTTTTTAAACTGTAACGTTTTGACACTAACATACGCTAAGACGCTAAAAAGTTTGAATGCTAGTGAGATTGCAGTCAGAATGGCTGTCAGCTTTGGCCCGTATAATGAGTTTTTTGTACAGTCAGCAACATAAGCATGTCGTTGTAGAGCAATAGTAAACACATTTAACAGAGCCGTGTCTCAATTTGTCTCAAAAACTGAGACATGGCTCAAAAAAAAGTCTCAAAAACCAGTCGCTGGAGACTTGTTTTCACTCAGTTAGGAATAAGCTACTACACACACACACTGCCCTACTGTCACAAACTACTGCGCTATTGCATGCGCGGTAGTTTGGGGCTTTATCTGCGCCGAAGTGATGCGCACTGATATCTGTGAGTTCATTTCCATCTGTAGCTAATCCCTGTAATAACAGGAGGGCGACATTGTTTTCTCTTTAACTCCGTCCCACTGTGTTCGCGCTCCCACAGGACGGAAGGTTGTACCGGCAGCCGCGTCGTCCCAGGCGGCCCTACCTGACGGAGAGCACGGGCAGCCTGCCGTCCAGCCCCTACCGCCTCCCCGACGACGAGGCCTACGAGACCACGCAGGAGTACGCGTCGTCGCGGGAGCCCATCCGGAGCCGGCGCCGGCCGCGACGCAACCGCCTCAACGGACACGTGTCGCACCGCGCGGCGGGCCTGCGGGACTACAGCTCCCAGAGCTTCAGCCAGTCGGAGGAGGACGAGGAGGAGGACGAGGAGGAGGACGAGGAGGAGGACGGCCACGGGGGGGAGAGCACGCCCTTCCTCAGTATGCAGAACATGAATGTGGACCCGCCCGCGACGGCGTCGGGCCTCCGCTCGGCGTCCGGCGCCGACGCGCGGACTCACCGAGGGCCCAGCCGGCCGGGGCTGCGCAGCAACGGGCAGAGCCGGGGGGGACAGGCGCAGCGCTCCAAGGCCAACAACATGCCCCTTTAAGACTCTGACCCCCACCTTCCTCCCCCCCAGACTCCACCCACACCCAAATATACACCTCTGTCACAGCCCCGCCCCCACCTTACACCAACCCTCTCCTACACCCATACACAACCAGTGGACTAGAGACCTGCACCTAGGAGAAATATTTTTATTTTGTATAACAGACAGATATTCTAAACAAATGAAATATTTATTTTCATTTCAGCAAAATTGTCTACTAGCTAACAGCAAAGACTTTTTTTATAAAGGGGGGGGGATATTTATATGTAAAGTTTTTTGATTTACAGCATTAATGAGAGATGAAAAAATTAAGAGAATTACGTGCCAATTTTTTCACGAGTTAGATAAATAGAATAATATTGTGGTGCCTTTTGCTGTATGCTGAAGTCGGAGGTCCCATTGAGTTTTTGTAGCCTTTCTTATAAAGACTCCTCGTTTTTATAGAGACCAACCCTCCTACTTTTCCTTTTTCTTCTTTGGTTTTTCTCTTATTTCTATTCTTTTTCCTCTGATTTGGGATCTTCCTGTTTTCGAACTGTGATCTGATCTTCTGTCATCATGCAATATGAATTACTCCTGTGTAAAAGGTGTCTGTTTACATGAGTATGATCCACGCGACGCGCTCGTTTCACGGGGACATATATCACTGACGCAACCGGATGTGTAGGGTAGCTCCCTCGGCCCTCCTGTGCGTGGGCCGCCGGGCTGATATTTTGACGAATCCCCTCCAGTTGAACACAGATTGGTTGTTTGTGTCGCTGTCTGTTGCCTGCCTGAAAACAAGTGTTTGGGGAGGTTTTGGGAGACGAGGGAAAGCGATTCTAGGCCCCTGCAGAGATGTTCAGGATGCTGCCATAAGTTTGATGGAGGTTGCTGTGTGTGTGTGTGTGTGTGTGTGTGTGTGTGTGTGTGTGTGTGTGTGTGTGTGTGTGTGTGTGTGTTTGCGCGTGTGTGTGTGTGTGTGTGTGTGTACACCAGCGTACACGTAAGTGCGTGTATGGCTGTATCCAGCCTGTGCACCTCATCAGATCCCCATTGGTTGTCCGCCGGGTGTCTTGGTTCACCTCCGGGGAGGGGCGCTCCTCCCACCACGTCCTCACGCTGCCAGAAGCTCCATTGCACTGTAACAACCCTCCCGCCCTCCATGAGCAGCCATTGGCCAGGGAGCTGCCGACACCCCGAAACCCACCCCACCGAGCCCACTTGTAATCCAGCCTGACTCTGGCCTCCCGTGGACTGCCCAGCCCACCCGTTTCCTATGCCAGCAGCTTAGAGCCGCACTGTGTCTCAGGACTTCCCCCGTCACGTCACAGCTGAAAGACTCGACCAGAGAGAGCTCTCACCGTCTCAGTCTCAGCCCGGTCCAGTCCGCAGGCCAGATCCGCATCTCCTCGCTCTCCGTCCGATCTCTCCATCCGTCCGTCCGTCCTTACCTTGTCACTCACCACAGTCACGTGTGACGATTGTCTGAGCGCGGGGGGAAAACTATTTAAAAAAAAAAAAAACAACAAAAAAACGACAAAAAAAAAAAAAACATGTTCAAAGAGAGATGTTGTTTTCTCCTTTTTTCGTTTTCGTTTTTTCCTTCAAAAGGCGTGTGTGTGTGTGTGTGTGTGTGTGTGTGTGCGTGCGTGCGTGCCTGTGTGTTTGTGAGTATGTGCGTGTATGTGTTTGCGCGTGTGCATGCCGGTGTGTCTACAAGTGAGCATGTGGTTTATGTGGATCTTACAAATGATGATGACGATGATGCTAATGATGATGATGATAAAGACAATGAAGCTTAAAATGTGATGTATTCAAACCAATCCGGGGCTCGCTGTCGCGCAGAGGCCTGCACATCTGTTTGGTTCAGATTGCAGAGGACGCCTGCAGGTCGCTGTGTAACTGTGTCGCTTTGCGTTTTTTTTTTGTTTTTTTTTGTTTCGTTTTGTTTTTTTGTTTTTCTTCCGGGGAGTGAGATTGAGTCGGACTCGTTCGGGTTTCATTTCTGTATCTATTTATTTAGCTCACAGCCAAATTACGGTATATGATATGATACTGATTACTGCATCCTTTTTTTGCATTCCTATACCTTTATTGATTGAACATACTTTGCTTGGTCATATTGACTGAATGATCTGTTACGTGTCCTGTCTCTGTCTGTCTCCCCCTTCCTCACCTCCCTGTCGCTCACTCTCTCTCTCTCTCTCTCTCGCTCTCTCTCTCTCTCTCTCACCCGCCCACCCCAGCCCCAGCCCCAGCCAACCTTCCGAAGCAACTAGCGCGGGACAAAGGTTTAGATCCCCATCTGCAGAGTAGTTCTCGCTACCGTCGACCTATGTAAACAATGAGATAACAGTGACATCACAAAGCTGTCGGTTCATAACTGTTTGCGGGAAATTCCTCCACCCCAAAGCTATACATTGGATTTAGGTAGAGTGAAGAGCTTTTAAGCTTGTTTAGGAAAAAAAAACAAAAAAAACATTGTGTCCAGATATTGTGTCAAATACAATACATGGCCCTATATTAGTCAGTTTCAACGAGTAGTTTTTTTTGATAAATCACACAGGAAATGCATGGATCACAGATATTTTAGGAAGTATTTTAAAAATGACAAACGACAAACCCCTCCCTGTGACAGATTAAGGGGAAATTTCGTAACCATACTAGAAATAAATATAAACAAGGTTTTTTTTCTTTGTTTTTTGCAGGTTTCTTCTCTTTTGGTTTTCATGGCCCAAAAGGTCTGGCTCGTATTGTCTTTTTAACCACTGTAAACAATCTGGGATTTGCAAATGTGGAAATACTGCAAGTGAGGGTAGTGTGCTTCTAGAGCTAGTTGAATTGTAAAACCCCACCCGATCCTGATTTCTCCTGCTCTTTTTTTTCTCATCCCCACACACCCCCCTACCCACTCCTCCTACTCCCCCGTGCCCCCCCGACACACACACACACACACATACACTCGTATACATTTGAACCTATGCTCAACATGACAGCATAGACACCTCCATGCATATGACACAAACACACACATATACTAGATCTATGAACTTCGCGTACACACACATGCACACGTGCACACACACATGCACACACACGTACACACGCACACACACACACACACACAGAAACCATGAGCTCTTCCATGTTTGTGTATGTCAAACAGTTTGCCTTTGTCTTTTCTACCTACCGACTCCCTTCCCCGACTCCCTCCTCCCTCCTCCTTCCTCCTCCGCCCGCACCCCACCCTCCTCCTCCTCCTCCTCTTCACCCTGACCCCTGCATGTCCTAGTGGTACTGGTAGTTGGGTGCATGGAAAAAGCAGCAAGCAAATCGTTTTTCCACTCGGTGAAAAAAAAGTGTCTTCATTTTAACATTCAGCAATAAATCCCCTTATCTCATGTCCATTATTCTTGGAATATGCTAGACGATTTTTTGCAAGTTTTATCAAAAACATACTACTTGTAAAAGAGGGAAAAACTCCAAAACCACCCATTCATATGAAAAATAAATCTTTATTCCTACCATTTCAAAGCGGTCCTGTCGTTTTTATATTATACAATGAGTGTTTCTCCTTTTAAGCCACTGAGTTTTCCACTGTTTACCACTTTTCATGATTTGGATGCATCTATATCGCCAACACGATGAAATGGGACTGTTATGTACTAGCTATAAGACAATTATGTGCAATTTCTACACAATGATTTCAAGCATTTTCAAGGATTTCCTTTCTTAATTTCTATACATCCTGCAAGCAGCTGTTCAGACTACACTAGTGCATCTCTCAATTTTCTCTTCATGATCTCTTCACATGCTGTGATAATTAACTTTTTTCAAATGTAAAAATAATATGGAATAAAAAAGTGGATAAAAAAACAGACACTAGGTGGCGACATTTTTCTGTGTCAGAGATTCATAACACTCCACAAACAGATGGCTGTGCATCAGAGAGCAATTAAGTTTAATTTTAAGTTATATGCAATTCAGCGGTAAAGAATAATGGAAATCTACATTTTATATGCCAACCTGCGTAAATTTAGTATGGTTATGGCAGCCCGTGTATGTCATAATGGGCTTTCCTTTCCCAATCAGGGCCGGTTGTAGTAATTTGGAGGCCGGAGGCAGGACCAATATGAGGCCCTTCTCCACCTCACTTAATGCAAGCATGGCTAGTAAACAACAACTCAGAGAGAGCTCTTTTCAGAGAGTAAAGCTAAATGAGAATTCTAACTGAACCATTCAAACACTCTTCACTCAGTCAAAAGAAGATATAATAAGACGAGAAAAAAGATTAAGATTATGTTAAATTCTAGTATAAATACTATATCAAATGACTCAGGAGTTGGGAAGTCAAAACAATTTTTGTATTGATCCTGTTGTATTGAAATGGAATAATTTTCAAAGAAAACATTAGAACACTATTCTTATTTTACCTGATAAATATATATAATTCCATATAGAATCAATAACTATATTTTATAACGGCAATTATAAGTAATTTTATACAATATAAATTACAATGTTTTATAATAATGGATTAAAACAAAATCACCCATATTTAACCATATTGAAATAATGTATTTTATCTGAGCATATTTTGTACTGATGATGATCCTTGTAGTGCTGTAAAAAAAAGTTTATTGTTACTTTTGCTTATTCACCTGGTTGATTTATTTTGTGAAATGAATTCAGACGACACATGTACATTTGGTCCGTTGTGCTATAGGTGTGTACAAAAATAGAAAATCTGCGAGTCGCACGCCCCGCAAACCTGTGAGAACTCACTAGTCCCAACACTACTCTCCTCTGCCCACCATGTGCGTGTCCACTCAGTATGTTTTCTAATGGGCCTTTTTTTTAAATTCTTATTTTTATATCTAATTATACTCATGGGATGTGAGTGATGCACAGCGCCGATCAATGGAAAACAGTTTTAAATGAAAACAAATCAATCGACACTAATTCACGAGGCCCGGCACACCAGGCTCCAGGCAATTGCCTAACTATGCCATACGGAAAGACAGGCATTTCCAACCCTTGGGTGTCAGCAGGATGAGGCGGTAGGCGTGCATCGTTGAACTTTAGAACAGAAGGCTCGCCTCCAAGCAAGCTGAGAGGATAATGAACTATTGAAAGTTTGGTTCCAACGGTGAGGCACCTGCACCGGGCGTGGTCTATGTACAGTAAACAGTGCAGCAGGACATGGCTGGGAGAGAGCTCGAGAGGTTTACTGTAAACATCCCTCTTTAAAGAGTCTGTAAGGAACTCAAATAAAGTTGTCATCCCTCGCTCTCAAGTTCATAATTATTTTACGTGTCGCATTGGGTTTTTCTTTGTGTGCCTGGTAAGGTAAAGCGTCATTCTTTCTAAGGAGCTCTTTGAAATGACCAAGCACTAGCAATGAACTAATCCAGTTTGTATTGCGCCGTACCAGATTGTTATATTGGCTGCTGGAAGGGTGCAGACACCTTCTAAATCCCTAGCATGAAGACCAATTACATCTGATGAGTAATCAACGATATGATCTGTTATCCAGCAGAATTTTACGATAGTCTTTGCATAAGAGTCCCCACCCATGTATACAGACATTCAATATTTACCACAGGATCGTCAAAGTAAACCTGACTCCACTCCATGAGGTACTCGATATTTAAAGAGACCAACCGGCGTCCCATCATCCACCTTTGAATTTCCCTGAATGCTTGTGCCACTGCTGAATTTGGTTCGATTTTGGAACTGATTTCCAAAGTATTCGGGTCTTGCAACAAAGCGAAAAAAAAAAACCCAAAAAAACACAGGATCTATTCTCAAGTATCTTCATTTTGTCTGGATGAGTTGATGCCTCAGACAGTTCTCTGTTCTGCTCCTTTCACTTGAACAGCACTAACTATTCAAGTTCAGTCCAGAGGGGAAGGGTGTTCCGTGAATTGTGTTCATTGTTTGTTTGTTCCTCCGTACCCGTCTATCAGTGGAAAGTGTGAAACCACGATCAAAACATTTTTTTATACATTCTACTAACGTCTTGTAAACAAAACAACAAAAAACAATATCGAAGTTGAACTTTTTCATGTTTTAGCTGGGGACCCCCCCTGGAGCCTTTTGAAGGACCCTTGGGTGGTCCCTGTACCTCAAACTGAAGGCACCACGTGCTGTGAGAAACATCCCACGCCCGTGAAACCAATACCGAGGCTCATTGTGATGGCCTTAAAGATGTAGATGAGTATTCATTTGACAGGGGTGTTGACGGTGACAGTGGGTGTTGCAAGGCTCCTCGCTCCCGGAAGAACTGCCTCCACAGGAATTTCCCTCCGCCCGACACGTTTGAAACAGGATCCCCGTCAACCGCTCGAATTGATGCTCATCACTGATGTCTCAGTTTATCTCTACTCTGAATGCGGCAGTAGAGGTGTCCGCGTGAACCTGGCTTTGGCAAAACGGGTAAGCAGGAAAACTCATTGATTCTTATTAAATCTGGAACAAATGACTCGGCTACTAAGCCTTTTTTCAGATGTCACTGTAACCAAAAGAGTGTTGGCTCAAAATTTTACTAGGGGAGGGGGAATAAAGACCTATTTGTATCTTACAGTGCAGGGATACGGGATATATCAGCTTTCTACACCTAAACAAATCTCTTTCCCATTCAGACTTTACTTTGACTCGAGTTTGACACCCGTTACTGGACTGAACCTTTTTTAATTTTTTTTATTTTTATTGTTGTGATGCAATGTATTTTTCCTAGGAACATCAGCCAATGTCACACAGGTCCATCCCCATCTCACTGAAGTCTGGGGGCTTTTTGGATCCCCCCAGGGATCTTCAACATAATAATTCCGGTGGTCCACAGCAAAAATATTTTAGAATTTTCATATATGTCGGTAATGTTTAAGTTAAATGTTTAACCACGTGACAGTGTATTATAGGCAGATATAGGAAGTCCACCATTTGTGTGTGTATGCGTGGGTGGGTGGGCGGGGTCATATGCACACTGTTGTCATGACTCTGCTGTTGTCTCGCTGTTCCGGGATGGAAACCAGTTTTAATCAATGGGAACATTTCAGGCCAACAGCTCAAAAGACACTAATGTTTTGCCTAAAACATCTCTTTGACCATTATGCCACAGGTACTTTGGAGCACTCAGACACTAGCCGACATCATCCAACAGCAGATCTGCCGTCAGGCTAATCAGACCTGTATGTGGTTACCATGGAGGCTTTCTTATTAAGAAAACTTCTTATTAATTATTTGGAGAAAATTAAGTTAAAACTATCCAACTATTTTTTCTTCTTCAGCTCGATGGCGCGGTGCTCCTGTCGCTGGAGGAACGTGCTGATCTGCCTCTGCACCCCATGCATTCTCCTGGCCCTGCTTTGCACCTACACCACTGTGATGCTGTGCTACGATATGATCAACACCCGGCCTGAAGTATCCCACTTTATCGCTCAAGGAATTTATATGAACAACAGCTTGGTCCCACTACCAAGAACCTTCTGGGACCTCCGCCCAAACAGGGGAGGTGTCTGGAACCAGCTCCAAGTGGTTATCGACCGGTTCTACAACCCTATCCTGAATCCTCAAAGAACGACGAGGGAATCCAAAAGAGCACCCAATCCCCTGTTAAGGGACAGTTTTACTGGAACTACAGTCTCCGAAAACAGATTGGGCGGCGTCAAAAATTTGTCCAAACGGATGCGGGAGTTTGTGAAGTACATGCAAAGGAAGGAGTATCCCATCACCATCGAGCCGGACGCTGCATGCGGAGCCGGTACAGAGGAACGGAAGGAGCCTCCCCTGCTCCTGCTGGCCATCAAGACCAAGGGGGTCAACTTTGAGAACCGGCAGGCCATCCGCCAGTCTTGGGGTCAGGTTGGGTGGGTGAGTGGTCAGAGGCGGAACAGCAGCGGAGGATTACAGGGAGGAGATGCCCGGAGGAAAGGCGGAGGTTATATCCGCAGGGTGTTCCTGCTGGGCAGAGAGGACTACGAAGAGCTGGGCGTGAACATGTCTGAGCTGCTGCAGCTGGAGAGTATTCGCTACGGGGACATTCTCCAGTGGGATTTCAAAGATACCTTCTTCAACCTGACCTTGAAAGATGTGCTTTTCTGGGACTGGTTTTCGCGACTTTGCGGCAAAACGCGGTTTGTCTTCAAGGGCGATGACGATGTCTTTCTGAACACCCCGGCTATGGTGGATTACCTCCAGGACCAGCTTGGGAAGCCAGGGACACGGGCGGCCATGAGGAGCTTCATGGTCGGGGACGTCATAGCCGCAGCAACACCTGACAGACGCAGTATATCAAAGTATTTTATCCCAGACATGTTCTACAAGGGCATTTATCCTACATACGCTGGAGGGGGAGGGGTGGTCTATTCCGGCCTGTTGGCGAAACGTCTAAATGACGTGTCGAAAAGGGTTCATCTGTTTCCCATTGATGATGTTTATGTGGGCATGTGCATGAGGAGGCTCGGGGCCTTCCCCACACATCACCCAGCATTTCTCACATTTGACTTTCCCAAAGGTGAAGAGAATGAACCGTGTGCCTACCATGAAATCTTAGTAGTCCACAGAAGAAAACCCTCCCAGGTGATTACGTTGTGGGGGAAGCTCAAAGACCTGTGTCAGTGCTGGAATGTGACTCTGAGGGACACGGATACCAAAATTAAAAAGAAACTTGGGCTATTACTGTAAGGCCATCCCAGGTTATCCAAATAGAAAATGATCAATTGGAAATGTATTATCACATGACATTGTTCATTAAGAAATCAAATTACACTAGGTGGAAATGCAACTTTTTAAAATCGATTTAATTAGGATTTTTCTTCTACATTATCATGTACCATGTACCAGTGGTGGACTGGCGTCCGGGGAAAGGCTCCAAACCTGTGGCTGTGAGTAGTGATAATTGGGTGCCTTTACATGGATGGATGGATTTGACCAATTTTAGCTCAGGATTTTTTTGGGGCTGGAGTGGTGGTGCAATCCCTTCCTCCCACTAACCCCATGCTCCAATCTCATACAACACTACCATCCACTCAAAATGGAAAGTTGTTTAACATAGTTTTACATGCATCCCTTACAATATAAAGAGCTGACTTCCTTCTTTCAGAAGGCACAGCGTGAATTCTTCTGATTCAGCCATAAGAAATTACAAAGAAAACAAGTCACAAAAAAAAAAACCATTGGATAACTACGACCCGAGACGTACACAGCAAAAATTCAAGCCTGTTCCGTGCATCTATAAAACAGCAGCACAGGATGGAGAGCTGTGATTCTTTTGTCTTCACTATGTATTGACATTGAAGAGTGAACCTAGGGTGCTGGCTGCTTCCAGGTCAAATGATTTTGACGTTTGCGTTCACACATACAGCTCCTGCGGGTAATGTCCGGAGAATTTCAGGGTTGCCGTGCATGTGTGAAAGCAGCTTCAAACACTGAACCATTCACTAGCCTGTCATTTACCCCTATTGCTACACTATTACTACAACTAACAGTGTTTAAAGTTTGCTCTGACTTCATGTTTAAACTTTAACTTTTTTTTTTATAGTGTGCTGGACAGGGAACAGAGAAACCGGAATATCCTTAATAAAAAGTGAATTGTTTGCATGCTGGATGTATCTCATCTTATGAACCAAATGTCTGCAAGAATTCTACAATGCGCAGTCTTTGGGGGTAAATTGTTTAGGCTAGAGGACATTTCCAGTTGAACTGGCTGAGGCCCTTACGCCATACATTTAATAGATTGTATTTATTTGCTTTTATTGCTACCACCATCACAAGGTTGCAATTGTTTCAGTAGAAAATACTTAAAATTCTAAATCCAGTTTTAATGGAAATCACAATTTTATCCCAATGTCAACTCATTAAGATATAGTGTAGTGCCAAATCTACTCTGTTCCTTTCATTGAACTGAGAGAGACCACAGACATTCATTCTCTCTCAAAATCAATATGTGTATATTTGTCGACTTGAAGAAAGTTATACGGACAAATCATTCACTTTTTAATGGCACGCCTTCAGTGAAAGAGGGCAAACTAAATGTAGGTATTTAAGTCCAATATTGTAGTCAAACCAATCGTATGAAAATCTCCAGATTGCATCTCTGTAAACAACTGTAGTATAACCAAACTGAGTCTCTGGGGCAGAAATATGAAATCAGACTTGAGCGGATTCAGAATTACAAACTATTAAATACTACTTCATGGTCCATTCAAAATGCAAGAAAGTGGTGCACAAACCACTTTCTATCTATGGCTATTAAACGAGCCATCAGGGTGGAATTATATTGAATAGCAAAGGTCTAAAGAGATAGGAATGTTTTAATAATATTCAGAAGGCATGTTACTCTGGGTGGTGGTTGCAAGCATTACACTTGCGAGCCACATGTGCAGGTGACCTTCAACCTAAATGTCTTGCAATTGTGTGTTTTCAAATTGTAATTAAGGATATCAAATGAAAAGCATGTCATTTAATTCAACACTCAAAATGACAGAAGCCATCATTTGACTAAATTTAAGACAGGGTATTTTGTTGCATTCCTCAGTTCAACAGCAGAATGAGAGAACCAATTTGAATCTGTCAAATGCCCAAAGTAAATGGTATCATCTGAGTGAATAAAGCTCACAAGGGCAAAGTTCACCCACTCATTTGTGCACTGTCGGCTCATTTCTTCAGTTCACATTTCTCCATCGCACCCCGAGCACTTGCGCTAAGAGCTGGTCTCTGTCCTTTCCTCTTCGTCCCCTTCCTCCTCGCTCTCCTCCTCCTCGCTCTCGCTGTAGTGGTAGTTTGGGCGGTTAGTGTTCACAAAGAGATCGCTATCATCGTCCTCAGAGTCGCTGCTCCCTCGCTCCTCCTCCACCTTCTCGTCCTCTGCTTCTCCCTTTCCCCGCTCTCTGTCCGTCTCCTCCTCCTGGGAGGACTGCTGCTTTGTGAACCCCTCTGGCCTGGAGAGCCAAGGGGAAAATTACGTTATAACATGCAGATTAAAAGACATCAAAGTGATGTTGTTTAAAGAAGTTTAGATAAGCGGTACATACTGTTCATGCTGAAGAACACAAGGTTATTTGTGAATTGTCATGTATTGCTTTACATTTTTTTCCTAATATATGATGCAAACAACCTTGAAACTGGTTCCTGAACAATGTTTTCAATTGTTGTAAAAAATAAATCGAATTTATTTTTGTCTGCTGGAAATTTTGAGTTAAATAAAGTCTCTACCTAGATTAAAAAAAAACAATTAAAAAAAATACAGGCTACATTGAACTGTACAAGAGGCTTTTGTTATTGGGTTACAGACACTGAGGAGATTAACTTAGGCATCTAAATCTGAAATTGAGTGTCACAGAATTAGACATATTTGATCTGATCAATATGATTTGGTCTGTGCCAATAAAGTGTTGAAATTTGATACCCAGCTTTAGCAGTGTCCAACACGGTCATGAAGCCAAAGTGTGTGTTGTTTTCCACTTACCAGAGCTGCAGTGTTTGCAAGTGCTGGATGTTGTCTTTGTAAAGAATGGAACTGATCTCTGCCTTCACCTTCTCTCCCTCTTCTATGGGGTCCACGATCACATAGTTGCCTGGAACGCAAAGAGCAGACACGCTGCTCATCTTGGCATTTTTAATTCAAGAATATAGAATAGATAATTCATTTAGGGAAAAAAATAAAATTAAATTCACTGTGCGTGCACCACACCCAGTTCTGTTCTCCAGTGCATTCCCTCCACTAAACTAAATGGCCACATCTTGTGTGCCGTGTAAATTACGCACTTCTACTGAAAGTTAAGAATAAAAACGGAAACGCTACAATAAATCATTGTGAAGTTTAATATTGACCCTGTTCGATTTGATAAGCCAAAACAATGTGACTGCTCTATGACCAAAACCCAGACAATGACATCAGAATTTTATTGAACAGAATTATATTCATGTCGAGGGACATCACAAAATTCTCATCGCAGAAATAAACAACTAATGATAAAGACGTTACATGTCACGGCTGATTGTAGTTTAAGCATCATATGAGAAGAACGGCAGTGGCAGCTTGTCGAATACCTCTTTTGATCCAGATGTTCTTCCGGAACTTGGTGGGCATGCTGACCAGAAATGTCTCACCCTGAGCAGTGACAGCCTCGTGAAGGTTGTTGCCACGGCTACTGGTGACCTAAAAGGTACACAGGTACATATATGATCGTGATGCCGCAAAAAAAAACGAAACAACAAACAAACATGTAAGCTTGGCAAAAAAAATAAAAAAGCATTGGGTGGGCATTGCAACTTGAATAAATATCTGGGATAAAATGTTGGGTATTAGTAGCGTTTTTAATTACAATTCACACTTACCTTCACAATCTGCTGGTTCTCTGTAGGTGTCACATATTCCCCCAGAACCTCCTTGACGACATGCTTGCGTTTTGTAGCCTGGGACATCGCGGACGCTGTGCTTAGGTTTTATTCGCCAGCTGCGAAAGACATTTCGAGCATTTAAAGAACCGCTTCTGGCTAGACAACAGCCCATGTTGTCCGCTGTTTACTTCAATAGGCTGCCATGGGAACATATGTTCCCGCCATCAAAGCAAACGGAAACCAAAAGGTGAGCTAAAGTTCAAATATAACAATTTAAATGGAGCAGTTTCAAACACACACACACACACACACACACACACCTCACAAAAAGTTATGGATATTTGACTTTCGGGTGAAATTGATGAAAAATGTAAAAAGTTCACGCTACAGTGATATATCATGAAGGTAGCGCATTTAGGTAGAAGCACTTTGAAACAGAAGCCAACAACAGCGGTGGGTTTACCACAACAAAAAATGTCAAATGTCTCAATAACTTGTCATGTGCCCTTGAGCATCAATTACAGCTTGACAACGACGTCTCATGCTGTTCACAAGTCGACTTATTGTCTGCTGAGGCCTATATATATATATATATATATATATATATAAATAATGATAAGTGATGCTAACCTAAATTACAAATGGAAAAACTGATGTTAATATATATATATATACACACATATATATATATATATACACACACACACACACACACACACACGCGTATAGTCAAATAAAACCTGTGCAAATGTAAACAATTACGGAAGCTCGAATGGCTCAAAATGCCACAAAGTCAATGGTCATCGTCTCCACCGATGAGGGCTAAGCTACTGGACAGCACAACAGCTACATTGCTAACTTGCCTTGGCACTACAGCTGTTCGTTTCAGCGTTTAAGCAAACTCTTTACCTTGAAAATACGTTGTAAAAAAAAAAAAATATATGAGCTATTATTCGCGCGTCCGCCGGGAGGAAGAAAGAAAGAAAGAAAGAAAAACAAACAGATCTAAAGTAATATGGACAAAAAAAACCCTCCGCCGCTTAGAAGCGAAAGCAGCGTGTTGGGGGTGGGGCGACGACTACCACGTGACCGTGACGTCAGACGCGTCGTACGTCTCCGACCCACGTGGCCGGAAGTGGTTTGAAAGTTACAGCGCTGTCCCACGCGACCAGCACACCATCTATCTATCTATCTATCTATCTATCTATCTGTCTGTCTGTCTGTCTATCTATCTATCTGTCTGTCTGTCTGTCTGTCTGTCTGTCTGTCTGTCTATCTATCTATCTATCTATCTATCTATCTATCTATCTATCTGTCTGTCTGTCTGTCTGTCTGTCTGTCTGTCTGTCTGTCTGTCTATCTATCTATCTGTCTGTCTGTCTGTCTGTCTGTCTGTCTGTCTGTCTGTCTGTCTGTCTGTCTGTCTGTCTGTCTATCTATCTATCTATCTATCTATCTATCTGTCTGTCTGTCTGTCTGTCTGTCTGTCTGTCTGTCTGTCTGTCTGTCTATCTATCTATCTATCTATCTGTCTGTCTGTCTGTCTGTCTGTCTGTCTGTCTGTCTGTCTGTCTGTCTATCTATCTATCTATCTATCTATCTATCTATCTATCTACTAAAATATGCTGTACAAATACTTTTTTTTTACACACACACACACACGCGTCAGATCGAGGTTTCTGCAGTCTCCAGATTCAGCGGTTGTTATGACTGCTACATGCCACCAGGCGTCGCTGCGTTCCACCATTTCAATGCCACACGAGGCCAAAAAGGCCCCGAAGCTTCACGGGGGCTCCGCCCATCCCTAGTGACGCCCTCTTGAGATATTTGTTTTAATTTGACCTTTTATTAGGCAAATTCCGAATATATAAAAAAAAAAAATGGCTTTCGAAGTCTCACAATGCCATATCAAACACAGGAACAGAAGTAAATCAAAAAAAAAAAAAGGATGGGTACAAAAGAAAATAAAAAGGGGGCTGGGGGTTCATTATACTTACAAATTCTGATGCTTATTTCGTTTTCATGCATTTTCATCTTCAAACATTGGGTGAAAAATAAAGACAATTAACATAAACTCTGTACTGTTTGTGCATCGTTTGTTTTTTTTTAAACATTATATGTAACCAATATTTTTTAACACATATTTCTTTTGAAATTTTCAGGGTACCACCTGCAGTACCCCGATGTACGCCTAGGGGTACGCGTACCCCCATTGAGAAACACTAGGATAGAGGTTTTACTTTCATAAACCTGGATTTAAGCATATGCAATTTCACAAGAATAAGTACATTGTTTAACAGAAAGTTGTGTTTTCTACTATTAAAAATCAGTCAAAAAATAATGTCATTCTCGGAAAAGGATTCATGATTAAACACTTTGGGGAAAAAAACAATCATGAAATCATCATCATCAAATTAACCTCTTGAATCTTGAATCTTGAATCATCCTCAATTGAGAACTTCAAGTCAGAGTTATGTTTGCACTTTTCAAATTAAAAGCCATAACTAAAGCATTTTTTGCAGTTTACCAAAAGGTATAAATGGAATAATTTAAAAAGTAAATTGTGGTGACTATTCTATGTTACAACCATAGGGTAAAATAGACTTCTCATAAAAAACACAGAAACAATATAAATTAAAAAATGAACTAATAAAATAAAAACATAAACATGAAGGATTTTATATTTTTTATTCAACATTCAGACCTTTCAAACTTCAATATTCACAGTTTTTACAAATCATTAAAGGGGACCTATTATGAAAAACCCACTTTTTCAGTGCTTGAGCACTTACATTTGGGTCTCTGATGGGCCTACTCACACACAACCTGTGAAATTTTGTGAGCTGTCTATTTCAGAAAACATGTGGCTAAACAAGTTCAGCAGAATTAGAACCCTCCTCCATCTGAGTAACTGCACCCACGGCTGGAGTTATGAGAAACATGCGCCATCCGGGAACTGCTTGAACTGTTTGTTTCACAGAGCAGCACAAATCTTTTCAAAGAAAGAGGAATTAATACCAACGGTTTGTGAAGAAACTTCAGATGATGGAAATGTAAGTATTTAAAAAATAATTCTGCTGCGTTTCATTCTTTAAAAAAATATAAATAAATGTGTGGTAAGTAGACTGTGGCGTGTGTTCCACTGTGCGTTCTTCCAAACAAAACCAAAAAAAAATAGTGTGTTCTTATTGTAGACGTATATATTTTATTTTATTTTCCGATGTTTACATGAAACAAAAAATCCCTGCGTGCGGTGTCCGTGTCTCACGCAAGCTTGAAGCACGTCCACGAAAGTCAAAACCAATTTTAAAATTAGGCCTTGTGGATCTAATATGAGTGAAGATTCTGGATTGCTTATTTCTCGCCTTAAATTTCAGATTCAGAAACAGATTTTGATGGACTGGTAAAGGTGAAATCTTTGAAAATTTACGGACAAAATAGAACAGAACCCGGAACTGTTGCTCAAACCCCATTGGCTCACAGCACTAGGAGCCCCAGGAGGGTGGTGCCCCCCACTTAAACAGAGCTTTCTGGAACCGCATGTTTTAGAGGCATGTTAGAATGGCTAGAATGCATAATCTGAGTTATTTTTTTGTATGCAAAAAAACTTTGAAAACATGTTTTGGGGACCTCAAAGGGAGCCTGAAAGGAAAGGGAGCATAATAGGTTCCCTTTATCTTAACAATTTCAGAATCGTATGTTTCCCAAACATTCATACAACCAAGTTATTTTTTGCTAACTACCACGTAACAGCATAGCAACAACTAATGTAACAGGAGTTTCATGAAGCAGAGTGAAAATGATACCTTCGGTAATAGTAAACACAAGCACAATCTCTATAGCTTATCGAAAGCAGTAACGGACAGGAAGGTACAATAGCACAACACAGGCTCAAAGAGTAATCGGTTAAAAATCACTTCCTAAAACAAAGCTTCTTTGCCAGGAGGACTATAACATACTATAAAACTTATATTTTCTATTTTCAGAATCCCAATAAAACTTCGGCCCATAAACAAGAGTCTAATTTGAGCTGGTTTTTCTCAATCCGGAATGAGGGGTGAGGTACGGAGGTGGAATATTGCCGATTTGGTTTTAAGACAAACTAACATCGGCAGGACTTGGTATTGTGCGTCCGACCCCAAGTTTCATGCATTTCCTACTACATGTACGTGGCAGGTAAAACAGAGAGTCATCGTCCGGTCACGTGTGCGCGCGCGAGGTGCGCGCCGTTTAGTTGATCACAGCAGATGAGCACATCTGGTTGATCCCACAGAGATTAGACCCTCTGTACAGGTAATAGTACCCCTATAGGAAAAAAAACAAAAGGAAAGGTAGAGATTAGGAGAGAAGGAATGGCAGAGGGATTCGTGTATTGTATTAATAAGGCAAACCCCAAAACAACACTGTGCTTCATAAAGAATCTGGTACTGCAGAACCTATCTCTTACCTGCTCCCCATAGTCCTCTCCCCAGCTGTTCTTGATGGCCCAGAACGGAACGCCTTTACCTAGGAATGCGGGAACATCCACATAATTGGAGAGGTGAGTCTCAAAAGGCAAAAGCAATCCGGGTCAGCGCCGCTTCACTTCTTTCACGATAGTCGCAGAGAGCTCATTTATTCGGAACAAATTAAAATGCCGGGGCGCCCGCTGTGATGCGATACAACAAGCCAATTAGTTAAACACAACAGTGTATGCAGATGAATGTTTGAGCAAACACTTTAAATGCTGATAGCGGTGTTGTTTAGCCCCGTGATGACGGGCGGGACAAATATTTTTCCATTGGTTGGTTTTAACTTTCCGTAGAATGTGCCGGACATCCTCGCCCTGTCCTGTCCGTGACGTGCAATAGGAGTTTATGATTGTGTTTAGTATTTATAGTATCGAGCAAAGTCTTACGTTCTCCGTATCCCACCAGCAGCACGGCGTGGTCTATCATCCACGGGTTACAGAAGATCCTCATTGGGTGAGACACACCCTTCCTGTAGAACTGAGATGGAGATGGATATATGGTCATTTAAGGTCATTTATGGGGTGCTACCATGCCATGATCATGAAAATAAAAAACAAAGCATGGATAACTCCACCACGTGCCTTCACACTGGCTCGGTGGGGGCTTGATTAAAGAGACGGGGAGCGTGGGAATTACCTGCATGGCGAAGGCATTCAAGGCGACAGACACGGGTCCATTCTCAGCGAGCCAAGCGGCAATTTCTGAGAGTGAAAGAAAACAAACAAACAATCAAACAAACAAACAAACACATCAAACACATCAGTCCACCAAAATCACGCCCTCGCGTTTGGATTTGACATCTTCTCGCTCGAAACGCTCTGCCCGCTCTGCCTGCTCACCTTTCTCTTGTTTGGGCAGCGCCACGGAGCTGTTGATGTAGGCGGCGACCTTCCCGCTGGTGAAGTCACAGCCCTGCTTGTGACCGGTGTAGGAGTAGTCGGTCTCCGTCTCCAGGCCGCCTTGGCGCACAGAAAAGAGAGCTTTAATGGGGTTTTTTCTATTTTTGTTTGTTTTAGGGAAGTTTATTGTTTCAAAAGTGTGTTCGGGAGCGTCACAGCAAATTTGTGTGAATCGGTATTTTAATCTTTATGAGAGGTGTGCACTCTTATCGCTATGACCTTCCTTACGAGACAGTGTACACAGTTCTACAATGCATTAAATGAACTTTTATAAATAAACCACATACTACAGATATCATAATCCGTTTTGTTTTTTTTCCACATTTTCTCAACCTAATTTGTATATTTCGACTGCCTGGGTTCATTTGGTAACATCTGGAACTCGGTTAATCAGATGCTTTGGTGTGAAACAGGCGTGGACGACATGTGGAGATGGCCCCGGCGTCGCCAGGAAATTCACGGTTTGGTAAACGACCGTTTTTGTTCGACCGGTCCCCTTTCATTCAGGGTTAAGTCTCTGTGTCTTCGGTATGAACCCGCGGTGGAAGAAAAGATGGTACAAGAAGCACGGCGAATGCTGTCTCAGTACCAAACACTGCCAAAATGGCCCTGAGAGATACTAAAATAAAATGAATACTAAAGACGTGTTTCAGCCCGTGTTTCTCCTCACCCAGCTTCTCGATGGCTTCATAAGCGTTTGACGGCAGCCCACCTCTGCACGCCTGGTCCACTCTGTCACAGTCAACAAGCTCTGAGCGGGACAAATCAATGGACTTTCAACTCAGTGTGCTTATCTGTGAAATCGATCAGTTCAGGGTGTCCTGGAAAATATTAATTTGGTTTTGCGTGCGTTCACCTCACCCTGTTCGGAGAGGGAAAGCAACGTTCCGTTTTTCAGGAACCACTGGCCTTCGATGTTTCCTATGACAGAGAAAGCCCAACAAGAGCCACACATGCCCTGCGACACACGCACGCACACGCACACACACATGCACACACACACACACACACACACACTTCATTAGAAACACATAAGCTCTGTGTCCACCCTTATGGACTTCTTCTCTTCCTCTATTACCGTTTTCACACCAAGATTAACGGGTGTACCCAGGTTTTTTAAACCTGAGTAAACCCGAAAAAAATAGGCAGTTGTCACCTTTCCCACTGGCAGGAAAAATGCGAGAAAATGTTTTTTTTCTGGTGCGTTCACATCAGAGCCGATAGGAGGTGGAGCCGATTAAAACCAGTGTCTGTTGCGGGGTCATTTGACCCGGGACTGAAACCTGGGTTTTTCCTTTCCCACTGATGACAAATGGATGTTACCGGGTGTTGCCGGGTTTTTGGTGCAGTGGGAAAGGGGTATAAGATGAACTACCTGGTTCTTGACAGTGCTGACGGCTCCATGCTCCCTCCAGTCCCAGCTCGCTGGAGCCGGATCGCGGGCAGGGGCCGCTGGTTTCAGAGTTTGATGGAGAGTCCACTGGCTCAGCATCGGATTGAGGATAGTGGAGCGAAACTCCTCCTCTGGTGAGGACATTTTTAAAAAAAGATAAGAACCATCAACAATCATGTATAATAATCAAATACCACAAGGTATGTCTCTGGTCAAACGTAGATAACTCCTATTCAGAAAACACACAAACAGCATGATATTAACAGACAGACAGACAGACAGACAGACAGACAGACAGACAGACAGACAGACAGACAGACAGACAGACAGACAGACAGACAGACAGACAGACAGACAGACAGACAGACAGACAGACAGACAGACAGACAGACAGACAGACAGACAGACAGACAGACAGACAGACAGACACACACACACACACACACACACACACACACACACACACACACACACACACACACACACACACACACACACACACACACACACACACACACACACACACACACCAGTGAGGTCGCTGAACTTGGTGACGCCATACTCTGCTGAGCCCTGGTCCAGAGACTGGATCTTCTCAGCCGTCTCCAGGTTCTGGTGGAAGATACGCAGACGGCGGTCGGCCTCTGCGAGGGCAAAAGTGAAGAGATTAAATAGGTTGTTGTATAAAACTACTATATAGGAATGGGAATTGGGTTACACTTGAATCATAATCATCCCCCCTGATATATTTTAATTAAATAAGCTTTCGGTTTATTACAATTGTTTATTTAAATTGTTTTATTGTTATTGTTTTAAATTGTTAGAATTAGATTTATTGTATATTGCCAGATT
>NC_137199.1:16159807-16274807 GCF_960531495.2 Zeus faber | reverse complement strand
ACATGTAATTCAACATGTTCTCGGGAGATTTCTAAGCCAAGTTCCAGTATTTTCGTTCAAATTTCAAAAAGATGCACTAGAGGGCGACAGAAGAATTATCCACGCTTGTCATTTTGATTGTACTGGGGTAATTGTACAGCAGTTTCACTGAGTTAATGTTGTCATTATTTTGAATAACATCAACTATTACACAAGAGGCGTCTTTTTTCTGTTAGGGAACGTGCTGCATTCAATTGAAAATCGGACATCGGTTATTCCGACCACGTCCCCACTTCAGCTCTAAAATCAAATCAATTGCCAGGGTTCGTTTCTAAATTTCGGTTTACAATTTCTGGAAATTCAGGGCTTGTTTGGAAAGATTGTGAATTATGCAAGATACAAAACACCACGTCTGTTCTTTGGGGGGGGGGGAATCGGGCCCGAGCGACCTGCGCCGAAATTCCGAGTGAAATGGCCTTTCACTTGTGCGCAAAAGGAGGTTCGATTTCCCCGAGTTCCGAACTTAATAGAACGCAGCATCCGAACAGCACTTCAAACCCAACGTGTTTTTGAACGCCAAGTAACACTAAGTCTTAATGCTACAAATACTTGAATGTAATACAAAACATGTAAAATATATATGATTTTTTTTAAATGTATTCTGTAAAAGAAAAAAAAAGAAAAAACAACAACAACAAAAAAAAAACCTAAACCGGATGTACTTAGGCAATCAGAAGCGCGGAGCCCCACAACGTCTCCTAAACAAACCGTGGCGTTTCGGACCGAGAAGAAGCTCCTTCCGCGGCATGACACCTTTGTTGTCGCGGGAGTTATGACAGTTTCCTTCGTCGAGGAGCAGCTTCTCGTTCTAAACTCAGCGTTAGCTTCTAGGGAGGGCACTGGCGGCGAGCTTCCCCCAGAAATAGGCCGCCATGGAGACCCGGGGCATCGAAGACATGTTTGACTTTCGTCGGTATGTGAGTCCGCTAATGTCGGTCAGCTAGCAGCTAGCGGCTAGCTGCCCGGCGAGCATCCGTCACCTGTAACGTGTATGGTGCCGCCTAGGACCCCCGAAGTATTCCACACGATGCGATGAACCAGCGGGACAGTGTCGTGCGTTGGTTTTTGTAAGCCCAGAGATAACATCTGATTAATTAAAACAAATGACTCCTAGCTAGCCACGCTAGCCGTAGCATGGCAAAGTTAACTATCCGCGCCAGTTAGCCAACAACGCTGACGTTTACAAAACGGTCCTTTGGCAAAACGATCTAGCAGTCTAAAGCCCGGATTTAAAAAATCTTCTAAATTGCGATTGACTCTTAATTAAAGTGGCTAAATTTGCGTCAAGTTGTGCTTATTACTATTTGTTATTTTTACAGTGCTGTATATATTTTTTGTCATAGATATTTTGTTTTCCACCCTGGCATACAGAGTAAATTCATATTTTCTTTCCTTTATGTGTATAGAAACTTACATAATTTCCTATTTTCGACTATGTGAATTGTTGATACAGAGGTTTATTGTAAAATCTAAGTAGGTATATTGTATATGGCCACATTTTTTCAATTTGTAGGTTTATTATGTGTTGTGAATTTTCCTATTTTTTTGTTAATTTATGGTCTATTGCATATTGCCATTTATTTCTAGTTTTATTGTTTTGGCATTTGCTGCTGTAATTCCATCCGTGGATGAATAATATATCTATCAAAAATGTGCAATGTTTGAGAGATAATCGGATGACATTGTATTTGAAAGTTGAAAATATTGTCACAATGCAGAGCATTGATCCTGTGATAGTTAAGGTTTAGTGTGGCTTAGAAAAGCTTTGCAATGTATGGAATACCACATCAACCAAGGATCTTCACTGGTAGTTGAGTTCCAAAAGACAAGTAGCAATCAATAATTTTGAGTTAAGATACTGACATTCAGCATATTGCACAAGCTATAATCAACCCACTGCAGTAGCAGTAGAAAAAGTTCAGTATTATTCAGTTTAACTGATAACGCCTAAATCAGATGTTTTTATCACAGGTTTCCAAAAGATGGACTTGTTCTACTTCTTTTGCTGATCTACTCTCCAGTTGGCCTCTGTTTGATGTTGCTACGAATCTTCATTGGTGTCCATGTGTTCTTGGTCAGCTGTGCTCTTCCTGAAACATTTCTGAGAAGGTATGTATTTGAATAATGTGATTCTGTGCTGAAAACAGATTCAGATGGAATATTGTTTCATTCTGTTTTGCATTATTGTTTGATTTGATTGGTTGTTCCTCGGTTAAGAAAGCTTTTAGCACTTAAGAAGGGTTAGTTGATGTTGTTGATGTTACATAGTGTGACTTAATCTACATGGGTTACTTCAAATAACTTCAGAGATGATCAGATGGCTGTTACATTTTCACCCTTGACAGTGCGGCATCTTTTAGTGAAGGCATAATCAATCTTTTTTTGTAATTATAGTAAATTACTTCATTTTGGCAGTGCATCTTTTTAAACCTGAGCTGTCAGCAAGCTTGGCATACAATACAGGGTATTTGTATGCCATTGAATCAAAGACAGAGTTAATCTGCAAGTGGAGTTAAAAAACAGCTTTAGCATTACTTCTTCATGAGGGGGGACAACTACCTCGTGTGAGACAAATGAATATAGAAAAAATATGTACTAGGGATGCCACGGTGAGGAATTTTTCCCACTGGTTAATAAACCCATGACAACGCCGGTGTTACTGGTAACACTGGACATTTTCCGGATGCTTTTGCCTTTGACACCAAATCCTCCGCCATGGTCTTGTGTAACCCTAAGGTCTTGAGCCTTCTTTCTCTCCTTACGCTCGTCCCGTGATAAGTGAAATATGACTCTGCGAGACTGTGCTGCGAATCTGCTGCGCGAAAAGTAGAATTTAAGGAAACAAACAACGGTAAGCGCCACCTTGATGAATCCGCCTGTGATGTCACTTATCAAGTCACCCATTGCCACTGGGCCCCACTGGGCGGGAGGGTGATGACTTCCCCAGCAGGAAGCGGAAGTTTTGTGCCGGCTGTTGTCGGTGTCCTCAGTCTTGCAGCGGCAGGATGATTTCGCAGATCCTGGATATAAACTCAAAGTGTGGGACAATATTACCCACAAAAATACTGGGAGAATCACGAAACCTGCATGTGATTTCTAAGTTTGAAATCAAGTGCTCATTTAGATCAGATTTCGAATCGGAATCGTGACACCCCTAACGCTAAGTATTTTACAAATTAGAGGTTTTTTTATTTGAGTGTGGGCGCTGATAAATGAAAAGGAACTAAATGGGTTTTAATTTCTATTAAAAAAAAAAAAAAAAAAAAAAGGCGAAATGATGGTGGGGGGGTCAAGTAATGTAATCAGTGTATGCCAGAACACGGTCTAAGACCAGTGGCAACCCTAACATGTACTTGAAAAAACATAAACATAGAAACATCTGATGGCAACATGTATTTGACAAAACATAGTGAATTAAGCACGCACACAGCCCCGTCTCCTTTCATGCACCTGTCTTCACTTGTCCCATGTGCTCTGGTTTGTTATGTTGTTACTCATAAAAGAGGACAAGTGTAGAGCCTCTGTGAATGGTTTTGAAAGAAAAAGCAGGAGTTTATAACGCAGTTTATTTTCAGATAACGTTACATTAGAGATCACATTTATTTTTCACTTTCCCGATTGGACACTTCCACTTACCTGAATATAGTTCACTTGCCCCGAGTCAGCGTGCGTGCGTGTGTCTGTGTGGTCCCAATTAGTTCCGGTGTATGAAGTCAGAATTATACCGTAGTGCCTCCAAGCAGCTGAAGGCCTTGAAGCCACCCATGAGCCATACGGACACCCCACAACGTGAGAAAACTTCACGCTCAATGCACCATAGCCACAGAAAACCCACGGAGAAGTCGAGAACCCGCAGAGCAGCACCCACGCATGCCCCCTGAGGTGTACAAACCAGTCCCAGAGAGCACCAAATTGTCCTGCACCACTGAAGCGCACACATGCAACCTGCCCCGGGCGCATGCATAGCACGCACCTCAAGTGCAGAACCTGGGCACCAGGCATGGTCCGCACACCTGGAGCCGGGTTCCACGGTCGATGGACCGTGGAACCCCCCCCCCCCCGCCAGAACTGCCTACCCAGTGGGCGACACACCCATGCCCACCCACGGAAAGTCAAGGCGTGCCATACCGTAACTGTCTAGAGGCCCTACTTGGCCACAAGCCCTGAGTATGCAACCACTTTGGCGGTTTATTTTGCTCTAGTTTACCATTTGCCGTAAGTGTGAAGATAATTAGGAGCAGAAGTAATGGGCTTAATTTGTCATGTACTGAAGGATGTGTGTGTGAGTGCATAGAGAAATTGGAGTGTAATTCAAGTCATAAAAGAAACTGATCTGTAATCCATTTGTCACCTCTTGCTGTGGTTCTAACAGATACATAGTGAGGATCATGTGTTCCGTGCTGGGGATGCATGTAAGACAGAAGAACCCTCGTTCCAGAGACAAAAACACTAAGCTGTTTGTATGCAATCACGTGACAGAGTTTGACCACAATGTAATCAGCCTCCTGACCCCGTGTAATACTGTGAGTATTTCCCACGCTGACCTTTCATGAGTATAAGTTGTAGAGTCTGCCTGAAATAATAGGCAGTGGTATATGCTCTGTTCTAGACCTCCCACCACTGCCTCATTTCTTTTTTTTCTTTTGTGTGTGTTTTGTGAATGTGTAAGGTTTTTTTGAAATTTTTAATTATATTATGGATTATAGCTGAATAAGTTTACCTAATTCCAAACAAGAACAAAGTAAAAACTTTACAGGTTCACCCTTCATTGTTTTGACTCGTCATGTTTTCTTGTGTTGTCTCAACAGCCACAGTTGGATGGTTTGACAGGCTTTGTGTGCTGGGCCAGAGGCTTCATGGAAATGCATTTTGCATTGGACCAGGCGGCAATAGGAGATTCTCTCCAGAGATACTGCTCCACCGATGGCACCCAACCCCTGCTTCTGTTTCCTGAAGAGGACACCACGAATGGCCGTGCTGGCCTGCTGAGGTTCAGGTGAGTCGCAGCACAACGCTGAGCTTATGGTGCCTCTAAGGTTTGTTTGTTCTGTCCTGGAGTCTGGCCCAGTTCTGTCAATAGCTGTGAGAAGCATGATCGTGCACGTTCAATGACAGTGTCGAACATGAACAAACTGGAGTTTCTACATGGACAATGAGTTTACAGTAAACATACAGAGAGAGCAATATAAAAAGAACAACGTTTGAAATTCAAACGTTGAGAGAGCACACCAAATCTGCATTTTGGTTCTAATACAAATGACAAGCAGTCCTTGCATTTTATGCTCTGTTCCTAAGATTTACATCTGGGTTTTGCCCGTTTTAAGTGTCTACTTTTCCTGCTGACTAGAAAAGCTGACATAACTTATTTGTTCCCTGGTTTAGTCACAGTTCAGCCTTATATTCTCCTGCATGTTTACTGATGTGCTAAGGGCCCTTGCAGACAATAGGTTTGTGATTGAAACTGAAATTCGGGTCAGATTGTGGCAAAATTTGGCAGGGAATGTACTGTATGAGTATATTCTACCCAGAATTCTGTAAAACCAATTCCCGTATTCTCCCCGTGGTATGAGTGACAGGTCACCCGTTAACCTCTGCCCCTTCGGTGCATTTAATAAAACTTTTAGCACATTTCAGTCAATAATCATTTGATAATAACAGGACCATACTTCTAGCTGACAGTTTCTCTCCTTGTCAGTGCCTGGCCCTTCTCGCTGACAGACTCCATCCAGCCGGTGGCCTTGAGGGTGACAAGACCGCTCCTCTCTTTGGTAATGTTTACACTTCACCCCAAAGCCAAATTTTAACAGCATGAATGTAGTAGTATCTTTTTTTTAGTTCATCATGGAGGAAAACAATAAAGAAGATGAAGGTTTCAATATTAGATTTGGGTTATTTCAGCCATTGGTGAAACTGATTTCATTGTGTATTTATATTGTCCTCTCATCCACCTCCTCTTGGTTCTCACTTTTGTATGTCTTGACTTGCAAGTCAGTAAAGTTTAATGTGTTGTTATTAAGGTTTACACTGTAATAATGTTTTTAATAACCGTGTGGTTTTTCCCACTGCTCTACAGAGCACACCAGACTGCAGTTGGCTGATGGAACTCTTGTGGACATTTTTTTCCCCGTGTACAGTGTATCATGTAAGGTACTAAATAATTCATATCATTATTCCTACCAGCAACTGCTTTTAGCCAATGTCACAGTACTTTTCAGGTAGATAACGCAAAGACCTTATCTATTACTGGGCCATAAATTCTATATCTGCTTCATGGCTTGCTTCATTTGAAGATAAGATTAATAATAAAATATACTGCTTCCCTGGTGGAAATCAAAGCATTATAAAATGGAAATAGAAATGATATAGAAAAATAGAAAGGAAACACATAAATAACAAGAAGAGGAAAGTAATGTATTAGTAGGCACCTATATTATTTTAACACTAATAAACCTTGGCTCCAAAATGGTCTCCATGATCAACACTTACATTGGTGGTTTATCACCACCTGTATTATTTCTCTCGGTTTCAGGTTTCCTTATTACATACATTCAGGTTTCATAAATATAACAGTTAGTGACCTCCACAAGAAGCTAACCATAGTCAATAACTTAGTCCTAAGGTACTTAAAGAAAACAAAAATCCTCCCGGCTGATCTTGCATTTCCCTGGCATGACTGCAGCTTGTCTCTGTTTATCCTTGATTTCTCCCAGTTGGCTCCCACCAGTGTCGAGACAAGATGGTGAGACTTTGCAAGAGTTTGCCAACAAGGTCCAGGAGGTAAAACTTCACTTTCTATTTGATCGACTCTTCTAAACTACCATGTTGTCAGGCATAATATAGGTTAGTCAGCTTTTAGGAGGCTCAGATGGGTTTCTCGTTGAATCTTAAACAAACAAACAAAAAAAAAAGATTCTGTGAGTTCTCGGTTTCAACAGATCGTGGCAGATCTAAATCCCAAATAGAATATAATGTGAAACATGTCGCGTTGCATAAGTGGCATTTAAATATGTTAGAAATAAGCTTCTTACTATTTAGTGTTAAAGTTTGCGTAATTTAAACATGCTGACAGAGTTGTACTTCGCCAAACAAATATTGCAACATATTACTTTGTAGTGATTTTAGGAAGTTTCACCTGCACTTTGTCAGCAACCGAGGATTCCCAATCCATAATGAAATGGTTCACTTCAAAGAATAATCCTAAACTGTCCCTGTAATACACCATGGTGCAGACCCTGTTTCCCACTGCATTAGTGATGACTGTGACCTTTTTCAGCTCCTGGCCTGTGAACTCCGCTTGGTCTCCTCACGTATCACCAAAGCTGATAAAGCAGAGCACATCAAAAGGAAACGGCACGTTGCACCCCAAGCCCCTACAAGTAAGACAGGAATCTAGCAAACACACGAGATGCCTTACCTCTGTAACATACGAGAGGTAGATATTAAGTGGAAGAGCATTCAATGCTTTTTGTGTTAATATTCCTAGGTGTGAGACCTGGCTCCATTGCCCTGGGCTTCATGGTGCAGAGTTCTGGAACAGAGGAACCGAGGATAAACAAAATGGCCCAGCAGGTGAAGGACGTGCTGCCCGACATCCCACTGAATGTCATAGCTCGAGATCTAGGTACGGAACAGAAACATTTTTTCTTTGAACCCCACCGTTCCAAATGAAACCTAATTCCTTCTCATAAAGCATTCCTGATGGAAAATTCACAACATTCATCTTTCCTTTACAGAATAGCTTTCAATCTGAGTTAAATGACGTATTTCCATGTTAAGGTTTTAGCAGCAGCACTATGTGAATTTTTATTAAAGAATGAAACTATATTTTCTCTTGTAATAACATACAGCATAACACCCTGAACATAATATTCCGTGTCTGTTTTATATTCAATGCAGTGAAAACCAACTGTGTCGACACTACGATTACAAATTTGCTGGAGAACTCTGAGGACTCGTCAATGGAAGCAACGGGATCGTCGTCGTCGTTTGGGTCCTCGAGGGCTGCTCCCTCGTTTTCTTCTGCCCCAGTGCCGACAGTCAAGGTTTGAGCTTTCTCTGAGCCATTTAATAATAATTCCAAGGCTATTTTTTATTTATTTTTTGTCAATGCATAATATTAATAATAATAATTCACGCATCAGAAAGTATTGAATAAAGTATTACCAAATGTTTAGGGCATAAATTGGAGCCAAACATTTTAATTGATGTCTATAATTGCAGTCTCATAGCGTTTGTTCCACAGCCCGCTGCCAAAACCTTTGGAAAATCCCCCAACGACAGACATTTGTCACTCCAACAAAGGAAAGATGCACTTTATAATTTTGCAAGAAGGTAAATTAATTCGAGGGGCAACATCCTGTCGAGAAATTCAACAAATGTGCACTCATGTTCAATGTGCTTAGTTAGACGGCTCATGAAGTTATGAATCTTATGGCATCTATTATTTTGTTGTGTAGGAGAAAAAAACATTGTAATTCACATTTTTACTGTCATATTTTATATCTTTATATGATTATATCACATCTTAAGACCCACAAAGAACAAATACAATTCCTCAAGCACTTTAAATGGTGAATCTCGTTCAAAGATCTTTAAAATGTACTCTTATGCACCACTAAATGTTTGACTCTCTTTTTTTCCCCCTCCATTCAGACGCTATATTGAAAAACATGGATTGGATAGAGAAGATGATCATTGAACATGTTTTCGGTCAAGCAAACTGAACCCCATCAGAAAGAACTATCAAACTTGCATAGCTGTGTAATTTGAATGGCAAACCCATATTATGTCAACGGATTTTGTTGGAAGACAGATTTTTGTCCACCAAAACTGCTGGGGATAGGTATAAGGAAGATGTACATGTCAGGAGGAATGGTGGTGATGCATGTCTTCAATTCTTCATTCTGGCTAAGACATAATTTTGATAACAATTTGTATTACAATCCACTGACTGTGAATCATCTATTTATTTTTATAATGTCTAGAGTTGTCGATGACAATAAAGTTCAGCTTGACCTTGCTTTTAAGAAGTTATTTAAATTTGAGTGAGGAATATTATTATTTTTTTTTCTCTTTGGTGTGTTGTTTCAAGCCTTGTTTCATTCATAATTCAAAATGTTAAAACGTTCTCAAGCAAAACAAAATACAGTTTTTGATTGTCCCACAGCTTATCTTTACTTGTAATCCTTTAACACTAGACACAAGATGAGGAGACGGCGACTTGAAATTCTGGTTCCTTCACTCGTTTGCACAACAGTGCCTTTATAAACATCAACAAAAAAAACTTTTTTTATTCTTTTTTGTTTAAAGAGAGGTTTTAGTGGTATAATTACTTGCCATGATTGCTTTGAAATGTACTTTTTGAAATGTCGTTTTGGAACTTAATGTGCTTCTTGATGGGTAAAAATAAATTATATAACATAATAAATCAGCAACATTGGATCTTGGCAACTGACAGTATGGCTTTCCAAAACAAGTTTTAATACATATTTATAGGGGTTCGAATTGTATTTAAATCGTTTTTTAAATTAAGTATTTATTACTAATTTCACTTTTTGTCACACGCATCCCTGAAATAATGATATATAATACATAATGAAATGAAAGTACATTTCGCGAAAACTTAACGCATCAACATTAGCCGCCGGAAGTGACGTAGTCGTCACCGAACGCAGCCCAGAGGCGATCAAGCTAAAGCTAAGGCTAAAGCTAGCGAGTTAGCATGTCAGGTCTGGAAATGTCAAATGAATCGTTGGAGCTAAAAGAGGAAAATGAATTAGACGCGGAGCTCGAAGGACAGACCGACGGGGACTATGGACTCGACCCGTTTCAGTATTTGTTCTACAGGTAACGCTTTGGTGAAGTCTGTTTAGCTAGCTACTAGTTGACAGCTACAGCCATGGCTGCCCCGAGACCCGCAGCATCCCCAAAGTGACTCAAAACAACTTTCAACCGTTGCTAAGTCCTTCTAATAACAACGGAAAAGCGGTAAACTGCGATTTAGCTTTAACACGTTCTACAACTTCAATTAAGCCGGGGTTCACAACAAGTATTGAAAGGTTTTATTGTAATGTAGTGTCGATGTGACCTGGCTGCAGTCAGCACCGTGACAGTGACATCAACAGGGCGAACCAGGTTATATTCCACTCTCCTCTCCCAGCGACAGAAAGGACTGGGCCGACCTGAAGCGGGTGCCGCAAGACGATGGACCGAACCCCGTGGTGAAGATCGCCTACTCTGAAAAGTGTAAATATCTTTCCTTTAAGAGGAAACGCGAACAGCCACGCCTGATCTTTTTAGTTATTTGGTTAATAAATAATAAATAGTATGCCCTCCTTGAACCAAACACAGTCAACAAAACTATGCAAATGAACTCAACGTCTACCCTCCCACCTTGTTAACTAACTAGCTTAACTAGAAGACTATTTACCTATTTCAAGGTGATTCTATTAACGAGAAGACTATTACCTATTTCCATCATGATAATCCCAGCAAACCATTCGATATCCATTATTACAATGTCTGCCCATTAAATAAAAAACTTCAGCTAAATAATACACCAGAGGGCCATCAAATGAATGACTAAATAATAAATTATGAATAATTAACTTTAAGTATTCCTAAGTATTGCTTTTTTCTCATAGTACTCCCCACATACTGTGACTTTTTTTTTTTAATTTAAGTTCATTTGGTTCCAATTTCTAGTATGCCTATGCAATATAAGTGAAAGTCAATATGCTCAGTACAGTATAACAGCGCTATGTTTGGAAATCGAGTGAACTCCATGTTTTCTTTTTCTCCTGCAGTCACTGATGTTTATGACTATTTCCGTGCACTGCTTAAGAATGATGAAAGAAGTGACCGGGCGTTTGCCTTGACAGCCGATGCTATTGAGCTGAATGCTGCAAATTACACAGTGTGGTAAGCATGTGCTATATTATTGGATTATTTTATGTAAAATGTATATGTTTACATTATATATTTTCGTACATTATATCTGTATTCAGTGTATATTTGTCTTGTTTTGGCAAAGTCAATAGGCAGTAAGGCCTCGGAAATCCATTCTATTAGATGATACACTGAAAAATGTTGTCCACCTAATCTCAAACAGTCAATTCAAGCAATTTATTTGTGAAATTGATTTCTCAAGACCATCGTCCTTGTGAAAAATAACTTATAATATTCCTCAGTACACAAAGCATTGCCATGCATGTAAAAAATATAAAACAAATTATTTTGTAAAATGAGCTTCTTAAGATGATTGTTTCTGGGACTGTGCAGGCACTACAGGCGTGTGCTGCTGCAGGCCTTGAAGAAAGATCTGAGTGAAGAAATGAGGTACATCACTGCCATCATCGAGGAGCAGCCCAAGAACTACCAAGTGTGGTGAGCCACCGGTCACAGTTATGGAGCCGCTGTTGCTGCTGTTCAATGTATCGCCTTCAACAGCAACTCCTTGTTCCCAGCGCTGATATGACTTTTTTTTTAATCTCTCTCTCTTTTTTTTTTTTTCCGTTATCCGTAGGCACCACAGACGTATGGTGGTGGAGTGGCTGAATGACCCCTCGGAGGAACTGGAATTCATCGCGGACATTCTGAGTCAAGACGCCAAGAACTACCACGCCTGGCAGCACAGACAGTGGGTCGTCCAGGTAGGGGGTACCTTTCTTAGCAGAGCTCCTGCCTCAAAGTTTGGGACATGACGAAATAAGATAACACTTTATTAATCCCCAGGGGTAATCTCAGGGGTGTTAGAGCAGCAGAAAACAGAGCGGTGGAGAAGGAGATACAAATTAAAACCAGATAAGAAATAACACTTTGTTTGTACACAAGTTAACATGAAGCAGCATTCCAGGTATTCCAGCCGCAATAATCATAATCCTCCTGGTTGGTGCCTTAAATGCGACATTTTTTCGCGTCAAAAATGCTCTTCATTTTCTTGCACTATAGCAAAGAGACACGGTATCAAGCCGTCAGTATGTTTTCTTGTTGTGCAAACTCTTCTTGTGTCCAATATTCAGGAGTACAAGCTGTGGGACGACGAGCTGGAGTTCGTGGAGAGGCTTTTGGAGGAAGACGTGAGAAATAACTCTGCGTGGAATCAGAGGCATTTTGTCATCTCCCACACGACGGGCTACTTGGATGCGGCCATACTTGACAGAGAGGTTCAGTGAGTACTTAAAGCTGTGCTGGTTTATATTTCGACGATTATATTGTATTTTTTGCAGCAACCAAAGTTTACTGCACCAAAGAAGAATTTGGCATGCGTAAAATTCCAACTTCAGATGAATTAACTTGACGTAAAATGATGATGATAATAATAACAAAATCGGAATATCGTTCAATCAATCTTGGAAGTATTAGGACAGGTGATGCTAAAATATGTGCAATTTCCCCTTTCTAATTTCCTGATACGTTATCAGCATATGAAAAATTTGTCCTTGATCCAGACGTAAGATACAGGATGTTGTGCACTGACGTCACCAAAAATTAATCATTTGCATTGATTTTCATTCAAAAAAAATCTTTTTTTATTTTCATATAGGTATTGTCTGAGTCAGATACGGAAGGCTCCGCACAATGAAAGTGCATGGAACTATTTAAAAGGGTAAGCAACATGCTGTCTATCTGGAAATCCCATGTTGTAACTTCCATCAACGTGCGGAAGCGAAAACTTAATTTTAGCCATCTTTATTACTTGGCAGCGTGTTCTTCTTCTTAAAAGGAGTGAGTTTTGTTCTTTAAAGACTGTAATATACTCCCATTCTTTTATCCCAGAATTCTGCAAGACCGTGGTCTATCATCACAGCCAGGCCTCTTGGACCAAGTGTTGGAGCTGCAGAAGACGCACTGTTCCCCGTATCTTTTAGCCTTCCTTGTCGACAGCTACGAGGATGTCTTGGAAAACAACAACCAAAGGGAAACGTTGAGCAGGGCTCTAGAAGTGAGTGTGTGTGTGAGTGTGTGTGTGTGTGTGTGTGTGTGTGTGTGTGTGTGTGTGTGCGTGTGCGTGTGCGTGTGCGCACGCAGCAGGGGGATACAACTTAACGATTACGAGAGGACTGTGAATGTATTGATTCCTGAAGTCGTTCCTAATTTGATAAACAGAAGTGCCAACACTCATTTGCAGTACAGTATTTTTTAATATATCGCACATAAACTCAAATAATTATTTTTAGCTCAGAGCATTCTCTACATTTTTTTTAAATTAACATTTGCTCACCTTGAGCTCTTTTCCTCTCTCTCTCTCTCTCTCTCTCTCTCTCATCCTCTCTTGCTTTCTTTCTCCCTCTTGCACAGATTTGTCATCTCCTCGCGCAGGAGAAGGACACCATCCGGAAGGAGTACTGGCTGTTCATCGGCCGTTCCTTGGAGAGAAAATATGGTTCCGGTGCTGCGCCCAGCGAGCCGCTGACCAACGGCCCGGAAGAGACCGCCACCCTGGCATCTGGGCTGCAGGATCTGAGCTAAGCATCCAGGCGGCAAACACCGCAGTCCACTCCTCCCGGTACCCTGCTTGGCATGACCCACACCTCCAGCTTGAGCACACTGTACAACCTGAACAATGCTACTGAATGGCTTGAAATGAATCGTGGGCACGGCCACATGTGCCTGCTTTTGCCCCGATGTCAGAATGAAGTATACTACACATTTATATCACAATTTCCCATGTATGAAAATGTCAGACAGAGAAGGTAGCTTTTTTGCCCTTTTCACAAACTCAAATAGTGAAAATTGTAAAACTCTAAGAAGTTGCTTTGGTGTGCTAACACCCTTGAACTGACATTGTATGTCCCCTAACCATAAGGAAATGGATCAGTAGTCTATATCAGCCAATAATTTGGAAGTATTAAACTTTGGCGTGTCTTTAAAATAGGACGCTGCTAACTTGTTGTTTAGAGGTGTCATAAAAGGAGCGAGATGAAAGAGGAACAATGAATAATTGTTTTTCCTTTTTTTTTTTTTTTTTTTTTTTTTTTTTCTACCTTTTTAGAAATCTGATAGCTGCTTATTTGTAAGTGATAGCCTTGAGTAATTTAGACTTGCAATTCTGGCCAGATCTGATATTGTGAGCATCGACTTCTAAATCACTTTGGATGTGTTTGTGTGCACACTTAATCATGTTATCCTAATTATGTTAATCATATTGTGTGTTGTGGATGCTGTGAGGGGTTATAGGCACTTTTATTTTTTATTCCTGCATTCAGACTGTAAAATATGAATTTGACTAAACTGTTTCAGTGAAGTCCTGGAATTACAATCCAGGGGAATCCGGTGTGCACATAAACACACTCATTGTAGCAAACTAGAAGTGTAAAACAGAAAAAGAGGCTTTTGTGTGACACTGGTCTGGGAACACAGAATAACTTGCACTGTTACAGAAGGCCTCATTGGAAATAAAACCCTTGATATATGATGGCAGTCATCTGTCCTTACAGCTGTTTGAGAAGTACTTTGTTTGACGGAATACAGAGGGATGACAAGCAATGACACGTCCATTTCTGCTTATCTTCACTGATCAATGTTTTAACAGTGCAGCCAACCATCTAAATTCAGGTCCCCCAATATCACAGGAGCCAGCTGAGGTGCTTTTGGCAACCTGCTAAGGATGCCTGCCGGAACTTAAGGCTCTCATACCGTGTACGTACCACTGGGAAGAGACCCAGTGGCCGTCCTACGACACAAGCTGGTGGGATGATGTCTCCTACGTGGCCTGAATACCAACTCTGCCTGCGATCCTTTATACTCGGACAGTTTCTCTCTGCTGCCACACCAACCCTGAACTGTACAACTTTCGGAAATGTATGAATGATTGAGTCCTTTACTGTAGCCAAGTTTGCCTCAGCCTTCCACAATTCCACTCTTGCACTTGACTCCCATCGAGCAGGTTTTCGCCACTAGATGGGGTCGTTTCTAATCTTTGTGGCCAAGTGAACCTAATAACACTACTGTACCAAGTACAACTGCACAGTATATTCAAGTATATTTGACTTATATTTTGCCGTCTTTATTCAGGTCAGAAGGGCGTAGTGTTGACCGCGAGCAGGAGTTTTCAACAAATTGTGACCCAGGTACCGGCATCTTGACTGCGGACCACTACTTTTTTTTAACACGTGTTTGTGTGCAACTATCCACTCAAAAAAAAAAATCACCGTCTGTTTATTCTAGATAATAAAGTGGTGGATCGGGACAATCTCATATCATCATCTGACTTCACGTGACCATGCGGGCCAGCTGCAGTACCTTCAAACTCCTTCCCTAGAGCAGAATCAGAATCAGAAATACTTTAATAATCCCAGGGGGAAATTACTTACAAAAGTTGGAGCAAGGTAACAGGCAGCATGCAGCTTTCGTGCACGCGCACTATTGAGCAGCACAGACAGATAATATTACACAATAAGGTGTTGACCTATGTAATGCTTCAAAGGGAATTATGAGGATATTAAACTGTCCCGAATCTTACTGGCAGCCTTAGTATAGTAATATAGAAGCTTGATAATGTAGGTGCAATGTGTACAATGCAGCTGGTCCCAGTCAATAATTTGCTGCAGCATTTTGTACTGTTTGAATGAGGTCTTTTCACAACTTCATCTGTCAAAGTGCATCCTATTTTGGAAATGATTCAGCGTTAGAAATACACTAATGCAGTCTGTTTTATTCAGCTGGTTGAAGTTCAAATAAGGATCAATGGCTGTGCAAAGAATTCTGATTCAAGTTTTGATGCGAGGTGCCAGGGGACCGTTAGGGTGATTAATATGCCTATCAACATGATCTCTCGGTTTATGGAGACAACAGTGCCACCTGGTGGCTCCATGGAGAGGAGAAACTCGATGACAACCTGGTGATGCTGGGAGGTCTTGCAACTCTGAACCCAACTGGATGATGTCGCCACCGTGAATACACTGCTGCAACAGTTTAAGAGGGTCTTGTTGTATTGGTTTTCGTTGGCCTCTGCGAAATCAATTGTTTAGCTGTTGGTGCATATGTTTTCGTGATATACCAACAGAAATTTGAGCAATAGCTTAATCTATTTAGAAATCAACATGAGCTCAATTTTAATAATTAAGGAAAAACTTGCTTTTAGTTAAAACTATTGAAGGAAGCCATTTCACAGAATACGGTCATTAAAACAGGTTTCGGTAACTCGTGTCTACTGGACAAATCTCCATAATGAATTGTGTCACAAGTATGAGAAGTTTGGCCCAGAACTTGATTTAATTCCTTGTCTGATAGTCCCAAATGTCTTCATTGAGATGTGGCCATTATTCTTCAGACTTAATTTTACAATCGTGATGCCATGGTAATAAATTTAAAAATTAATCTCCACAGTTATGCCTACACTTCTTTGCCAAATGAGTGCCAAAATATCAACCAACAGTAACACCAAGCTAAAAGAAAAATGCCTTGAACAGTATTCCTTTGAAACTGGAATTTATGAGAAGCTGTCACACGTTGTCTCAAGCAGTATTGAGGGTGTCTGACAGTATGGAGGAAATTGTTGAGGTAAATGAGAAGTAAACTTTGGTTGTAGTTAACTTGGATAACTTAAATATGATGATTATTGGTTATTTTACTTTCCGTTTCCAATGGGTGGTTTTACTGCTGTTTTTACTAGCTAAAAAAGGAGGTTATTTGCACTAGCTGTTGTATTTGAATAGAGGAGCAAGAGTCTGTGAGGAGCGAGAGTTTCTTCAAAAAACAGTGACTAATACATTTTAGAAATCCATTTGAGTTCTCACTGCCCCTGATAATCCCCTCTGATTCAGGCTTTGACAAATTCTGGAAATTAGAATTAGTTCAATAATACACCTAAACGATAGACATGGTACATATTCTTTCATTTAACTTGCCCTACACATCCACTCACCCAAACTGTCTGTTTGAAAGTGCTTACAAATCTTCTTGAAATGTTCTTATTTAAATTCTTACAATACACTGACTGCAATTATGCTTAAGAATGACAAATGGTAACAACAGTAAATGGCAGGTTCAAACTGAGTCTCCTTCCATATCACCGTCAAACTGTGTTAGGCATTGGTTTTCTCATGCTAGATTTGGACAAACATCAGGTCTCCTAAGGGCTAAGTCTGCGCATTAAACTTTCTGTCCCGATACTTATTATGTAAAGGCACTTTGCTATAGGTACTCACTGTAGTTTAGACCGCAGAGGCTTATAGAGAGGCTATATCACATATCAGTGTTGTGCTAAACACACAGAATAGCATGGGTTGGGGATTTAATGTTTTCTTCGTGTCATTGTATATAAATTAGCCCGATAACATTTATTGACTTTATTTAATTTCAAATATGACATTTCTTCTTATTTTAATTTACTTTACTGGCAAAATGGCAAAAATGGCCAGTAAGTTGCACTTTTTTCTTTTTAAAATACATTGTACACTGTGGTCAACAATAACAACACTATTATTATTATTATTATTATTATTATTATTATTAATAATAATAATAATAATAATAATAAAAATAGGATCACTGGCCAACCCTATTATTATTATTATTATTATTATTATTCATAATAATAGTAATAATAATTATAATAATAATAATAAATCACACAAATAGAATAGCAAACGTTAAAAGCAAATTCTGACCTTCCTCCTACCAATTTGATTCCGGTTAAAACGTTAACCCCAGGAAGGGGTTAAAGGGTCGATTGGCTATTCCATGATCTTCCCATAAAGCCGCTTGTGGACCAGTCTTAATCCCATACACGCTGTCTCAGCCCAGCAGCATTTTTATAGGACGCGCCGTTCTTCCTGTGACAGAAGGGCTTCCCAGGCACAGACCAGTCTTTCTGGAGAGCTTCAGCACCAGGGACAGCGGTCCGCAGGGGGCGTTTCGTTGCCTTTCCTTCCAGCGGCGTTCGCCGACAGTTGTTGTTTGACCATTAAAACAACAACAACAACAACAACAACAACAAAAAAAAACAGAAAAAAGTTTCTCCCCTGAAGCAGGCATCAGACGGGTCCTGCGTGAATTGGTATCAGCTCGGCTCACTCGGGGTTAGTAGTCATCCGACTTTCCTCCTCCTCCAATCCACCGGCTCAGGACTGCGGACAACGCTCGCTTCTCCACCCGGGGGGGCGGGAAGAAAAAAAAAAATAAAATCACAAAACTTAAGTTGAGGAGCGTGGTTGTCCAGTGGATGCTGCGGCGTTTATAGCGCTTTATTGACCCGTGCTCATCGCAGGGCTAAGTGGAGAAAGAAGGCATTCTTTGCATTAAATATTTATATATTCGCGGGGATGCGAAAGAGACGCAACACGGCGGATCTCCCCCCGGAACAGTAGTCACCATCCGGAGAATGTCACCCAGCGAGAGAGCGGCTTCCAGGGGATACGAGGAGGACGAGGGAGGATGAAGGAGGGAGAGGGACCCAGTGTGGCAGAGGTGGGATATAATGAAGTTGAGTGGGAAAGGACTGTGCACCATCTTCTCCAGCACCCTCCTCTTCATCTGCGCAGTGGGCGAAGTTGTGGTCGGATTGAAATGCATCTCCCTGGGCTCCCTGGTCAGGGCGCACTTCCACCTCGGCGCCGCCGCCGGGGCTTTCTACTCCGGGATACTCGTGGTCATCGGCCAGGGGCTTCTGGGCTTCGCGCTGCTCTGCTGCACGGACAAGCCGGGCTGTCGGAATTTCTTCCTGGTCGGCGTTGTGATGTTCCTGCTGGGAGTCCTCACCGCCTTCTCCGGCGCGGTGGTGGACGGGGACACGGTTTCCCTGGTGGAGAGGAAGTATTCCCACTACTGCCTCCACTCCGCGCTGGTCAGCGCCGCCTGCGAGCAGCTGAGGGACTACCAGAGGAGCCTGGTGGTCTCCACCGTCCTCAGCACCCTGGAGTGCCTCCTGGGGCTGGTCAACCTGGTGATCATCAAGAGGTACAAAACAGCTCAGTTTCACCGGAGCAGACAGTCTCAGAGGCAGGGCGCCGGCGGCATCGTCTTCAATGAAGAGCGGGACTTCTCCTCGACCGAGTTCCAGCCGGTGTCCTACATCAACTTGGGCGTTTTTCATGTTTTCGACGAGACGGACGCCGAGGTGCAGAGCCGGGGACACCCGTCCATGGAGCTCCCGGGTTATTCGCCCACGGATCCGGAGCTGAATCACTCCTATCCCTTTTCTTTCCCGCTCCCCAGTGAACTTCCGCCCGCATACGAGGACATCTTTCCCATCGAGGCATGCAGCATCTAGCCGGGGTCCAGCTGAGACAATCACTACTGTGTGTTTGAGGAAATCCCAGAGCAGTAAGTTTCAAAGAAGGACCATAGTGGGGAATTCCCATTCAGCTGAAACATTCTTATCTTTTGTTCCACCACCTGCCCGGTTTATCCACATGGCTTATTGCAAATCACTCCTCAGAATGAGGTAAATGACCATTCACAATAAGAGGTTTCAAAACTATGAAGAAGGCCCGTCATCATCACATGGGAGCTTGCTAATATTACCGAGGCAGCCTATGTGTTTTGAATGTTTGCTGTTAAACATTTTTAAATGTGAATAAAAAAAAGGTGTATTTAAGCATATTTGATGTCATGAAACTACTATCAGTGGCTGTGGGAAGTTTACCCTCGGTGCCTGCGAATATATCAACTTTCATTTGACCTGTAGATATCTATATATTGACAGTTAGGGAAACCTTCTCATGTCTTCTTTCGGGAATAATCTCCCTTTTGGAACTAGCGTCAGTTGTACCCGGATAAAAGTTCAGATTCTAGGTTGAAATCATATGAATTGAATGCAAAGTTGAGCCCTCTAAGCAACCTTGACTGGGTTTCCGCTGAATAAATCAAAACTCTGTGCCCATCAAGGTGCCCAGTTGATAGATATAGAAATATAATTTTTATATATATACATTTTATTACGGATGTTCGGTTCCCTCGCATTCAAAATGATAATTTTGAATAGTTTCATGTAAACAAGCTCTCAGTTGTGTCGTCTTTATTAACTGACAAAAACTCCCACACGAACGCTTCATGTGGGGCAGGCAGGGATTTGAATCATATTTTAAGACGAGCCGCGATAGCAACACGTATTAAGGCGAAGAAATGATTTACCGACTTAATACCGTTGTCGCTTGCACTGTTGATGTTCCTCGTGGTGCGTTGACACAGGGTTCTGCTACCATCACCACTCACTGTCACATAGTTTCTCTGCTTTAGTCTCGCTTTCAGGGTTACATGCCGGCTGACATATGAGCAGTGATTTAGAATAACGATTCTGCTGTTAACCAGAACTGTTTGCGGGCGTCCCGATATACAATTCGGGTGGACACCAAGAAGCAGAAACAAGTATTTTCACGTGATTCCACATATGGTACAAACACAGGCCACCACAGTACTAGTGATAATTCAGCCAAGTGTGATACGCCTCGATGCGAGAGGTCATCAAGTAGGAAAACACCAAAGTGATTATCACCTTAAACTCATAGATGATGGTTTCCTCTCCCCTTTTGGCAGGGCTCTGACATGTTATAAATACCAGTTTAGTGCCTTAGCCTCATCCTACTGAACCTTCCCATAATTCCTTCTACACAACATTTATTCCATCGCTTACAATCCCAAGTGGCTGGAAACACGGTGGATCTGGAACGCACCTCTGCAGAGAGCCGGATCACAGCAACCCCCGCAAGAAAAGACCACACAAAACATCAAGAATTCTTTTGGGACGTTCGAGATTCTCACTGGATGCACACAGAAGCTACTATAGATGCACGTCTCCGATCTATCCACCATGGATTTCACCAACAAGCAAAACAAAGACAGGAAGCGAGGGGGGGGGGGGATAAATCTTTCAAAACAAAGCCCTAAACCAAAAGCGCAAACAAGGTGCTTGCCCTTGCCAGAAGCACATCCTCAAACCAGATCAGCGGAGGGACGACGGCTTGTGACAGGGCTATCTCACTGAATGAAATGGCCTCAGTCGCACATTGTTTGGTAACCAATGAGCAAACACGGCGAAGGCCCCGGGATTCCAAACTACCACTTCAAACAGAGACAGGCCGAGACGGGCTGCCATAGATTTCTCCGAAAAGGATATTGGGATTACAGGCCGCAAATATAACCGGCGAGATGACAGCTTCACTATATGACCCGGTGCAGGTAACCGAGGCCAAAGTCATCCCGTGACACCGTATGATGTTTCGATGTTTAAAGCGATGTCAAATGTGACACACACATCAAATACTGCACCTTTAATATCCAGGGCACTGAGAGCCCCAAGGCAACGTGAAGACAACATGAAATGCAGCTTGTCAGAAGAAGCTCTGCTGTGGTGCGGCATAAAGTAGTGTCCTGGCGACATTGGCTTTGCTTGTACTTTGATTTATTGGTTTGAATATGTCATATCCTTCATCCTGAATAATTTATTGGCTTTTTCCGATACAGGAAATGACTAAATGGAACGACTAAACGTGAACTGTAGACACTGTTGTGAAATACGCATGTTGTCCCACAAGTCGAAATCTAATTGTAGCATACACATATCCTCTAACCCTTCGGCTAAATCCTAATGAAATGTTAACATGGCGGCGTTATAGTGGAGGAACTGGGTTCCAGAGCACCTACACTCAAATTAAGCAATCAAAATGAAAAATTAAGTATTTATGTTTTCCAGGTGGAAAAGGCCTTAATATCTTGGGTACTGAGCAAATAAGAATTTATCGCAGAACAAAGAACAATGGATGATTAAGTGGTTTTTTTTTTCATGCACCAGCTGGTTGCAGCAGTCCCACTACAACTACACTACAACTTCACCCAAATCACATCTGGATAGATAGATGTATAGACGTACAGACGTACAGATGTACAGACAGATAGACAGATAGATAGATAGATAGATAGACAGATAGACAGATAGACAGACAGACAGACAGATAGACAGATAGATAGATAGATAGATAGATAGATAGACAGATAGATAGATAGATAGATAGATAGATAGATAGATAGATAGACAGATAGATAGATAGATAGATAGATAGACAGATAGATAGATAGATAGATAGACAGATAGACAGATAGATAGATAGATGGATAGATAGATAGATAGATAGATAGACAGATAGATAGATAGATAGATAGACAGATAGACAGATAGATAGATAGATAGATAGATAGATAGATAGATAGATAGACAGATAGATAGATAGATAGATAGATAGATAGATAGACAGATAGATAGATAGATAGATAGATAGACAGATAGATAGATAGATAGATAGACAGATAGACAGATAGATAGATAGATGGATGGCCATTCTCTATTTTGCTGAATGGAGTAATGTTGACTAATTGTCTCTGTTTAAGAAAGCGAAGATAGCTCTGCTTTTCACTTCATGGACGGCGGTCTGTTATCCCCAAATCAGCGATCTCCAGGCTTCCTTCCCTCAGTCCGAGATGCTGGATAGGAGCGCTGCATTAGTGTAATGACAGTCCCCGGCGCTGGTCACACACATACACACACACACACACACACACACACGAGTCAAAAATCGCTGACTTGCCATTTTCCAGTTCTTCGCTCTGAGGAATACGAGGGAGGGTTTCTGCTCAAGTGATTGCACTGCAGATATTTAGATGAATGATGTGCCTTGGCACGGAGTTCGGAAATTTGGTTGGGGCCAGCGTAGCCTGAAGGTGAGGAAGTGAGATCAGGGATTTAATGAGAGATCCGAGATTTAATGCCAACTTGAAACCATTTAGGGCCATTAGCTCAGGACTTTGCGTAATAACCTTTTGAACGCCGTTGTATAGTCGTGGCAATTTTTTGGGAAACACGTGGAAAGAAAAGTCTACAGGGCGGAAGAGTTCAAACTATGCAATATTCTGTATAGTATATATATATTTTTTTTTTCTATCTACATACTGTTCCAAATATGTGTCAAGGACAAAGAGCCTACTATACTTATGGCAAGAAAAATCAATACCCCCTAAAAGCATTTTATGAGACACATCCATTTGTCTTTGCAGAGTCACCAGGGGAAGTTGCATCTGGAGGAGCTCCAGTGGTTTTCTGAAGCCAACAACAGGCTCCTTTCTAGTCTGGTAGCTGCTGAACATCACACTGGTTTTCCATTGGCCCATAGCTCGGTTGGTTGTGAGGGTTTTGCAATATATTAGTTTATCTGTTGTATTCCTCTTGGAGGTAGAGCACTTATTACAAATTATTTCACCAAGGCACAAACAACTTCAAAACCAGGTAAAGCAGGTTTACATAATTCCGTGAATTGTGATTATTTGTAACAAACATTCTAATTATTGGGGTCTCATCCCTTTGTTTCGCGCACAAGGAATTTTGAGCCGACCGACATAGAAAATCAGAAGAGCAATTTCTAATGATTTGTGGCCGTGTTTAAGGATGGACTAATGCAGCCCAAGAAAATAGATTTGAGCATTTGCTCACATTTAGTTATCCTTCAGATCTTTTTATATTCTGTCTGGTAATGGCATGAAAACTTGATGCCAGTAAATCAGAAAGAAAGAAAATCACATGCAGCTAATGCAGAAACCACTTAGAAAATGTCCATTGTTCAGTCAACAATGGAGTCGGAGCTTTGCATGTCTAATGCTATCCATGTCGCATCGCGTTGAGTTCAATTTTATACATATTTGAGTGAAATATTTAAATAAATTGTATAGATATAAATTATCATCGATACTGTGGCTTATTGAGCACGTAGCCAGTTCATGCTTGTGTAACCTAGTTCATTCCAATTAGAAGAAAACATCTGTTTGATGTGCTGGTGTTAAGAATGCCCAGAGGCAGATTCCCACATAAGGAAGACACCTTGGTTGACTTGCAGCTGAATCTGTGACTCAAAACAAATACATTTTTAATGCCAGCATGCTGAAAGAATGGGATAAGAATCCTAACACAAGACACGGCACCTAAACTCTGCACAATAGGGAGATCGCTCGATCTTTTTGAAGATCAAGACATTATCTGGGCCAAGTCCCAATGGAGAATTATACAACGCAGCTGTATGTCCTAAACACATTCACACATTATTAAGAGAGGGTGATTGAAAATGAATTAAATGAAGATTTAAAAAAAAAAAAAAAAAAAAAGAAGAAGAAAGAAAATCAATGCGGGACTAAGTTAATGTTTTGAACAGTCTCGAACAGAGAATTGATGCATTGCTTTTCAACCATATTAACTATCAATTATTGAGATCTGGCCAATGCATTTCACAAAAGGGTCAGAAATCACCCTTATATCCTATGATTTTGCAAGCCGATATAATTCACGTGACAGGTTTCATCCACGCTTCCTAACGGTTGAATGTGCCACCTAAACATAAATCTGCTGAGCTGCTGGTGAAGGGGAATCCCCGGCAGCTTCCATTAATCAATGGCTCATGCTGCTGCTGTGCCGTTGGATGGAGCCGAGCTCCAAAACTTTACTCCCAATAACCACTTTGGCATGCAGCCACCTGCCACTTAGCAGACAGACCCTGCAGCACCGAGGGGAGCTGTGCGCTGGAGGTGAGGCCTTGTTCACTGGAGAGGCTGGAACTCCAAAGATACAATTTCAATTTCCTTTCCCAGCTGGTCTACTCCAGTAATCAGTTCGGGTTTTCTTCTTGCGCCGAAATTGCTCGACAGAGTTTGTCATAATTTAATATAAAAAGGAAAACCACAGTTTTAGATGTGCCTCACAGTTATTCCAATATTGTTGAACCCGAGGAAGCCTTTAATGACACCCTCTTCAGGGAAACACACACTCCACAATTTAAATGCACTGATTAAAGTGGTAATCCATATGCATTTTTTAGTTAAAAAAAAAAAAAAAAAAAGGTTTGAAGTTTTGATACTTTTTTACCTGGCACTTTATAAGGAACAACCACTCAATGTATTTGTGTTATGTATGTGCTTGTCTGTCTGCTGTTTCCATTTTTGATGGCGGGGTCCTCCTTTCCAAGAAAGATCGGGAACGTCTAAGAAGGTAAAGGCAGCAGCGGTGAATTTGACAAACCTGCCTAGGTAGTTGTGGTCACTACACTGTTGATATGGATGAACATTCACAAAAAAGAAACGGCACAGTCAGATGAAAAGATATCCGCAAATCAATAATATATAACAATATAACAGATCAATCAATCAGTTGTTGAATAAAAACAAAAACGGTTGTAGTTATTGAACTGTTGCAGTTATTAATGCAATTATTGTGTATACAGACAATATTATTGATTACTACTTTAAGCCTTGTGTATATTGTACTTTGATCACCACGGTAACAATTATGTCTGTAGCATCTATCTTTTCCTTCCGCCAGACTGAATAATATATTGTTGTATCCAGTTCTTCTTCACTTCTACATCTAATTTCAGGGATGGCCTCACTTTGTGTCAGCTATCATTAATGTGAAGCTCACAAGTTGAAACACCCAAAATGCAATCTAGCTCTGACCCCTGCGCTAAAAAAACAAGGATTATTGAATACGCTTTGAAGGATGTGTCCCTTAGGTGATGATTCCCCGATTCAAAACAGTTGACCTTGGGAGTTGCTGGAACATTAATGAGAGGTCTCGAAATCTGAAATGAGAGCCAGGGAAACAGCTTTGTTAAATCCCCTCATTTATACGGAGCTTCGCATTCGCCAGAAAGTGTTTTGTGCCTTTGCATTAAGTATTTGCCGGCGTCAAATTGAACGCCACGTCAGTGACAAGGCACTGGAGCACCTCGACTTGAGACGAGATCGGGGGCAAAGTGTTCAGGCTGGTTTATTGGAACGGATAAATGCTACGAAACGCAACTTTGAAAAGCGACGGGAGGGGGAGAAAAAAAAAAAGGGGCAAATGTTGAGGAAGATTTCTGAGAGAGACGCCTCAACATCACTCACCGAGTTTCCCTCCATTGTACTGAGAGCCCAGCGCTGGGATTCCACTCTCACAACTATCGCTGCAGTAACAGAACATGAAGAACCTCTGGATCACATTCACCACTTAACACCGCCGACTGAAAAGGGAGATCTTAGTTAAAAACTGCACCAACGACAAGATTTGAAAGTTCATTCCAATTCTGAGCATTATCCTTAGTTCGTTTGAGTCTTCCTTCATAACAACTCTGCGTGTCGCCTTGTACTGAAGTGTTTTAGGAGTGTTTTTAGGAATGAGACCAAGGGGTAAAGGACATTACTGTCACACATGTATGTAGGTGAACAAATCAACTACATTTGCAGTGTAGCATAAAACCCAATGCAGTGAGCACAGCGTTGTTTTCAAAATGCGTTGGTTGCTGTAATGGTTAAATAATAATGAGTTGCAGTTCTAATCAGAATTTTTCAGACCAATTTTTCTTTTATTTTTTTATAACCAACCATTTCAAATTGGGACAACAATAAATGTGTTTCGGGGAATAGAATTGACTCTCGGCGCTGATATCAATGTCTTTAACTGTCTGATGTGACAAACACCCAGGACGCACTGAAAAAGAGTTTCCTTTGGTTTTTATACAAGCTGTCAGACCAGCAATGTGACAGGAACTCCCAGAGACCCTGAAACAAACAGTGAACCAGAGAAGGTTTAGCTAAACAACTGTAACCGTTGGACCAAAATGCAATACAATATTTCCTTTTTACTCTGTTCTATGGGAAAGAAATCTGGGAAGAAAACAACACAGCCAATTACGAATGAAAAGTACATGAAATGCATTTATTTGATTCAAGAGATACAACTTATTAATTTAAACAATAAAAGCTTGGCTGGTTTTCCTGAAAAAGTCATCCATCAGCTATATTTCTCATTCCAGCTGTTGCTTCGTACTTTGCCTCCATTATGCAAACATTGATTCAAAACCAACAATCGTCCCCAAATCAAATAAGTTAGAAAAATTAAACCAAAAAGCCCTCAAAAAACCCAAGTTGAGGAAACAGGATTTGTCACACTAAGAAAATGTCATGTTTTATATTCAGGGTAGATCTTATTAAATGAAAACACGACACACAATAAGAGACGTAAACAAATAAATGGGATTCATTTGCATAGTTGCCACACAGCGTTACACAGAGAATACAATCAGGATGATCAAAAAGGTAATTCTGCCATTTCGATATAAAATTATGGAGCACAAATCAGAGCTCCTTCTGTCCTCCTACAGCTGCTGTAACTATTTTCCTCTGGGGGGTAAAAAAAAACAAACACAAGAAGTTAATTCTTGAACCCTGCATTTGCCAATTAATCCTCTTCAGACATCCTAAGCGTTGCAAATTAATGGGGTGACACGGCAATCTCGGAAGAGTCCTATCAGACAACAGAGCGGAGGATTCCGTCCGACTGAATCCAGGATTCTGGTAAAACTTCTCGAAATTGAATGCATCAGGTATCACAAGATTCCTGCTCGACACCTCTCCGAACGGACGCTCGCTGAAATGACTCATGCAGCAATCACGCCCACCATCTCATTCTGACCTAATCCCGCCGGCGCCGGCGGTGGCCCTCCTCACAGCCTCATTTCACACGCTGATGCTTATATACACACAGACATACGCTGGGTCTCCGTGAAGCAGATTGTCCTTGGTTACACCTTTGAGACGTATCGCCCGCATTCCAAGGCCGTTCTTACCAGCGATGGTGACCATTACAGAGATAACGGCGACATCATCCTGAGGCAAGTTGACAAAATTATTTGCTTGTTAGTCGGTGACATCGTCGTGATCTTTGAACGTAAGCGTCACAGGAAGTCCCTTAGAGGCAAAAGAAGCCCATTTTAGCCCATAGAACTGGACTAAAATCAAGTCACGTCAGCGCGGGTTTCACATTAGTGTTTGGGTCGGTGTTCCCCTGTCAAACATGTTTTATGTGACATTTTACAAATGACTGCTCAGGCTTTCCCTTAACTACAAAAGTAGTATGAAAGTATTTGTTCATCCATTAGAGAAAGCTTGACGAGATTATCAACGAAACACACAAAAAAACAACGGTAATTACGTAAAAAAAAAAATAATAATTACACTATTTGCGTCACCGTGTGTTGCTGTCTGCAGTTCTTATGTCCCAACAGCGATATTCTGTTGGCTGAAAACACCTTCAAGGTGTGGATGGATTATGGTATAAAAGGTAAGAAGGTCTCCATCATCAACTCAATTTCCATAGCTGTCTTAGCAGTCGACACAAGCTGGTGTTATTTCCGGTATTAAGAGGGTGCCCGCACGGCCCTTAGAAGCGCAGCATCATTTACCAAAGTAGTGAAAGACTTCCCTTCTCAGCACGGACAGACCGACATACATGACTGAGACGGAACTAAACAATGACCTTTGGTAGCAACAATTCAACCTTTTGAATACAATACATCGGACGATTGCACAACCTCTTTCAACGCTTTACGACAGAGAAACTTACCCCTCTGCTGCAGCTTCTTACTGGGTTTAAATGCAGCGCAACGTGAGTCTTAAAAAAAAAACAAAAAAACTTTTTTTTTTAATTTTTTCTTTTTCTTGGAGCTCTCAACTGCCTGTTGAGAGCTCCAAGTGCCTCTCTCTGTCAATTTCCTTTCAATGTTTTTTTTAGGATGTTAAAAGGTCTTCCAGTCTCGCCCAAGCACCCTTCGGTGCAGGATAACAATGGAATCTCATAAAATATCATCTTTCTTCTCAGGCTCTACCCTGCCCATGGGATGGACAAAATACGGCGCAGCCTTGTGTATTCACAGCTTTACAGGGTCGTTAATCTAATGGTTACTTACTGCCCTCTGAATCTGTGCCGCCACTGATACCTACTGAGTTTTATTATTACTATTATATGTTTTGCACTGTTGTGCAATTTGTAATGCAGTTTGTATTTTAGACTATTACCATATGAACTGACAACGTGTAAGAACCATGTATTGTTAGGAGAGAATGAGCTTGGGAAATAAAGATGATTTGATGAGTCCTACTCCAGACGCAGATGTTTGCTATGAGAACACTTTAATTTCCCAACTGCACTTTTGAAAACATCTGGAGTCCAAGCAATCAGCGATGTCAAAATGCCACGGACTCTGAGCTTCGTAACTGACTATCAAGACATAAATTGCTGGTTTGGCTCCACACGCTTATTACATTGGAGCAGCTCTTGTTTCATAGCGTTTTCAATCGTCAAATCAACACGTCAAAGAGATTAGGTTTTCTTACATTAAAAAAAAGAAGCATGTCCCAAAGTATATAAGGGGAGATAAACGGGAGGTCAACCTACTTCTGTTCGTTTTGGATGTAGTGGGGAAAACATGTCGAAATCCAGGCGCATGTTACATTCTTTTACTTTCATATGTGTGAGAGCTTTTCATCTGCTAAAAAGTATTATGGAGTCTGAAGATATCAGACGCCGTGCTGCTGTTAATCCCTTTATAGAGCGCTTGCTCAGTGGTCCTCGAGGCATTTCATCCTTACATAACGAAAGTTAATTCTTCACCAAATATTATCTTTGCATCATTTAACTTGAAATTCCCCCCCCCCCCTTGGATGAATCTGAGATCGTTAAATAGATTTGTCACAAAAATAAAGAGTGCGGAGTTGAAGGAGTTCATAGCAGTGCAACGTCTACAGTATACAGTGCAGCCATAGTTTTGGGATTAGAAGTTTCCCAGAATGTTATACTCTAACCTTTGACTGTTGGAAAAAAAACAAAAAAAACAAAAAAAACAAAAAAAAAACCCCTACTTTGTCAAGTCTTTTTGTGACATTTTATGCATTGCTGGAGCCGTGGCTTTGCTCCATGACGCTGAAGAAGAGGCAGATCCCGGCAGTCAGCAGCGTGTGCATGGACTCATAAAGGAGTTTGGGTGAGAACACGCTCCAGATGAAGAGGTGGTAGCGCAGGGTCGTCACCAGCACGACGTACGCCGCCACCGGCACCGACCTCAACAGGGCCAAGCAGTAGCAGCCGTGGCCCACGACGACAGGACTCCTGCCGAGAGAAAAACACACAACTCTAGAGGGCTGGAGAGCAACATGGAGGAGAGCAGATGAAATCGAGAGTATATTCGTACTAGAAAGGTTTATGTATACGTTGAGGTGGTTATCTTAAGACAAATGGGGGTCAAACACAAATTACCTGGGGGCCATGTTAAGCAAGTGAAAAACAAACTGTCCCGCGTGTTTTTTACCTGCATTAGTGAATTGACTAATTATTTGAAAATAAATAATGACATTTTTATTTGAATAAAACAAAAAAAAATGTAAAAATGTAATTAATAAAATAGAAAAATAAAAAACTTCTATCAATAAAAAATAATAAAAAAGAGATGTTATCATAAAAATTTCCATTTAATTCTGTTTTATATTCTGAAAACATTAAATAAAAGGCGTGAATTAATTCTGCATTGTGGTTTTAAAATGTGTTTAACAATATATTTTAGACATGTACTGTAGTGGGTCGTGTTAAATTGTCTTGTGTTGTGCGCACGCACGCACGCACACTCGCATGCACACGCAGGCACGCACACTCGCACGCCCACTCGCATGCACACGCACACACAGAGAAAATGATCCCAGCACACAAGTAGACAGAGTACATCTTCTGGTTTGGGTAAAGCAATATCTGACCCATTTAGTCAGATATGTAAATAAGCTTCCTGTTTGAATGTCAGCGTGTGAGAGGAACTTCAGGCACCGGGAAGCTTTTCCAATCAAATGATTCACGGGAAGAAAAAAAAAAAATCCCAGAAAAGATTCCCTGTCCTGGAGAAGACAGGAAATTCCCGCTGAGCGCTTGCAGATTTGTGCATGATTTGCATGTACACAAATCCATGGTGATCTATATAATAGCTATTCATTTAAAGAAAGCACATTTTCAGCCCGGGACCTTCTTCATGCATGCAATGGCAGGTGGATACCACCTGACCTTGGTACAAGAAGAAGGGCAGAAAATGACACCCCCAACTGCAATAGTTTACACTTTGACGGCAGTGAATGGGCCCACTGTCCAAGACTTTTATTCAGGTCTACTAAAGACTTGTAAAAGTCTGAAATGGACGTAATAGGAAAATTGAGGAACCACACAGAGGGCCAGATCTATGCAGGTTTTTAACGTGCGTACATCTAGGATTTTTACATAGCGGTCAACCGATATGGGTTTTTCAATGGCCGATGCCGTTATTTAGAGAGCGGGGTGGACGATGACAGAAATAAAAGGCCTATTCATGTTGTTGTTGGGTTTTTTTTGCACGTGATAAAATACAACAATTTAATAATAATAACAAAAGAGACAAAATTGCTGAACTTAAATAAACGTTTATTCAATGTAATTCAATTTTATTGTCTGCATTGTCTCTTCAGTGCACTTATTTTTAAATAATAAATGTATCAATTCAATAAATGTCTGCAGATAATCAAAAAACCAAACCAAACAATAAAACATATTTCTAATAAAAGGTGTCATATTAAAATCTGGTCGGAAAATATAGACTCTTCCTGTTACAGAAGTTCAGGATTTACTATTTACAAGAAAAGTTTTTACACAAAGAAATCCAGTTTTTACTAAATTAAGTCCCATAGCAACGGAAAGCTACGGGGAGACGGTGTGACGCGGTACGGGACAGTGGTGACACACAGGGTTTTTGTTTGGATCGGGACGGAACGGGACAGTCCCTGAACTGAGTTGTGTTTAAAAATGTTGTTTCATACAAGTAGGAAACCCACAAAAATAAATAGATCCAAAATAAAAACAGTGGAGAACCGCCACGGGATGGCACGGTGCAGCGCTGTCTGGAGGAGAGGAAAAAAACCCTCCCAATTTTCTGAGTTAGCTTTACGTTTTGCCTTAAATGCCAAGTGTTTCCAAACAGCACTCCTGCTGCTTTCTTTCAAAACCGGTCGCAGAGGCTCTGCACTTGCCATCTGTGTGTGTCAACTTGCTGTCAGAGGGAAGAGAGCGAGGAAGCCGCTTCTACCGGTATATTCATAGTGCGGAAAATGAGTATTGAAACTGTTTCAAATATTCAGAATCGATATGTATAGAAAAATAGATATTTTTGACAACATTAGTCTGCAGACAGTTTATCGACCTTATGAGCAGCCGCTGCCGATTATTTCAAAATGTACAAATATTAGAAGTTTGAAATTTAGAAGAGGTAGGAGCAGGTGGACGGTGTAGATGGCGTTGACAAGGCTGCAATTACTGCTGCCGTTGCTCGAGGAAGTCGTCCCGACCACATCCCTCTTTTAAGTGAAAGTGACCTTTTACTAAGTAAAACTGACCCTTGTCAATTTGCGTGAGTAAATCCACCTGGGCGCTTGATCAACCGCACTCCTCCGGTTATTTCAGCGATTCTTTGGTAAATGCATACAGGAGAGAAGGGCACACGGATGAGGGTGTTTGATAAATAACACAAGATTCCAGCCGCAGGATGTGTCTGAAATTAGGTGCAAAAGGTTGTGGCTGTATTAGGAAAGCCGTACTTTAATTTCTCTCTGTGATGTGAAACCACATCAGGTTACAGACGTATGTATCACAGGTTAAGGAAATATAAAGCAGCTAGACCACTCATATTAAGTTAATTACACGATTTGTTGTTGAGGAGGAGATGCACCAATGGCAGGAGCGAATATCTGAATAACATCCACTGCTCTTAAAATGGTTTCTGGTTCTTGTATTTGTGTGACTAAATATTCAGAAAAAGGGAAATAGCCTGGATGAAAAATCGCTTATCATATAACAAACGATGGCTGATGTGCACTTGAACAGGTACAGAACGACGACAGCGCCCAATCTCAGACTCTCAAAACATTTGCTTCGATAAGACGCGCTAGAAATTCAATGCCACCAATCAGGCTTTCAACTACATCACAGGAGGCAGAATGTTTCGAAAGTGCAAGCCAAATGGCACTTACCAAGGCTTCGATTAGCAACCGATCCTGCGTGGTTGACCATTAATGACTTACAAATGGGTTTGGAAAAAAAGAAAAAAAGAAACTGGGAAAATGTTCGACCAAAGTGAGACATCACTTTAAGTTGAGTTTGACTGTGTCTGGGGGGACCAGACCAGTTCAGAAGGTATCGATCTGGGTCCATTTCCAGTTTCTGTTCAGTAGTTGAGCCGCTGATGGAGCAGAGTGCATTCTAAATGAGCTACATTGTGTCAGGGCATTTTAGGCCTTCATCTATCATGCAGCCTCTAAGAGCCTTCTGCAGGTGGGGTGTCTGGGGGAAAAAGCATTATTGAAGTTTGCACAATGCCATGAATAATGAGAACAAGGAAGTGTCTGTAAGGCTTCCTGCGCTGTAATACAACATGTGACGTGGTATTGGTTGGATTTAATAATCTATTGTATTAAAGCAATATCGGAGGGGCATCGCAGGTCCGCCGCGGTGCTTGAATGACCGAAACACATTAAAATGCAGGTGCACAGATTATCAACACTAAAAATAATTGATGCACATTTATTAAAACAACTCGCCGTGTGGTCTAATTTCCAAATCAACTTCTAGTGAATTTTCTTTCAAATGCCAACATATGAAATGGTCACGAAGCAATAATTTTAGAGCAAGACAAGAGTCTGGATTGAAAGCTTCAATCCCATGGCCACTGTGTGCAATTTTATCTGCCGAGCAGAGAATGGAAGGCAGTGGCAGAAAAGGAAGACTTGACAATTCCCACTTGTCAGAAACCGACTGGAGGATATGCTTTGTACCAATTACGAAACCAGGTTGGCTTAAAAAAAAAACAAAAAACATCTTCATCGTCTTCAGGCCCCGCAGCAGCTATGGCATACTCATCAGTACAGTATGAGGGAGGCTCTGGCATATACTGATGTATACTGGCCGTAGATCAGTAAGAGACAAGAGACAAAGGCCAGCTCTTACCTGTCTCTCTCCGAGCTGAGGTAGCACACAAGGTGGCAGGCCCACAGCAGCGGCCCAGCGTATGTGCTGAGGGCCGTTAAAATAATGGCGGGCCCTTCCACATAACTCTCCAGTCCCACGAAGCCAACCGATATGTCAACGGTGGCAATGTTGTTGGAATTCCCCTGCAGGAACACAAATGAGTTTGATTGTAGGATTATTTATCGTCTATAATACCATACAATAGCTACTTTAAAGAAAAACAGAGTTAAATTACTAAAAAGTAGAGTTCTATATATGTTAGTTTTGATTAATTAGACCCTATGTCATGGGACATAAGAAGTGGTATCCATGAGCAATAGCATACTATTAAAGAGTTTTTTCCCCCTTCCAAAGACTTTGACTTTCTATTGTTAATGGATTAATGACACACTAAACAAATGATCAGGGGTTAACACTAAAACCAATATATCTTGTAGTCCACCTGTAGTCCTACTCGCTCATTTAGCATTTACTGTATGTGTACCATGTTTATTTTTGCTGTGCTGGCCGTTAAATGTATTTTGATTTCACACAGTATTTAGTGTTCTGCGCAACACCAGTATTTGTTTCAAAGTGGCAAGTCTGAGCCAGGTTTACGTCAGTGCTTTAGAGATATATTGAGGGCAGCAGCTTTGTTGGGAGAACCATTACTCAAAGGCCTTTAATTACATGCCTGGGTGCAGAGACTGGAAATTGTTTAGTGGTGGCTTATTCCCAATCCTATCATAGTATTAATGACCCGAGAGTGATGAGGAGCATTAAATTGTTAGTGATGTGGAGGTTTTGTGTTGACATCAATACACACTTGGCTAAGAAATTATATATATATATATATATATATATATATATATATATATATATATATATATATATATATATTTATATACACACACACATATACACACGTTGCTGTTGTCTGTGGAGGTAAAATCGAATGAGAATTACCGGATCTGCCAGTGTATTTAATATTTAAAAAAACTGCTCATTAGGATTTGCTTCATAGGAGAATTTGTTTTGGTCAACTCAACACAAGTGCTGAAAACATATCTGTTATGCTCAAACACCTTCCTCCCCATTAAGAACCTTAGAGTACCCTCAATCACAGTGTCATTCATTTAATCATTGATGGCGGCATTTCTGGAACATCAGAAGTGAATTCTCTGCTCGCGGTTCATCTAATAATGCAACCGAAAATGTGACTTCTGCGTGCTGTTAACGAGAACTTAGAACACTCAAACCAAATTACTTCGACATAAAGTGCAGGGAAACACTTTGCTAATGAATGAGAAAAGTATTCTCTGATGACTGTGTTTATTTGTCACCTTTTTTCTCTCTATCGCCTGATATATTTGTTTTGTATATCACTGTGGTTTCCTTTACCCATTTTAGCCAGCCAGGTTAACTGGGCCTCTAAAAAACACAGGCCTCTCTCGAGAGGGTTCACCTGACCTGAACTGAATTGAAGTGAAAAGTTGTAATGGCATGGACCGTTAAAACTGACCCAGTTGTTTTTCCTCTTATTTTCTCCCAAATCTGTTTCTCTGTTTGAGGCTAAACAATCGGTTGTGTGTCTATAATTAAAGATCCATTAACAAAAATGGTTAACCATCACACCGATGCCAGAGGGGTTTTCTGTGACAAACAACCAGTGCCGGATCACGCTGTGCATAACAGGCAAACTGGCACCTGGTCCCCGCTCCTCCTGCTACTGAGAGACATAATAGCGGGAACCCATCGAGCTCTGTTGTCTAATGATGCAATTCAATACTCTTTGTAGTTGTTGTTTTTTTGTTGTTTTGAAGAGAAGTGGGTAGTCCATTCACCTAAAAGGGATTATTTATTATTCAGATGGTAGGAAATGAGAGAGGCAGGCTGGGCAGGGAACACACAGGGGAGGAAAACTCTAACAGGGTTGGACTCAAGTCAAGCAGGAGAAAAGTTGTGTGTGTGTGTGTGTGTGTGTGTGTGTGTGTGTGTGTGTGTGTGTGTGTGTGTGTGTGTGTGTGTGTGTGTGTGTGTGTCTGTGTATTGGGGTTCATACACAAAATACATAACTATTATGTCGATAACACAAGAATTGTTATCTGAGAAGATCTTTTTTTCTTTTTGATTTTCTACAGCTTAAGATTTACAGTTTGACAGAAAAACTAGGAATTTACCAACCAATTAAATCACAGAGGGCTGCACAGACACCATTTCTTTGGGACCGAGTACGAATACTGAGTAATCACTGTTTGATACTTGATGACACCTACAACTGGTATGGTCACTGAAATAACAATGTTTTAATTTAATAAAAAAAAAAAAAAAAAAAAAAGATTCTGACTTATAATAGTGAGAATACTGATTTTAAAGACCCTGTGTTTATTGTTACTAGTGCATGCCCGTTCAAAATGTACTTTTTGTGTATGGACTTTCCAGGACATTTTTATGTCACAGTTTAACAAAATGTCAATGATTCAGTCCTGTGTTCTACGATGGATGATTAAATTTCCGGTTAAAGTCATACACCGGGGAAAGATCCTCTTTGTGACTGTCGCAGAACCCTGAAGGCCCCACGCCCTCACAGTTTATTGAAAGTTTATTAATAATACACGTGTCGCGTGTCCAAATTGCACCAAATTCGACACCGCATGCCCTTGGGTCCCCAGCAATAAACCCTCCAAGTGTGAAGTAGAACGGATGAACGATTGTCGAGATAATCAAAGGACATGATAATCCAAGGACATACAGACAGACAGAGATTCCTTCCTTTATAGTTCGATTATTATCATCATGAATAATTAATTTAATCATTCCTCTGTTTAAACAAAATCCAATCCAACATGAAACCGTCACAAAAGACGAAACTGAGCCTATAGGAACTCGTGCAGCTGCATCATGTTCTATTGGAATCTGTTCGGGGTATCTGAGCATTTTTACGAGATACTTGAGCACAGTATCTCAACAGAAACCTAATACACTTTATCAACATCCACACATACCTAAAATCAGACATACAGTACCTTTATAGTAAACACATTAAATACCACTGACTGGCTAACAACTTAATATCAACGTCATCATGTTTTCCTCTCACCTGGAAGTAGAAGAAGGCCTGGCCAAACCAGTAATGCATGATGGTGGTCTGGGCAGCGTCGTAGTTGAGCCTCTTCCAGATGAACTGGGCCATGAGACTCTGAATTAACAGGCAGCAGCACAGGACCGGCAGGTTGTGGGCCCGAAACAAAAGCGAAACCAGCAGCACCAGGCCACTGTAAATTTCCCATAAACCCCTGCTCTTCAGCCGTCCGTCCGCTGTGATGATTTGGGAGCGCAAGAGGTCTTTGGTGCCCGTGAACAAGATCCCCAAGACGAAGACGTAAACAAAGCGGGCCTCCACTGTGCCCCTAAAAAGGAAAACAAAAAGACGATGATAATAAATAAATAAATAAAATAAAGGTTTGAAACATATTTATTTTATTTAAATTAAACATTTTAGTATAATGGCATTATATTAGACAGGGAAAGTCCATAAACGTAATGTATTAGTTGGTCTGCCACAGAAATAAAATCTGGGGTCGGATGGCCTTAAGTTGTTTCCTGATCATATATAACAAACCTTGTTCCAAATGGGGCTGAAAAGATTTACGGCAATATCTCCACGCAGTACAAACTCTATGGTGCAGTATAAATCATGTTTCTACAGAACACCCTACAGATACAAGGATAAGGGATTTATTGCCTTACAACTGGCGCTAGCCTACATAAGCGGTTTAAAATATCAACAACCGCAGACAACTCTGTTTTTCGACATGCAGCATTTTCAGGATTTGACGAAATGTGAGAATAACTAGATAGTATGCACTTCTGGATAAGTGTTTGATTAGGATATTTCCCAACCATCTGGAGGGTCGATGTAAATAATTTAAATTCACACTGGGTGAAGTTAATGTCCGTTTGCGTTTATCAGGAGAAGGTTGTATAATAACGCACTGTACCCGAACCCATGAACCCAATCAGCAAACATGAGCTTCGACTGTCTCATTCAGAAAAAGGAGGGGGACTGCTATCATAACAAAACCCGACGTCTGATTAGACTTTGAAGATGCCAGCGGTATCAAAGTAACCTGCCAGCTTCTTTACTGCGGAAAAAAAACAAACTTATTTGGACTGAAATAAAATGGATTCCCATTTAGGCTACTACAGGATGGTTTCCAAAAGCCTATTTTCCATCTTTAAGGCTTAGGTGCTTCAAGGATCCATTTTCTCTGTATCAATAGTTAATGTGCCCAAAAAGTCTCAAATTGAAGTGTTAAAGAGAAAGAGCTTGCAATTATGATGGCAATTATATTTAGCCTACAGTATGCTTCTTTTTCTGCTCATGTAGTTGGCACTTTTCATGAGCATTTCACATTAAGAGAACATGCTTTTGGCAAATGCACTTTTTGATAACCTCACAACAGAGTAAAGAGTTTAGACACAAACACTAGCTGAACAGCTCAATTAACCCAAATATTGAGAAATAGGAAGTAAGAATCTCAAATGTTTGGAAACTACAGATCAAACTATGGATGGCTTACCGTTCTGCATTTTGCTTAATAAAAGAAAGGAGAGAAAAAAACTCCAGCTAAAACTGATGAAGGATTGCAATGGAGATTTGGGGTTTGACAGGTGCCTAAGCATATAAGACTTACACGATAAATATAAACCAAAATCATCATCACCACAGTAGTGGTATGTATTATTTCTCAATAGCAACATTTCCAACACTAGTTTTATATTTGGCTACAGGTATAGTGTTAGAAGTTCTCTAACGTTTCTTTCAAAAGCAGTTAAAATACTTTTTATTTTGTAACTAACAGGATAATAGCTGACCCCAAAGGAGTCGAGCAAGATATGAACCATATATTATTTATCATGTTTTTTTGCGAAAACCTGTTCTTGCAGAGCAGCGGAGAAGAGATGTGTTCCATATGGCACTTTTTTTCTTTTTTCTTTTTTTTTTTACTATTCACAGCTCCCCTAACAATAGGGCATGGATCACATTCATGGTTATTTTATGCAGAGGGAAGAGATGAAGACCTCTGCCTGGCTTTGATTTTACACTATACAAGCTCTATAGATCAGCTGTCTTGCTTGTTAGCCCTGTGTGCCGGGTAGAAGTAGAGGCAGAAGACATCACAAATTCAAATCTCCCGTTTGAAAAATTTGTGGCTAACAGCCAATATTTTACCTTGAGAGTCAGATTAAAATGTTACGCTCTTGCCACTGTGCATTGGTCTGAGAGAAGATGTCTGAGTCTGAAAAGATGCCTGGTCACTATTTTATATGAGAAATGATCATTTGTATTACCCAACTTTCAGGATAATAAACTCGTGATGTGAAAGAAAAAACAAACAAAATGAATGCTATGAAAGATACAATGACCTGTGAGATCAGACAGCTAGTGCAGAACTTTGGATACACAGAAGCACTCAGCTATTAGTCATCATTCAAACTGCACTTTATCTCAGAAAATGTTTGTTATTTCTGCAGTGGACAGTAAGGTGACAATTTATCTATATTAAGTAGGAATTAATAGGTGTGTTAAAAATGCATCTGGGTGTATTATTCGACAAAGGTAAACACTTAATTAACACTCAAAAACGGATTTATAGGTTTTGTAATAAGCCTGAACAATAATAACTACCAACAAAATGATTAACTTGTCAAAAAAACGACAGGAATTAGCAGTGTCTGACTCCAATTTCTGACTTCATCATCACCACCTTAAACAGATATTGCACTGTTTCGGCAGCATTATGCTGCCTGATAAAATCACCCTCTGACAAAGAAGTCACACAATTAATCACATAATACTTGACAAAAGATACACTGCTGACTTGAACATATTAGGTTGCCAATCATTCAATATTTCTGAAATGCTGGACATATGAATCACAACTGAAGCAAATGGAAAACAGAACCCACATCAGCTTTGCGACTTTCAAGTGGAAAGTCATTCATTACAGGCAGTCTGCTTTCCTGATGAAATAAGCAAATATAGCTCAGGGATTGCAAGAAGTGGAGATGTCTGCAGCAGTCTGAATTATTCAATATGTTAAGGCCACCAAACGCAATTATTGGTCAGTTACAACAATCAGTAAGCTCAACTCATGTGTTTTCATTTATTAGCATTTATTTTTCATGTTTCATTTCATATATTGAACCGGTGATTAATATAAAAGACAGGAATGGGTAATATAAAGTGAGTATTCAAATATTAAATCCAATTTGAACTCAGGGACGAGGAGTTATAATATATGTATTTTTCCAAAATTACTTGTATAATTTCTAATATACGAGATTACAAGTTTGTCTGAATTGCAAGCATTTTTCCGCAATGTGAACAGGGAAAATGTTCCTTTTTTTTGCAATGTAAAATAAGTCAATGCCGATTAAATTAGTAACCGACATGCAGCAGTTTGATATGACCTCAAACAACCACCCCTAATTTTTAAGCACGCTATACTTGGCTATAAGATTTAAACTTGATCATTTATGTTCCTTAGAGCAATTTTTAGACTTGATGTGATCTGTAATATGGCGAATTATAATGCAAATAAGACAAAGCAGCTACTGTGTGAGATAATGCCAAAACAGTTAAATGTTCGTCTTAATAGACAGGAGAGCGCCAGCCATGGAAAAGGATAGAAAGATTGTTAAAACCACATGGCACACTCCAAGAAATAGACAACCGTAAAGAAAAGTTTATTTAATATTTTAGTCAACACCCAGATGAGGATTAGTTGGGCCTACAGCACAACAGGGTTGGGGTTAAAACTCTATATCCAATGCACTTGCACACTTGACTTCAAAAGTACTTTTCAGGTTGCTCTGATCCCTAATTCCTATCATCCAACTCCTTATGCTGCACTGCAAAGTCAATCAGATCTTATAAAAGCTGTTTGTCCACCATGCCAACAGTAGTAGTATGGACAGAAAATGACAGCCTGTCAAGCCCGGGGAACAGATTAGCTCGCTGGATTTCACGTTACCTTGGAAACAAGCGCTGGTGTTCTACCACGAATGAGTAAGCGAGATAGGTAAGACTAGGTCCAATCCTCTGAGCATGTTTGGTATATTACCTCTGTCAATCACTTACATCAGCACAACACTTACATCACCGAAAATAAATAATTTATTGCTAGGGGAAGTCTTGGAGGTAGAAACGCCTGCGGAGGAGAAAAGGGCCAGCCTGCCTACTCTGGTCTGAAACTCCATCTTTCTGGAGAATAAATGTCTCCACTACCAAATGCCACTGTGGTATCTGGAGACCAACACAATGAAAACAGAGAAAAGCATCAGTCTAATTATATAACGAGCCGCTGGATCATTTTCCTGCTTTTTCAGTTTGATTGTCTTGAGCTTAGTTCAGCTAACTTGTCTTTTCTGAATGCAGGAAAGCAGTGGGGTGATTGCAGCGGACAGTGGGGTGATTGCAGCGGACAGATAAAAACACCTTTCTGTGGACGATGGTTATTGGAAGGCATTGCAGAAACGCCTGCTGAATTTCTCCCATTGATAGACTGCCTCATGAAAGGCTAGTCTTTCAAATAGCTTTATACCACTTCATTGTGTATCTGTTTTACCTTGAGCACGCCTGTGTGTGTGCGTGTGCATTGAAGTTCAGAGTTTCACAGGTGTTGTGAAGGGAGATGGAATATATTTCCATTTTTTTAAGAGCAATTGTATGCTCTCCTATTCCAAATGAGTACCAGCACAAAAATTTCGAGATAAAGCGACACAAGTATAAATGGGTTGTGTTTTATGAAGGTGTGAAGAGCATTCGCAGACAGCCCTTTCGAGACAGACAGAAAGGCTACCCATGGTTGGTGTTCCATACAAAATGTGCCAGTTTTTCCTCTAGCAATAACATTGTGCAAATGCCTGACCTTATCATGTCACTAGTTCTACACCTATAGCTTAATATCATGCCCAAACGTGTGGTCAGTATGTGTGTACATCTGGTAATCTGTGTGTGTGTGTGTCTGTGTGGCTCTGTGTGTGTGTGTGTGTGTGTGTGTGTGTGTGTGTGTGTGTGTGTGTGTGTGTGTGCGTGTGAGTGAGATAAAGAGAAGAGAAAGCAAAAGAGAGTCACATACAGGAACTTCAATCCAAGTAACTCCCCAGTTACAGTAACTGTTTACAGTGTTGAAGATCTGCTAAGCTCTAACCCATTAGTTGTTTTAAAAGATTCCACAGTGCAATTAGAGGCAGATGGCACAAAAGAAGCGGGGAACCTACTCTGGGTTTTTGGGCACTGCACTGACAGAAAACTCTGCAGGAGTATTCACAGAGGACCGACCACAAGATAGCAGATAGTGATGAGCTTACCAATGCTGAGCAATTTGTTGTTAGCCATTCACAATATTCTAAAGGACCTTGGTATACAGGAAGGTGATACTTTGCAAACATTGCAAATTGAAATTGAAGTCCCATGTGTACTTGAGAACCTTGCCCTATGGAGCTTAGCAACAAATAGGAACAAACGAGCTGTCTTAGGAATCGTAAATTTGGTATTCAGATGCAACACTTTGTCAAGACTATACTTTCTTGCCAAAGAAATCCTGTGAAAAAGGAAAAAAAAAGAAAACATCGCTGAGTTTAAATAGCTTACTCAAGTATCAGCCTGTCTCGTGCTGAGTCAAAACAAATCCAAACTAGACGCTTGAGGCAGAGGTCCATAAAAACCTTGATGCGGTCTAAATTAGAAAATGCTGTCTGTAACAACAACCATAGAGCCTGTCAATCATACCTTTTTGAGTACAAAAAAAGGAAGGAGGAGAAAAAGTGGGTAGTATGTGGAAGAGTGAGAGTCTTGTGCTTTTTAATTAGGGTAAGCAAGTTGGAGAGACTGTCAAGGGGAACAGGAAAGGTCAGGGAAGGACCAGCGGCTGGTGGAATATGAAGAGGGGGGTCAAGAAGGAAAAACCTAGACAGGAGAACCAAACGGGGCCCTGCGCACTCATTATTTTCTGACGGGGGTTAGTGGCACCTACAGTAACTGTGCCAATCCGCAGGCTATGGAACGACAGATTTAAAATAATAATAACAAAAGAATTAGTACTTGGGGGATGGCTGTTGCAAAATTTGCAGCACACTGAAGCATAGAACAATGCAAGGGTGAATTTTAGAATAATCCTTTAAACTAAAACAAAACACTATACTTTATAGAATGCCTTAGGGCTGTTGCCCAAAATAATATGTTCTATTCTATCCAAATATGAATGATGTGAACTTGACTACAATGAAAAGTAATGAATACCAAGGACGCAATAAGCAACATGCAGCTAGACAAACTAATCACTTTCGAATGAAAGGGTCTTGGCTTACAGAAATAACAAGGGGAATTGTTATAAAACTTACTTGGACACATTTCGGTCGGTGTGTGGCCACGGAAACACAACGTTTCCAACCGCTGCCCGGTAGCTGTAGACTCCCAAAAGACCAAGGGCCAGGGCAATCTTGGACACCCATGAGCATCGCCTTTGAATCAGGAAATAGATGAGGACCAGGGAAACAGCTGCGAGCAGGGAAAGCACCATCTTGTGTTCAGAACTGGGAAAAGACAGCAGACGAAACAGACATAAATACAATAAAATGCCCTGGGCTGCTGCACTTCACAATTTTTTTCCTGAATTATATGACGAGGTTGGCGCACATGTGTATATAAATGTTTACTGTAGATTTTAAAAGAAGAGTGCATTTAACAATGAGTAACGGGTGCCAAATTTATGAATGAACTCACACCTATTCTTTGAGTCATTTTGAAAGAATATCGAAAACAATAACTACAATGTCTGTATTGTATTCACGAGGCATTTTTAGTGCAACAAAAGACAGGTTTGAAAGGAAATGAAGCAATCCAGTCACATCACCAAAAAAATAAAACTTCCGGTGAAAAGTCTTCAATCGTTAACTGGATTTGGGGTCACATGATTTGAGGTGACACCACATTGAGTACAAAGGGCAAACAAGACCTCAAAGGGTGCACGTATCAAAAGGGAAGCAGCCTTTGTATTTGGCTGTTAGCTGGATCAGACAGTTGAGCAGTTAGGTACATCGGCACTCGGGTGGGGAAGGAGTGATATCTAGATCTCATTATCCAAGCAACAGGCAGAGAAGGGTGGCAAGAAAGGAGGCAATGCCGGATGGAGAAAAGGTCAGTTATCGACGTTTCCTCTTTTCCGCGATACTGTCATGCATGTTAAAGAATGAAAATCTCCCGACCTGCAGCGCTGACGGAATATTAATTCCGTTCTGCTTCACGAGTGAAATACTAACCTTTGTCTACCAACGGTAGGGTCAAAGACAAGTCTTCTAAATTGCTCAGTCCTTTGTCTAACGTTAGTTAACAGGAGGTCAGAGCCAGCGAATCCAAGATACTGCTGTGAAAATGTAATGTAACAATGAAGATGCCTTTTCAATCACCACTGACAAGTCCTCATGCTGTCTGATTAAGAGGATAGAGGGGCACAAGGGGGTTACTGTGAACTGCAGTTCTCCTGGTAAAGAATAAATCACATACCATCTTATCTAAATTACAATGCTTACAATTTCCACCCTACTAAAGTATACAATATACTCATCTCTAGTATGTCTCAAAATATTACGCTGAAAAACAAATTGGAGTAAAATGCTTGTTCACAAATCGATAAACAATCACTTCATTTTCCATAACTCCATTCCAGACAGGAACAGAAATGCTACTCATTGGATGTCGGTTTTACAAAACAATTAATTTAAGGGATGAAAGTGCATCGCCCCTTTCTTGAGTGGCGCATATTGGACAAGGGCACCACACCCACCTGTTGAGCCAGTGTCCCATGTCGGGAAGATGGGCCCACTGCACCCCAGTCTGGTTGAGGGATCGTAGTAGCCGGCAGCAGGCCAGTGTGAGAGGTGGGGTTGCAAGGGCAAGCCACTTCTCTGAATAAAGGTCTCCCTGGGGCTGGATAAACGGATGGCACTCCTTGGAAGGGAGGAAGAGGTCCTCCTCCTCACCAGAGCTCTTGTGCTCTCTGAAGTACTTGCGACAGACATCTTGGAAGACGGCGAGGCAGAGGGTGCTGAGCAGGAAGTACCAGGTCTGGTGCTCTTCTTCCACAAAGCTGCTGGCTGCCAGGCTGAAGGTGTGGCCCACCGTGCCTGACAGCAACAAAACATCTAGCTCCGAGAACGTCCACTCTCTGCCACTGCTCTGGGACGGCAGCTACGGAAAAGATGCGAGGTGCATAGTTTAGCTTTGTGAATGGACAAACTGCTTGATCTACATTTTTGTGATTTAAGAGTGGTTTTCACTTGGCTGTGGTATGAACTTGCTTTCCTGTGTACTTATCTAAGTGATGACTAATTTGACAATATATAGTGTATATAATGTATGTGTATCTGTCAACCCACAGATGCAGTATGTTGCCTAGAAATGCACCTTTGCTTAGCAACCATCACTAACATCCATTTCAAGGACACATTGTAGCCAGGACAATCCATTAAGTTAGCAATTAGACAGAACCCTTTTAAATGTTGCTGCTGCCCCCAAATGCCACAGAATCGATCCAAGATACAATAAAACTGGAAAATTTTGATGGAATAGCAAATTAGGGGATTGATGCCTACTTATACTGTATTGATATTGGCACCTAACTTTAATCTTTTTCACTGATTAAATCAAACATGTATTTATGACTTCATTAATGTCATTTCGAGCTGCTGGATGGTGTAACTGTTGCTATGTTCTCTTCTTTGTACAAAGACTTTAAAATGTATTGGAAAATAGTTATTACACTGATTTGATGATTTGACGGCATTCAAATGTAAATTCTTCCAGTTATTTCCTCCATCTCTATAAAAGGACAAAATGGTTCCATCACGTTGCAATGTGCCGGTTTTAATGTTTAATGTAATGAGTATCTTCCGATGCCGATCTTTTTTCCTCTCTTAAACATCTAAGCTGTTAATAATACATTTGTCTGGTGTACTTTGTTTAACCTAGCCATCTAAAAAACATGCTGAAACCATGAAACAAATATTCTACCGCCCTAAAGGAAGAAATACATAGCCCACGTCTCTCTCTCTCTCTCCCTCTCTCCCTCCCTCCCTCCCTCCCTCCCTCCCTCCCTCCCTCCATCCCTCCCTCCTGTATACGGCCTGTGTAATTTCTTGAGCTTTAACAAATATGTTCAATGTATTTTAGCATAAGATGAAGCACTTTTTATTTTCAATACTAAGTTTATATGTGTCAAAAACAACATTGAGAATGCCTCAGCTTTTACAAGATTCTCTGTTGGTTGACACAAAAAGTCCACCCATTATCATTATCTAGGTTGTATTTGGCACCATTCTCTTCATAGAATGTGTTACCATGTAAGACCCCAGAAGAAAACATGCCCTCTGTTACCAATTATATCCCAAGAAGTTGCTATTTTTCTTCATACATATTTCAGGGTTAAGCCACATGAAAGCGCACCTGTAGTTAATGCAGTACTGTTGAAGTACTGTTTATGCACGCTCATGCATAAACAGTACTTTAATGCGCACGCACGCACGCACGCACGCACGCACGCACGCACGCACGCACGCACGCACGCACGCACGCACGCACACACACACACACACACACACACACACACACACACACACACACACACACACACACACACACACACACACACACACACACACACACACACACACACACCCTTTACTGACAAAGAATGGATGTCTTGTAATGCGTCATCTTTTATTTTTTATTTTTATCGTAAGCATGTCATGCCGCAAAGGGAGTCATAATACTTCTTTCAAGTTGCGGCTGACGAACCCGCTGTATCCTTTCTCATCCCCAGCCTGGGCCATACTATTCGTCTAAAAATAAACAATTCATAATTTTAAATAAAATAAGAAAAATAAGAAAGTCCTCCCGGGGGCATCTGTATCAGAGCATTATAAAGTTCTAGCAATACATAGTTAAGTCTGATATCTTTTGATATCTCTTAGTGTCTGAGTCAATGTCTAGAATTTAGATATTGCAACTGTAAATTAGTCTAGAGTCATTTAAAGTACAGTACTAAATGTAAAGTACAAATCCATGTACCCATTTGATTTTGCTCTCCATTATTGATGCAAGTTGAGAATCTGCTTTGTTTATTACTTGCTAATATACTGTATTTTCAATTACTAACGGCACCCCAAATTTCCATTTTGTGAAAAATTGAGAGGGGAAGTAGTAAGTTAGACTGGATGTAGGCTAGGATTTAATAATTAATTAATGCGTGACAAAAATAAATCAAATGAAATTGATCAGTTAATACAAGTGGAATAAGAGAAACACATCACATTTCTGTCAAATTGGTGATGATAAAAACCTGTCTGTATGTCTCCATTATCCATATTGTGTGTATCCATATCCATGTATCCATATCCATATTGTAGTGTTCATTTCACTGCATATATGTATGGAAGTATGTATATGATGAATAAACCTCTTGAATCTTGAATCTGGAATTTTATTCTGAGGTCAAGGATATGGAGCACCAATCTATCTCACGAAACCTGGACTGAAACCAATTTTCTTGAGGACAGATAAAAGATATTCCGCTTGCTACCTGTCAAGGGCCATCCCAGGATAAAACGAGGGAGCAGTACAAAGGAAGCATGACCACCCGTTCCTCCAAAGTATTCGAGTTGTTTGGCCCCCCCACCCCCACCCCCCTACACACACACTCTAAAAGAAGCAAATCTGATCACTGCAATTGATATGGAGTCGGACTTTGTAGTCGATGCCATCTTCCCATTTGTGATGTCCAAACTGATAGATTGTATTCCTTCCTACAGAGGAGTGTTATCAAGACCCCCCTAAATTACTTGAGCTTATCAACCGCAGTGCCTTTGGAAAAAGTGTAGAGATTCGTAAGGCTAGTCTGTCTGTGTATGATTTGTACAAATCGTATACAGACTAGCCGGACAGAATAAAGCCTTTAAAAGAATATCCTTCCTTACTAGCTCCTCTGTAATAGAAACACTCTCCTTTCGAAGCAACAACATACTCCTTCTGAAAAATCGTTTACCACACAAATTACATTTTCAATTAGTTCTCAGATTGGTGTGACCATTTGAACACCAGAAAGAATTCAATTTATCATCTTTTGAAGTTGTTCTTTGTTCTTGTTAAATTCTTCATGTGTACTGTATAATTGTTGGCAGACGACCACATACAATACTTCCCTCGGTAGACCCTTCCCCATTGCATTGTAGCCTCCTTCTTAGAAAGCACTTCCTGTTCTAAATAAAGTACCGTCAACTGTACAACACTTGGAATTTATGCATTTTTTTCTGATTCTATATTAGGTATATTCAGTGTTCCACTTTCCCAACTTTCTCTGCTCTAAAACGAAACCTAAGATAAGCTTTGCAAAAACACAAGACTTCAGTCTGCTGTTGCTCATTTAGGAAACATCTATTCCCACTGACTGTGTTTTCCTGCATCTCACTTCTGCAGCTGACGGAGGACAAATGCAAATATCCTGTTAAACAGCTCACATTATGACATTACAAAAGGTCATCTCTGTAATCAGTCGTACCCTTGTGGAGTACAAATAATTACCCAATATTTCCCAACCATTTTTCATTACTTGAAAAATGACAAATGCAAATGAATCTTTTAAATTTCATGAATGCCATTTCAGATGAGTCTGGTTCTGAGGATTCTCTTTTAAGATATTTCTACTTTTATTTTACCTATCTATACTGGTGTAGTTCTCAATTAAACAAATATAACATATTCATCAGTAATAACTCCTGGCAAAGTAAACAGAAGACACAGCTGGCTTGCATGCTTCCCACTCAGCAAAACTTAAATACCACTAGAGAGAAAAATAAATAAAAGAAAATTACCCTCTCAAAGGAATAGCTCACATTTTTAAAAATGTATCCCTGTTTTATTTTTTTTTATTCCCGTATACTCACCGCTCATGTAGTAGTCGGCGTCCAGAAAAGGCTGGACTGCTGTAGGAATGAAACCTACTTACATACAGTACTACATTGAGCGGTGAGTATAACTATTATTTTATATTTCAGAAACCTACTCTGGCTTGAAGGTTATTAGAAAAAAATCTAAATTGTTTATTGTGTGGTGTCTCCCTCTGGACTCTAGATAAAGCCAGAGCATCTGCAGTACGACGAAAAGCTGCGTATCAAAAACAACTTCACAGCTGAGGAAGGATCCCGGTCAATAAATCTCCACTGTTATAGGACATTAATGCCTTCTCTGCTGAACTCAACCTTTTCAGACATCTTGTGTAGTTTACTACAGCAGAAACATGTTTAAACATTTATTCCTTCTTACAGGGACACTGTCTATATACTGTAGTTAGTGTACCACAGAAATAATTGTTTTGCAATTCTTCCTAAAAAGGATAAAAATAAAGATCTAATCCATACTCCCAGACATTTATTTGGAGTTGCAGTAACACAAGCACAGTGTAATACCAACACATTTTTGTTAATTAGGTTTGTACTGTCTGCCAATCAAGTTAAAATATTTTTACTTTTGATTGCATGGTAAAATGACCTATTGATTGCTTGGGACTTCATTTTAAAACATACACAGTCCAAAATTCTGTCTGAATAGTGATCGATCTAGGACACTTCCTTCAAATTCAAACTAAACATTCCCTACAGAACCTATTTAGTTCCACATCCCCTGTCCATCAAATTTAGCAGTTCCGGCACCGAGTGAGTATGGAAGGTAGCAAGGTTTTTTTAAATTTTTTTTATGTCAAGTTCAGTGAAAAAGGTGGCAAATTGTGAAGCTCATTTCCTCTGCAGGGATCTAGGGGCATCCACCCCTGAGTAAAGTTTAAGCAATTTTGTAAAATGCAGCTTTCTGACATACAAAGACTTTAACATGTCTGCACCTGTCTGTGCGTGTGTGTGTGTGTGTGTGTGTGTGTGTGTGTGTGTGTGTGTGTGTGCGTGTGTGTGTTTCCTTGTCTAGAGTGTGTTCTCATCGAAATGAACATTCAAAATAATGGCTTATGATCTTATTTCTCCGCTGAAAACATCTCAAAGATCTGGTACCATATAGGTCAAGGCCATTTTACTTTTAGAATTTATATGCTATATATACTTGTTATGTCATGGATCCCTGAGCTGTAATACTTGGACTTCAAATTAAAAAGGGATCATCAAGATACAGAATTGCTGGGCATCTTTCTCCTCAAAATTCACATTCACATACATTACTTACTTTCCCTGGTACACAATACAAGTATTATAAATCCTTTTCATTGGTTGCCATATTTGTAAATTAGCAACTGTAAAAAACTAGCAATGGTGGTGTTGTAGACAAAGACTGTTTGGCAAAAGGTAGACAGAGAAGGTTCCTACGAGGTTTGTTGACCTTTGCCATTCAAAGAAAGAGAGAAGATAGTTGCTGATGGTAATTTAGCTATATCATTGGCTTACATTACACATTTATATTTATTTCTGCGGTACCAATAATAAATTACAGCAATAAGTTGAGGCAAAGTCACAATTTCAGACATGTCAAAGCACTTAACACAATTAACCACCAAGTAAAGTTTGCTAGTGACATTAACATATGTTAATTAACACTTGGGTTATGAACTTCTCAAAGTTCCTAAATCATGCATTGCTTTCCCGTAGGCGAATATAGGTGCTCAATGTACTTATATGTGCAAGCACGACTTGATTAGAATGAATAGCTCCCAAGTTTCTTATCGACTGAGGGTCTCCTCTGAGGCTACTTCTCAGTTGAGTGGTTTTTTCAGCTCTCATATTGCAAAACTATATTCAAAGGCTTTTCTGAGATCAGTTTCAATGCAGGAATGATCCAGTAAAAGAAAAATGACCCAGCAAGACCAATATTGCTCAACATAATACAAAATAAACCCATACGCATTCATTCATATACAGTATATCTAGAAGGCCCGCTATCGGTTCAAAATTATCCTTACTTGTGTTTGCGTGGTTAATTCTGCATAAGATACTTACCTTGCCAGGGATCTTTGCTCCCAAAGGCAGTCGCCTTGTTGCCATAGAGACTAGAATACAGAACATCGCTGCGGAGAAGGCGACGGCGGCAAACACTAGGCCCCAGGAGAGGCTGCAGAGGTAACAGGAGCTCTCAACAGATGTGCACACCAGGACATGAACCGAGGAGAGGAACAGGCAAAGGAGGTAGAAAGGCAGGGACAGTAGCGCTGATAGGACGGGGACGTCCACTTGGGCCGCACCACTCAGGGCCTCTGGCATAGCCAGCAGCAGGACCAGCAGCAGCTTGTTAAGGGAAGGAAAATAGGGGAGGGAGGGTGTTGTTGAGAGGGTGAGTTGGAAAGGCGATCCACATAAACTACAAACAGTAGTGTGAATGTTGACAGGCTGAACGGCAGCAACAAAAAAAGTTTATTCTTTTTGTGAGTCTCTCCCAATGGGTCCTCTGGATTAAGGTCGCAGGGGAGCTTTGAGCTATTCCTTACAACTGCCTCTAAATTACTCCGAAGCAATAAGTGACAACGATAAAATGGGTCCTGTAGGGTCCTATGTATTTAATGAGCTTGAAAATACTGCACAACAGACTTTTGAGATTTTAACTCAGATTTTCCTGATTCATTTATAACATATGTCTAATCTGAAGTCCACTGAATGTATGCTTTAAGGTATTAATGCCGGTTTCTGTGCGGCACAAATTTGCACTGTCGGAAAATTATGTTGATTAAAAGAATAATTCTGGCCATTTTCAACGTGTACCTCATTTTGCCATCTTAAGGCTAGTGGTAAATCCAGGTCTAGACTAATTCATGAATTTACTAATGACTTAAGACATTTGCTAAAACATTAAATACATGGACCTGCACAATGAAGTTCAATGTTATTTTCCTTGCAATGTGCTGTTGTCTACATTAAAAGGGAGATTTCAACTTCATTGGAAAAACTAAGTAAAATAACCAAATCTCTTCAAGCATCGATTTTTGACTATGGTAAAATAATGCACCTTTCTGCACTATATCTCTAGTTATAGTATCATTACCAAGAGTTGTTCTGCACTGTGTGAATGTAACATGCCTGAGGTTCTACTGCTGTACTCACCTGAAAAACAAACACCATGCCTGCAATCATGGAGTACATGTCGTACTTGCCCAGCTGCTTACTGAGGGCGGAGCTCATAGCGGCCAAGGCCTCCAGGTACTGCTTCAGGATCTTTTTACCCATGTTGGTCAGCACCTCGGAAGTGTTGCCCTCCTGGTAGAGCTTCATCCAGCTTCCGTGGTACTTCTCCGCTACGCGGAATTGTTCAAAGCCCACCTCTGGAAGGAGCCCACCGGGACAGATAGGGAAGAAAGATGGATTTGGATCACAATTTTGAATACTCAATTAAACACTGATGATTGTCTAACACAGTATTCATACATAACTGCTGTTGTATGAACAAATGTAATTAGCTGATGTTTCTAAATTAAGCTAAGCTTGGCATATCGGGTTATAAAAGGTGATTTGGGGTTTCACAAAGCCGAAAGATTAGTCAGAAGGCAGACCATATATTCAGAGCTCCATTTTCACTTTAATGTCACCTCAGGTGATCATTCAATTGTAAACTTGCTGACATACAGGGCTCAAATCAAAATACTGAACACAGGCCATTAGACTGATATTTAGCATCATACATGTGTGATAAAATCTTTGGTGGCAATTGATAACTAATGCTCTGAATAATGACATCACTCAGAAAGTAAAAATGGTGAACTTTGAACGTTGCACTCACGCAATGCAACTCGTAATAGCTGAAATACAAACTCTTCTCACTGCAGTGCTTGAGCAGCCTGTATGATGAAGCGATGTCAAGCTTTAAAAAACATCACCATGACACCTATCGCTCCATCTAGGTGACATAGTCACAGGCATGATGAATTGCGGTTGTAACTTTGCGAGACAGATGAGAAGAGGCTGTGAAAGAAAACCTAAAGGCAAAGGCAATATCATACAATACGATTTACCCTGACTATGTTTCATCTGTATTGAGGCACAGGGTATTGGTTAATAGTCCCTGGAACGCCTGGGGTGAGGAGGAGTACAGAAGTACGAGATGAAGATTGAGAAGCGGAGGAGTGAGGGGGGGCGGTGAGACAGACAGAGTGAGGAAAGGGGGGGGGGCATGGAGTTAAACTTATAGAGTTAAATAAACAATAACTCAACTCCATCACTCAGTTTCAGCATTCAGGTATGCTTAAACTGCTCCATGTATAAAACTGGCAGGTCTTCAGGTTTCTTTAGAGAACATCAGTTCGAGCGAGGAAAACATTACAACTTCTCTGAGCCTGCGCTCATTCACATAACAAAATCCTGACAATAACAAATTGGTCATTGCAAACATATTGAGTCAATATGAATTCTAAGACTTTTTCCTAAGTGATCTGAAATTTGTGGCACACCCTTTTCAGACGAGACATGATTCTTTTAAAGCCCCATTACGAGGGGTTGGCACACAACACGTGTCCAAGGAGCCCACTGCTTCCCAACAATCCCACGAGACGTTCCCAAAAAAACCCACTGAACCAACACAAATGGTGACACCATCACTCGATGCACTACACCACACTCTTATGAATACCCAAGTGGACGGCTCATCAACACAAATGTAGGTCTGCTGGAAAAGAAAAGAGAAGAAAAACAAAAAAACAAAAAAACAAAAAAACACACAAAAAACCCCAATCCTATTTCGCCCTCATCACTATGGAAACTAGAGACCAAAATAGAGGAAATACATTTGCAGCCAAATCAGGAATATGCAAATAGTCTCTTGTTTGAAATTACATTTATATGTGTAACCAAGTATTTTTTTCAGTATTAGACAATAACAACATTTTTTTTTTTAATATTTATTTATACTGTTTTATAATTTTACAGAAAAAAAATAGTGGAAAACAAAACAAATTAATTATGAATTCCCGTTTCTTGAATAACTTTCTGTTTATTGCTGTATATTTAATATTTTTATTTATTAAGGAGACATGTGCTTACACAGTCTCACTGTGCGTATGTATGTGTGTATGTGTGTGTGTGTGTGTGTGTGTGTGTGTGTGAGAGAGACTTGCCATTTTAAGAATCATAGGAAAATTTAATAAAGCTACAATCTGTTTCCACAAAACACGTTTATCAAGTAAACTGATGGGGCATATAAAGTTCGATCTGCATATAAAATATTATCTGCATATAAAGTTAAATTATCTGTAGTGGTTCTGTGATGGCCAATTTGTCAAACATTGTTTATATCAAATACATTTCAGTAAAGGGAAATTTAAATTTGGAGCATAGTGCAACAGCTGGCGATTTGAGTTTGGCAATTTTAGCAAATTACCAAGCTCAACATTATCACAATGGGTCTAGTCTGTAAAGAATAAAATAGTGTTAAGCTTGTTAAGTCTTGAGCTCAAAACTCAGAAAGCTCCTTGATACTCTTACGGATTCTACATTAGCAGCTATATTAAAGCTTATTCAGAGGCTGTTGTTCTTCCTTGGTATTTTGGTAACTAGGGGCCATTCCGTTTGACATCACTCTGTATCTCAATGATGATGATCTTTCGCCTTCTCCAAGTAAATAGAGACGTGGATAGGAAATTATAAAATCCACTGTTTTGATACTGAGCATGTAGAGAACCATTATTTTTACTGAGCTTACCTTGCTGAGGTCATGATGATGAGTTTGAGGAGTCTAAACTGAAGCTAATGTGTCTAGGCTACTGCGTTGTTCTCAGAGTAACAACATAACCCACCCTTTCCGTACTCTGGTATACTGTCCTTCAGCAAGCAGCTGAGCTGATGGCCGTTGAGGTGCAGGAACCGCAGCTGGTCCCTCAGTGAGGTCTCCTCTATGACGCCCGGGATGACCCGACCGACGCTGTTCTGTGAGATGGGGAGGCCGAGTCCCAGGGCCAGCGTGGGGGTCAGGTCCACCTGCTCCACCGTTTCAGGCTTCTCCATTCCCACTTTGACCCCAAAGACACAGACAAGCAAAGTAAAAGAACAGTGTGATACATGCCTGTTTTAAACTAATGACGAATGAAAATGAAGGTAAACCATTGGCTAAACGTTCAAGGTTTAAGATTCTATCATACACTTTGGATGCATGGACATTCACAGTGCTGATGAAAGGAACCAAGAGTAGGCAGTCCCTTTTTAGTCACAGCGCTGAGTCATCCAATGCCCTTGTTATTCTTCGAAAGTAAATATATGAGCATAATGACTAGAATCTTTAGGGCACATTTGACTTAATCAAGCATCTAAAACCTCCACTCCTCCCACATCCGCCTGTAAAAGGGCATATTCTTGTAACATTAGCCACAGAGGAGGGAAAATTGCCTCTAAATGTTGGAATGGTCTAAATCCATTTTCAAGTGTTGACTTGAAAGATACTCAAATGGTTATATTGCAACTGTGCTGCTCTTAGAGTAAATATACATTTGAGATTCAAGGTCTTTAATTTCAACAGACAACACTAAATCGCCACAAACCGAAAGAACACATCTGTTTTGCACCTTATATTCATTTTGCACCTTCCCTATATTCTGACTCAAAAGTAAATGTCAACAACCAATCCTCTTCCCTTTCACTCCCATAACATAATTTTTTGACACACTTGTGTTAATATTTTCCTACAGATTAAAATGTAATTAAGCACTTAACAGTTACTTTTATGAATTTGTGCAACTGCATCTGGGGTATCCTTTCATTGCGGAGAGCAGTGTTGTACTGAATCTAATTTCCCATCTGTGCAATTATTTTTCGTCTACTTTGTAATTTCCATCAATGGCAAAATATTACAATAAAAAATAAAAGCCCTCTTGGTGTGCAAGTCATTGAAGCTTTAGGTGCCATTGAGAGTATGGTGTGACAGCAAGACTGACTGTTGTTGCAACTATTCACAGAACTGTCAATTATTAGACAAAATGAACGTGACAAAAATCCACAGCCGTGTGAGGAATATTCCCAAAAATAGTCATAGCTGAGAATGAAGCAATTTTCATGTTCACACTTACTCTTAACTGTATTCATCACATCAACGCAGTAATGTTAATTAACTTCTGTTTGCACTCTGCTGGCAAAAAGAAAATTAAACATGTGCAGGTGTTTTCATGACTGAGATTATTAAGATCTGAAGACCTGAGCTACTAAAGAGTGAATAATTTATTAACACGTATCATATATAATTGAAGTATTTCCTTTTGTAATGGTACACAAATAACTGTATGTCATCATTAATTCGGTTGTTAATAAGGAAGACCTCCTTCTACACTAAGATCATCCCAATATACACTCACTGATCACATCAACCATCAGAATGGGGAAAAAATGTGATCTCAGTATTTTCGACCGTGGCCTGATTGTTGGTGCCAGACGGGCTGGTCTGAGTATTTCTGTAACTTCTGATCTCCTGGGACTTTCACACACAACAGTCTCTGGAGTTTACTCAGAATGGTGCAAAAAACAAAAAACTTCCAGTGAGCGGCAGTTCTGCGGACAGAAACGCCTTGTATATGAGCGAGGTGAATGGCCAGACAGAAAAACATCTCAGAATGCACAGCAAAACTTGTCTAAACTTGAGGCGAATGGGCTACAACAGCAGATGACCACGTCGGGTTACCCTTCTGTCAGCTGTAGCCTGAGCAGTGGGCACAGGCTCACCAAATTGTACAGTTGAAGTTTGGGAAACGTTGCCTGGTCTGATGAATGTGGATTTCTGCTGAGGCACACAGATGGTAGGGTCAGAATTTGGCACCAACAGCATGAATCCATGGATCCAACCTGCCTTGTGTCAACAGTCCAGGCTGGTGGCGGTGGTAATGGTGTGGGGAATTTTTTCATGGCACGCTTGGGTCCGTTAATACAAATCAGTCATCGCTTGAATGCCACAGCCTATTTGAGTATTGTTGCTGACCATGTGCATCCCTTCATGGCCACAATTTATCCATCTTCTAATGGCTACTTCCAGCATGATAATGCACCATGTCACAAAGCAAAAGTCAACATGACAATGATTTCAATGTTCTTCAGTGGCCTTCCCAGTCACCGGATCTAAATCCAATAGAAAAACCTTTGGGATGTGATAGAATGTAAGATTCGCAGCGTGAATGTGCAGTTGACAAATCTGCAGGAATTGCGTTACGCAATCACGTCAACATGGACCACAATCTCAAAGGAATGTTTCCAACATCTTGTGGAATCCATGCAAAGAAGAATTGAGTCTATTTTGAGAGCAAAGCACGCCTCTACCGAGTATTAATATAGTGTTCCTAATAAAGGGCTCAGTGAATGTAATGTGAAGATGGGTTCAAAATGTCACCCGCTATACGGGCAAGAAAAACTACGATTGACCACGTGGTGGCAACGTAACAGGCAAATTTACATTTTGGACTTCTGAAGTACACTCATGGCAACAAATACATTTACAAACAAAAGATACGTTAAGAACAAACAGCAAACAAAAGCTCGAGCCCTGAGTTAATGTGTTGTGGTACATGCAAGTCCACAAGGCCAGCTATTCACCAGCTCACCAATAGCTGCAATTGGTCCAAATATTACATGGTTGGTTGCATTGCGGTTGATCGGCCGGGTGGCAGAGTTCAACCTTCATTAATCTTTTGTAGTAGAAGTATACACAGTCCCTTCTTCATTCATATAATATTGCCTGCTTAAGTACTACAAGCGAAATGATTTGTTCCAAGGAGCCCAACACCCTATTTTAGACCATTTCTGCCACTTTGAATGATGTCCAAAACACATTTTCACCTTCTCTGACTCCAAACTGAGTGTGGGAGTATGAATATTACAGGGTAAAATATGTAACCTTCCCAAGATAGACAAATATAGACACGTAGAATAACTATGTCTGGAAAATTAAGTCCTCTGTTTGTTCCTTCCTATTGTGTGGAGTAGTTACATGAACATTTGAAACAAGTTGACCCTTTGATATTAAATGGCAAAATAACGCAAACAAAGATATGGAACAGTCGCAGAAATTCTCTAATTTTTAAAAGTTAACTTTCCCGTAAATATATGCAATGTCTGTCATGAAAGACATAACCTCACCAACCTTCTCTGCTCAAGAAAGATTGAGAAAATGTGTGTGGTTGTAAAATCTTTCTGAATATCAACTTGCCATAGGAAAATAAGGGCACCCCTCTGTTTGGTGGCCAACTTCTCATGGGTGTGTTTTTTTTGTTCAATAATGGCCATGAACCCAGTGCCCTCTGAAATTCACCAACACACCTTTGTTTAATCATGAAAAAGTATCTGCTTTCTAAATTCGTGAGAGAAACGTTAGTCAAAATGGGTAGAAGGCAGACACTTCCACTGACATAAACAGTATAGTATCTTTTATAAAAACAAATTCACCTTTGCTGATCTTTGATGTGCTTTTTAGCTGTGCAGTATGTGAATGTGGATATTTCAAGCAGGTCCATGTTGAGCTGGGTGATCATAATCTATAAAAAATTGATTATATTGTCTTATATATATATATATTCATATATTTGTAATATGATTATCCGCAATTAAATTATTTTGTTTTGGTCTTTAAGATTGCAATAAACTGATGTTTAGGGTTGGAAACATCTGTGAATTTCGTCAGTAACACCCAACTCAGGTCCAAATGAAACACAACAAATAGATTCACCTTTCCTCTTGAAAGCGGGGCTGATGAGCACCAGTGGCGTGTTGATTTCGGCCTCTGACGACCCTCCGTGGCTGCCGGTCTCTGACATGCCGTGATCTCCACACAGCACTAGCAGGTAGGGCAAGGAGCCCTCTGCCTCCTAGTAGGAGCATGCACAAGGTAAATTGACTTCGGCAATATCTTGGGCAGCAAGTGCTCAATACTCACAGAATGATTAAGTTGCCTGTGATGCTCCCGGCGTTAGCAAAAAAGACTAGAAAATCCAGTCTGCGGTTAATTAGATGGATTGTTTCCAGAGTTTTTCAGTGGGGTTCCCCCTGGTTTCATGTGTGAGGGATATGGATGTGCTTCTTTTAAATACCCGAAGAGGGGGAGTCTTTTAAATTACTGTCTGTTGATAAGGAAGTTGAGTGAAATTGCGCCTGGCACACTTTCACGCATTTTCCCAGTCTGAGTGAATTCCGTGATGGCAAGGAACAAACAGACAAACACGATGAATCGTTTATGGGGATTTGACACACTTTGATCTAGCCTGGGTTCCTTGCTCCCCGATTCCCTTTCAACTACACACATGACAAACTGCAAGTGTAGGTGAAGTTGACAGGGATGCCTTCAGAGCACTGGGACTTGTGGAGGTGCTAGTTGTTAGGGGTGGTGGTGGTGGTGGTGTGGTTATTAAAAAAAAGAAACTACAGATGTTGACAGACAAAAGTGAGACAAAAATGTAAGACTTTCAAAAGAGTTGCCTTGAATTCAGCATAATTAAATAAACCTAAAAATTTGAAATGTTTTAAAATTGAATGGCTGTGACTTGGAGAGATGACAGACAGAGTTGCTGCGGTGCTCAGAGTGAAGACTATGCTACACTGTCCCAGATCTAGTTATTGACCTCTTGTTAAAAATGGCATTGGAGAGCAAGTGCCCTCACAAGGGGCCCATAACTCGCTCTCACTGATACCAAAGATGACTTGAGCCTCTCCTTGGAGGGGGAAAGAGTTTCCCCCCTTCTTGAGAATAAAAGTGTCAAATGCTGATGATCAGACTGTTTTGGGAGACACTTTTTTTTTGCGCTTTGCAAAGAAACCTTTTTTCTTAAACCAATAGACAGGGTAAAATGGTGATTCAGATGATAAATTATGCTTCTCTTTGATCCATCCCCACATCCTACATACATAGTGTAAAGTCTATATGTGTAGGGTACAGAAGATCCCATTGGAACATCGGAATGAAGATCCTCTGAAAGAAAATGCAAATTAGCCAACAAACAAACAAACAAACAAACAAACAAACAAACAAACAAACAACCAACAACCAATTTGAAATGACCAAAACAATATAGACAAATATGTTTAAGCAAATATGAAACAGTCCATGTGAAAGTCCATTTTTTCGTCATCATCTTCCGAATAATGTGCAGGGCTCACGGAATGTGCTTGCAATGTGGGCCTAGTTTTAAGTTTCAGACTTAAGAGCACATGCATAGGCCCCAACAATAAAATGCAAGAAATCCATCAGAGAAGTTCGTGAACAGAGTCTTTCCATTAACACGAAGGTCTGAAGAATGTCCCTGCGGCTGACGCCTCCTGCTTTTAAATCACCATTTTAATAGGGAGTATTGCACCTGTCGGCTCTGCAGGTAGAGCAATTTCTGCTCTAAATAAGACCTTGCCAAAATAGGCTTGTCATGTCTCTCACACACAGACACACAGACACACACACACACACACACACACACACACACACACACACACACACACACACACACACACACACACACACACACACACACACACACACACCTTAAGAGCTGCTATTTGAATGCCTACCTACTCTTCTCTTCCCCTTCACGGCAGGATGCATCCCTTCTTTTGTACATCTGGGATGCATCGCCACAGAGCAGCTCATTTAAGTGGACAGTGCAACGAGGACAGCGGCTGGGATTTATTAAAAGCCAGCATCATGTTGAGAACCCACGCTTATGAGACTAAAATGTTGCTGCTTTTTGTCAGGGTTTCCAACACATGACAAGGGCCCCCACTGGGCTGTGTCTATATTTAGGTCAAACTGTTGCCGTACAAAAGAACAGTGGCAGCCATCGCCAGTGTGACTGGAGCGAGACTTTTTCAAACACATCGCTGTCAAAGGGCTCACTGGGAGCACATGGATAAAGAAATATACTTGGCACAATCATTGGCCAGGAGGCACAACTGCAGCCCGAGCCAGACAAGATCAGATTTAACAAGACACTTTAACAACTTTGGGGACGTGACAAAGTATTTTCCACCGAAAAATTTTCAAACAACGCCACATCTTGTCTTGTTTCACATAGAACAAAAAGTTTCATGGAAGCCTAGACTCAAACTGCTGAAATCACAAGACTCTGTTCTCTGCGTCTCTCACACTGGTTCAGAAATTCAAAGGGTGAGAAGGAAAAGTGAGATTGTGGCTCATGTTCACATGACCAAATACAAGCTGAAAGACAACTAGACAGCATCTGTTAACAACACATGCTGCACAAAGTTACACATAAGTCTGCACAATGTTAACGCACGTTCTTTGCTCTGACAACACACACTCAAACCATGCATCACACTGAGGTTAAAAACAGTTTAAAGCAGCTAAAATATTAAGAAGAATTATGACAAGTAATTACATTTCTTGTTCAATCTCTCTCGCCACCCTAAATATATATATACATGCCCTATAAGAGAATGTAACACTTTGATCAAGGTCTGGTCCATGGCCTGATTCAGTTTGGCTTAATAAGTAAAACCAAATGAATCATTTGTTGTCAAACGAGTGAGGCGTGAGTCAAAATGTTGGCACCGTGGGAGTATGAGGCGAGGCATGTCTCCATGGGTAAATTGTTACCCCTGCAAAGATGTTGTTTTTTTTTGTTTTTTTTACATCGTTTGTAGGTCTCACCCCAACAAACCGCACAAAATCTGGATCACTTTATTGGCACAACAATCAGCATTCACTGGAATGTCATGACAAATCTTTGGCTAGCTTGTCAGGATCACTGGATGAATGAGTACTCATCAGATGAACAATGCTCCAGCTTCCAACAAAGTGAAGTAAGTTATAACAGCCTTGCAGAGTCCTGTAACTGGTTTAAAGGTACGAAATTACAAATGGACTGGACCTTGGCAGCTAACACTGCGCTGACCTGGCTTGCAGGAGGTAGGATACGATTCTGGCCAAGTTAGGGTTACATGGATAATGTTAAACTCAGTGGGTATAATTACAGTAAAATATCCATTGACCGTAATGGTGAGAATTTTTGTAATTTTGTTTAAATGTCACTCTAATCATTGGGCTATTTTAATGAGTAGAAAGTATTATAACCATATTATATAGTACAGGTACTCCTCACTTAACGACCGAATCCGTTTCTGGGACCACGTTGTTAAGTGAATTGGTCAATAAGCGTTATTTCACGGTAAGGGGGCGTGGCCATTGCGAACGCTAGTGTAGTGAACACTGACAGACTGCGGGAACGAGACTGAGACTGAGAACGGTGATGTGCGATGAGATGCTTGATGCTGAGACGCTGCGTGCACACCGCGGTATTGTACGTCGTAAGTCTGAACGGTCGTTAAACAGGTAGGTCATTAAGCGAGGAGTACCTGTATAGTTTAAGACTTGTTATAAATTGCTGGTTATGTTTCTCACTATGCATCAATTGCAGCCTGGCTGTCCTGGAAGTTCCCTCCATTTGTGGCCCCTTCTCAATGTTTGAGAAGGTTTGAGACTTGACTTCTGGTTATTATATGACACTCTTTATACTAGTAAAGACAATGACATTTCTATTTAAAAAAATAATGTAATTCTGCTCAAGAGAGTGTGTGCTTGTTTATATTTGAGAATGTTTGAAATTTAGTTTGAGACAGTGAACTTTCAATCCACTGGCCCGATTGACCACGTTGGGAAAGTTAGAATCCTAGGTAATTAAAACACTACTTTTTTTTTTTCTTTTCATTCAGCGATCCCATGCAGGGGTGAACATGAGTAATCACCTTTGAAACAAGGGCACCGTGGATCTTTTTCAGGATGTCGTCCATCTCCAGCAGTTTAGGCTGGATGAGTGAGCTGTGTGGGCCACTTATGTGGCCGATGTGGTCTAGACCCAGGTAGTGAAGGATCAAAATGTCCCAATCATCCCTCTTCAGGGTGCTGTCCAAGTGACGGGTGACATTGTTGTCCACCTAGACATGCACGAGACACATTGAGGTTAGTCCAAGTCAAAGTTAGTTCAATTGAGGTTGTCATTGGATTTCAACTCAAAATGAACCAGTCAATTTTAGAGTTTGAAAAATAAAGCTATAAATTACTTCCAGATTAAAACTGCTTTTGCATAGTTATGATAGCAGGATGACACATAAATATTAATATTGTATATCATATTATATAATACCAGTTTTGCATCAATTAAATGGTACAAAACCTGCTGATGAACCATCATCTTGGCATTGAATTTTTTCAAATTCCCTCCATTATCATTAATAAACACATACTTTCTAAAACTTTCTCCAGTTTCTATATTCAATTGAAAGTAAATAGTCCCAAACAACTGTATATTTTTAGGCCAAACCTAAGAATACCAACCAAAAATAAGGGCTTGAAAGTTGGAAAAGGTGTGAATGTGTAGACTTTGGATATGCCCTGGCATAACCACAACACCCCCCCCCCCACTCCTTTCCCCTGGTCTCATACCTCGGTGTAGTCGGACACAAAGAAGGAGGTTGTACCGTCGTACTCCATGAAATGCTTGGGGAAGAGGCGCACCCAAGTGTCATCACCGTAGAAGACGATCCTCTTCCCTGCCGTCTTGGCCTGCCAGATAAGGTTGTCTTCCAGCAGTGCAGGGGAATTCAGGTTCATTACAACATCAATAAAGCCTGGGATGCTGCCAGTGGTGAGAGCCTGAGGGAGGATATCGTGTTGTCACTGTAACCTGAACAATAGTCGCCCTCAATCATGTACATAATCAACCTTAACAGTGTCCCAATTAATTTACATTTAAGATTTAACCTAAGTGCTAATATGGGTGTGCAGTAAAACAGTTCAGATTAATCATTAATATATAAATAACAACACAATTTAACATCCCTCTTGTTAGATAGATTATAAATGCAACAAAATTCGCTTTGCTTGTCACACATGAGGGAAATTCAAATCAATTTTCTTTTTTTTTCACATTTTGTCATAATACAATTGTGTTAACTGTAAATACATTTCTTGGCGTTGCATCACAAAATATTGAATAAAACAATAGGCAAAAGGCAACTGTCCCCCATTCGCCTGACAGGGAAAATAAACGGCCTATTTGGAAATCAGCAGAAAGCTTGTCGTACTATCAAGAGGTTAGTGTTGTCTTTATAAGATGAGGGAGAAAAGAGACTGCAGCTGTTGGCAGGGAACACTGTTGGTTCAGCCCCCCCTCCTCCCCATACAAGCCTCAGTGCTGCTCGAGATCCACAGGCAGATATGTCCAAGCAATTTGAGATCCTAAGGAACAGACAGGCTGAGCAAGCTTCTGACATCCTGCCCCGAACACTGGTTTATTTGTTGACGGATCATTTTGTTAAAACCGAAAAGGACTTAGGAGCCCTATGAATAAACAGTGTCTGGATAATGGCTTTTTATGTGATGGAGAGCGAGTCTCTGGGCATTTCCACGGACACAAGAGGCAAGGCTATATAAACTACAATTCTCCACCCTTCCCGGAACATGGTAGAAAATTGTAAAGAACTGTAAGAGTTCAATTTTTAATGTTTCATCTTCCTAGACTATTAATCTAATATTGTTTAAACATTTTTTTCTAGCGGCAGTTAAAGAGCTTTTGTTTTTCAAATGAGTAATCAAATCTTAATCTTAATCTCAATCCATTTTTCCCTCACGTCGAGTTGTACTCATCAATTTCTTTTCTTCAGTAATTTTGAAGACAAGCATGAACCAGAAGCCGAATATATTCACTCTTATTTTGCGAAATATACAGTTGGACATTTCCAAGAAATCAGAATTTTGTAAAAATGATATGCCATTTTCTCCTACAAATCACTTTGTGCTTGCCATTGTGGACACAGGCCTGTTCTTTGTGGGATGGATGACTCAGCTTTGAAAGCAGAACTCGGTTCCCCACACTGTTAATTCTCAACGTGGTCTTCGGGCTGGTCGAGTCATCAAGTCGGCAGTTTGAAACTAAATAAGCCTCTTCAAGTCCAATGGTGATTACAAGGGAGCAGTGTTTATTTATAGAATGTTGTATAATAACATTAACATACTGTTATCTGACTGGCTGATTAGAGAGAAATAAAAATAAATGAATGCTGGGAGAAAAAGTCAAACACAGAAAAACAAGTCGGCACAGGATAAAAATGCTAAACTCTAAAATGTATTCTCCAAAAAAAATCAACAACACCAGGCCGTCCATATAAATCAGGAACTCATCAGCATACTAAACAACAAACCCAGAGCGTGGTCCAGTCTTGAAAGACAGTGTCTTGTACAAACATCTCTGTGGCTCCCAAATATATAAAAGCGTTTTTATCAGATGACATTTTTTTTTTTTTTTTTTAACAAATTGTTGATTAGTGATTAAAATGACTTTTAAAAACCAGGTGATTCACTTGAAGAAATCCCCAATTATGACCAATTTAAAAAGGCACTGCAATACATTTGTTGACAAAACTACCATGCATATGTTCAACTACACACTGTGGGATTGTGAAAAACCAATGTCAGTTCAGGCTGTTGATGTGTTGATATCTTCTGGACAGATAGTGCACCCCTTAATTCCCCAAAGCTATAATGCAGCTGGTGAAATTGTGATTAAGCGGACTTAATTAAGCGCACCCAGCATTTCTTTAAGGTAGTTCCTTCTCGTGCCAGTTTGAGAGCTTTGTTCTGCTGGTCAGATGAATAGGGAATGGAAGAGATTACCGCTCTTGTTTTCCTTCCATTATTGTCTTAGCAAAGACAAACTTTAATTGAGCCATTCAATTTAATGGCAGGCAATGCAGCACAACTCTGGGAGGGCAATTCCAGCATAGAAACCTTGTGCTCCCCATTTCCCAAAATGTAGTTATGTAGATAAACCTGTATTGAAAAGATGTCAATCCAGGTGTGTTATAAAACAATAAAACAATATGAATGTGTTTTCAAGGCGTAATGTGTCTGTGAATAATGCTCATGCCTGAGAGATTTTACTTTGGATTAGTGGGCTGTGTCATACGAGTTAACTGGGTGCAATGCAGTGATACAGCGATACTGTAGGTCAATAGCGTCGCATGTAAACTAATATGCACTACCATCTGGTGGTAAAACATAAAATTGCAATTCTACTACGAAACAATTATACCTCGAACGCAACAACGTAAAAGCTCTGGGCAAGCTCTAGAGGGATTTATAGGTAACAGAGTGATACCACCATATTTTTACTCTATTACTTGTTAGGATGCCATAAATGCAATTTTTCCCCTTTCTCTGAATCCTGTACTGTCTCTGGATGCTGGGTATTGGTTACTTGCTGATACATGGCATTACATTCCATTACATATACGTAATTATATAATAATAATAACAATAATAATTACAATAATAATAATAATAGTTTAATGAAGTTTCAAATTGTTGTTTAATTATTTTATTAAGAGCCAATTTACTGAGTAGGATTTGTCCCATTTCTAATGTATCAGACAGCAATTTCGATCCAGCTCTCATTCTACATTTTACACCAAAGCTAGGAAACAGACACAGCTCTTTCTAAAACAATGACCCCATTGAACCTAGTGCTTGGCTCTCCCACCACTGCTGACAACTAATAGAGGGGATGAAAAACAATGTGGAGTTCGTTTGTCTTTATGCGGGGGAGTATTTTTGGACTAAGCACAGTTTGCCTTGAGAAGCACAATCAGTAACATTGGACAAACAGTGACAAAGATCGACCCGCTAAAGGAAGTCATATGATCTACACAATGTACCAAGAGGGGTCTTGCAACTTGGTCATCCGGTCGGAGAACCTTCATCCATGTTTGCGCAAACAAAAATAGAATCAGTTTGGTGATATACGTATATACGTATATACATACAGTTCATATGGCACGGATTGAGCAGAGATTGAATAGTCTGGGGGTAAGGTGCATTTCTTCCTAAACAGAGTACGCAGCAGACTGCCGGCTTGGAGAACTTGAAATCTCAGCAGCCATCATGAGAACGTTGCATTGATTGCATTGATCAGCAACATTTGCAAACCACTACTGGTATATCACAGTCAATTCGCAATGAGCAAATAAAATATTACTTATTGTACCTTTAAAAAAAAGTCTGAATACTAGTCTCCACCAGCAGCCCAATCCCCTTGACACTGTCTTAGTTAAAAATAATATACATATTCTGAGAACATATTTCTTGTTGTTTCCAAAGCAACTCATCCTTATTGGGCTGATTCTCTCTCGCTTTCACACTCACACATGCTACTTGCCATCCCTTGCAAAAAATAGTCTCCTGCAACTCATCCTGGATGCCATGGCTCATCTCCACTTTGACCTCTCAAAACTCTGCAATTGAACCCACTTCTGGTAATGTCATTAGCATACCAGTATGTCTGCAGGAATCAGAGACTTACGTTTAATACTTTTAAAGACCTTTTTGAGACATTTTTTATCAACATTTAAGACTGATCTTTGGACAACTCATTCCTCGAGTATTAGGCGCAGCAGCAGGTTCATTCAGAAAAACGTGACAAAAAAAGAAGACTGCTAAATAAAATGTATGTCCAAATTAAGACTTCATAATGACTTCTATATACCATAACAAGTCAGTCCAAAGGACTGAAAACCTATTCCTGTCAGCAGCACATCTTAAGGACAAATCTTGTACAGACATTCACATGATAGATATTTAGACAGGCGTGGTATCTTACCTTAATTCTGGGCATGGTAACTGTAGGGGGTCTTGCTTTAGCGACAAAGCTGTGTGCCGATCCCCGTTCGACTAGGTGTCTTGTGTATGGCATGTACTTCCGACCACTGGCTCCAAATACAAAATCTTCCCGGAGTGCATCTACTAACATTATAACCACCCTCTTGAACAGTGGCTGAGGGAGCCAGGACGAGTTGTGTGAGCCCCCTGCAAATTTTTAGAATTATTATTTTTTTTATAATTATGCAGTCTGCATAAAAAGTCCATTGGGAGATTCAACTTGTTCTGAACTCGGTAACTAGACTTCAACTAGATCATATCGCTTCAGTTTTAGCTATGATGCACTGGCTCCCACTCTCCATTAGAATTCCTCTTAGTTATATACAAAGGTCTTCCCTTTGTCGCCCTCGGGTTCTATTATCGATCTATTGAGACAACAACTCGAGGGATTATCACAAATCTTTTGCTGAAGAATCCTCTTCAAGTTCTAAATTGATCACCCAAAACTGAAATTGCATGACACTTTTTTTTTTTTTATAAAATGCCTTTTGCTTGTTTGCTATTTTATTGTTATTATTTGTTTACCTTCTATTAGTGCAAAGCCCGTGCATGCAAGGCGCTATACAAATGCAGATTATCAATAATAATAATAATAATAATAATAATAATAAACATGAAAGTCAGAGCAAAGATGCTTGTTCCTCTTCACCCACCTGTCAGGGGCTCTGCTGGCAGGTCTGACAGCTTGCTTTTGGAAGAGACGGAGGACTTGACAGGAACAGGGAAGAAGCCCCGCAGAAACAGAGCAATGCCCATTACTTCGAATATAATAATTAACAAGGCAAAGACAGACGAGCGAACCTTCATTTTTTTTTTTTTTTTTTTTACAGTAAACGTGTTACACAGCGAATGCAAGCAAGAGACAGCTTCAGCACATTTCTAGTAATAATCCAGTGTAGGAGACTGGAGAAAATCTAAAACATCATAGACCATATTCTCAATTCTGAACAGTATATCGTAGTTCGAATATCACGATAACGTTGACGTCATTCTGATATTAAATATTACTTAAGATATATATATATATATATATTAGATATAACTAAAGCTTAACGTTGAAATTTAGCTGTATTTGTTATTAGCGGCTTCCGGAATACGAGACAACTACGGGAAGCGCGCGGACTCAAACCTAACCAAGGCGCGTCGTAACGTTGCAAACGTCTATAACAAAAACAGACCACAGCGCCACCTAAAGGAAAAACGTACAATCTAAATACCGGGTTAACCGACCAATCTGGTGTTAAACGTGTGAATCCGAGTTTTAAAGGGAACGCGTAGACTATTTTAAAATATGTATTGTGCAAGTTTAAAAGGGTAATCACAAAATGCTCTCACAGTTAATGTAAGAGACACGTAACCTCAGCAAGCCCTAAACAAATATTCGCGGGATTCATTTAATTTATTCTCTTCTATCCCTTACGTCTCGCTCTACACATCACTTTTGAGAATCTTTAGGAAAACCAGGAGCTCTTTTCTCGTTGCAGCCACAGATTATTATTTGACATTTACACATAAGTGTCAAAATTAACTGCATGTAGACGATATGATTTTGTTACCATTTGCTATGTATAAAAGTGAGTTTGTCATTAGCTAATAGTATATGGTGTAAGATAATTCACTTCAGCTAAGGCATCTGAGTTGCAAAAGACTTGCGTGGAACACTTCCACAAAGAATATGACCTTCATTCCAGAAGTGTGGTGCAAATAAGCACCACATATAAAATTTAGCATTTTAGCGTGATGTGTGCATTGCTAAGAAACAAAACGAAAAAAAAGTTACTTATTTCTGACTTATGTGTTTAACAGAAGGCAATGAATTATGTCATTTGCACAATGCAACATCATTGAAAATAAATATTGCCCATCATTTGTGCAACCAAGCTTTCAACCAAGCTGTACGCTACTTCTGAAGAAATATTTTAAACAGTGCCAGGATCAGGATCAGCCAAGATGACCAACACAAATAGAATTCAGCGAATTGTGACATTATTTCCCAATTCCCCCCTTCTTAGTAAACCCTGTGTTTAATCACCGCAGAGAGAAAAATCAGCACACATTCGATGTAGTTTTAATGTCAAGAATCACTTTATTGAGTGTAAACCTAACAAATAGGCCTTTCATGATCAAGACCGTAATACTAATGAATTGTAACATGCAATTCAAATTAAATTAAAAAATAATGTCTATTTGTCTTTTCTCTTCAGAACATTTATGAAGGCGTCTTTTGGAACCTCCACATTGCCGAAGCGCCGCATCTTCTTTTTGCCTTCAGCCTGTTTCTTCAGTAGTTTCATCTTTCGAGTGATGTCACCGCCATACTACAAAAATGCAGGCAAACGTAAAATTAATAACTCAGCTTACAATATGTCCAAAATTCAAAACAAATTCAAAATTTTCAAAAGGAGAACCTTTTTTTTTTTACTCACACATTTGGCAAGGACATTTTTTCTATATGCCTTTATCCTGAAAGAGATAGCCAAAATGTCACATGTAAGGATTTTGACACATATTCAATGCTATTAGGTTCTAATTCATAATTGCATAAAATATTTTATTCACATATATGTATAATGTAAAACTATATAGTTGAATGTCCACTCTGTCTGCTCGGTAATAAGGTTCATATTTGAAGACTGGAATCCAGCACCCTGTACAAAGCCCAGTCTATCAAACTCTCAGGGATTAACATAACTAATAATATAATACATCTCGACCTATCTCTACTGATTAATCTCAATTTACGTTTCTCTTGCGATGATCTTGCTCCCAATGGCTGCTTGAACAGCGATCTCAAACATCTGCCTCGGGATTGAGTCTTGTAGACGTTCACACATGGCTTTCCCGGCACTGTATGCCCTCTCTCTGTAGTTAAAAAACAAAAAGAGATATAAGCACCTATCAGAATCACACAATGACAAATAATTAACTGTTTGAAGTATTGAACATAATTAGATTAGCAAACTTCAATTCAATTTTTAGACCAATTTGCCAATCAAATTTAATCAGCAGAGAAAAAAAAAGAGTAGAGTTTAAGAAAAAAAAAAGAAATAGCTGCCAGCATGACAGGCCCTAATTTCAATATGGTGAACCGCACAGCCTCTGTTCCAAAAAATTGGGCAAAAGTCCCAAATGCCTACTCTGCCCAATAAAACATCTTTCCCTTGCTTGCATCTGGTCACGTACCATCATTTTCTATAGCACTGGCACGTGCCTTCTGTTAAAGATGGCCTGCCCTGGGATTGGCACAATGCCTATAATGAACAACAGGCTGAGGGGTGTGACTGGCAATGCGCCAACGCCTTTGCACGGTGAGAGAGCAGCGATGTTGGTCTAGCGTAGCGCCCTTCAATTATTTTACTGGCTTGGGTAATACATTATATATAGATCTGCTGTGGATCATCAGATTTTGCGACTTACTCCATTGTCCTTGTCACAAATGGAACAAAAAGCCCTGGCCCAGCACACAAAGCCATAGTAGTGAATGACTGCCAAGTTATAGCAATTCTCCTTGAGATCAATTACACCTCATTGACCAGAGAAATATGCTGTACATTGCATATAACAAAACGTACACTTTTTTTTCCCCCATGCAAGATCTGAACTGAGAGTTACCTGTGCACAATGGTAGTGAGTTCCTCCACGGGTCGTCCATTCAATAAAATATCCATTTTTATTAAATCAGCAGCCTGGTAGCCTGCATTCTCATAATCAAAACTGTGGAGGGAGGACAGAAAGACAGGTCAGGCTACTGAACAGACTGTTGGGGTTTCAGTTTGAGGGTGTCAGCGTCAAACAAAAGCTTGGCTGAAGCAGATGGATTGGAGAAAGTAAATATTTTTAACCCAAAATAAACTAATCAAACACTAGTCAGAGTTTAGTTTGTCACAGTATTTAATAGCCTGCTATTTGAAATGTATGTTATACGTTATATAGTATATTGTCTCACTTAACCTGGCATATCCAGAGGACAATGATTTCAGCAGGTCATAGAAGTCCACAACAATTTCATTTAAAGGGAAGAGGTATTTCATCATCACACGGTGCTCGTCGATATAAACCATATTCTTCTGGACGGCTCTGCGATTCTGTGGGGGGGGGGGCAAAATGATTTTCCTTGGTATTTCTTGAAGTGTCCTTGCAAATGAGACAAATCCACGTGTCTAGAGCAGTGGTTCTAAAATTGCTGGGTCATCAATTATAGCTTTTAGTTGTGTGCAATTTGTAACAAAATAATAAATACATATATAAAAAGTAAGCTCAAGATATCAGAGACATTCTTACCAGGCAGTGACTCATGATCTTGCTGATGTACGTGTCTGGAGCTAGAATCGTACCCAGCACCATTGGCTCCAAATACTCTGAGACAACAGAGCGGTCTGGGAACTGAGCAGGGTTCACTATAGTAATCTCCTTACTCCCATGTTCCTACGTGGAAAAATGAAACATAATATATATAGATTTTATTCAAAAAATTAAAAAATAACAAGCTCAAGATTCCATTAGCCAACACAATATAAACAGTTTCCTGAATGCAAGATAGTGAGTTAGTAAAGTGGAGCGATACCTATAGTAAAATGTCCACAAATATTACTTGCATCCTTACATTCCTAAGACTAACATTGGAGATGGTTGTTTGAAGATAGATCGATCGATAGTTCGACAGACAGACAGACAGACAGACAGACAGACAGACAGACAGACAGACAGACAGACAGACAGACGGACGTAAACTGTTTTTGCATCGTTTCCATAGAGCCAAAACATGTTAGGAATTGAACTTGACAGCATTAGGTTTTTTTCTATTGGTAGAAAATTGGTAGAAGATTACCTTGACATTTTTTAAGGTAATCTTCTCAACACTAACAAGGAAGCATTTGTGGTTAGATGCAATTTTGGAAATCATCATCAAGTCAAAATACAGCATCTGCACAGCCATGAAATACATCACTGAGGTATATGTTCATGGCGCCTATACCTTGATGAGTTTGGGTGAGGACAGCACAGCCTTATAGGGCACTGTAGGTGAAGTCACTATGACCGAGGCGTTATACTCCTGCTCCAGTCTCTGGTTAAACACCTCCATGTGGAGAAGGCCCAGGAAGCCAAGTCTGCAGGGGAGAGCAGTGGTCAATACTCACAACACTCACGTGTCAAATGTCAAACATAAAAATTAGGCAATAGCTCATTTCAGAGTACTGCAAGGTTACATCCCAATCCTAATGTATGCCTAGAGTTTATTTACAATTTGAATAGAAATGTACAGTGAATGGTCTGAAGGACCTGACGCTTCTTGATATAAGTCAGAGGTGCCCACATTTTTATGGCTTAAGAGCCACTTTTTCAGGGTAGAGGTTACGGTGACAACCATATAAACATCAAGATATATTGCACTCTGTAAGCCTTGAATGGAAATTTTAACATTGTGCAGGTCCAGTGTCCATATCTAACGCTTGAATAATTACAAAATGTAGTACTGGATGAAATGTCATAAAGAAGTTCAATCATTTCCTGACATGTACATTTCTTGGATTCCTTCCTTCAGCTCGTAAGTTCCAAAATTGTACAGCAGAGGCCCTCAGCTTCCTGTGAAATAGCATTCAATAACGCACACATTTAGAGAGTGGGAGGAAGACCTTTGTGATATGTTCTGGCTTCTTTTTCAGCCCCATCCTCATTTTGTTTGATTTTCTTAGTGTGCAATGAAAAAATAAAATAAATTCTCAAATGTGGTTATTGAACCGATGAAGAGAGCGCTTTCTATCTGGAACTCACTGTTCTGCTCCGCTCTGTCTTGGCTACATAACCGCCGTACTTGGAGGGCTGTTGGGTTGCTATGGCAACGTAATGTCACAATGTTCTCAGCAGTAAGACCGTGGCCACATTTCATGTCATTCAGGTTGATCTGCCTTCCCTGTAATGGCTGTTACAGCACTGAAAACAAACAGCATTCGATTGTAGCTGATGGAATTTCTAAATGATCTACCAATATGGACTTGACTGCAGAGAGTACAGTTTTCTGTTTTTGGCAAAGCAAAAATAAAAGACTGCTTGATTCCTTTGATTTATATAAAGCCAAAGGGTATGTGTGTCCCTCAGACCCCTTTGGAAAGACAAGAAAACAATAGCCCCTATTAGGTTATACTGTAATGTATAGTTGTATATAAGGCAAAAAAGGTGGATAATTATGTCCCATCATTTTAGACCATTAAAAGCTGCAACATCGAGGACATGACAATCTCTGACTCTATGACCAGGTGATTTCCAGATCCAAAGATAAACTGAGGTTAAAAAAAACAAAAAAAACAACAACAATAATAACAATTGAATCAGCCACTTTATTCTGGATGTACTGCACAGTGATTTCCCTCACCTCCAGCCGGCTCCCAGGGCGAGGCTGCTGTCCCTCTGCACCGTCACACTGGAGTCATTGAGGGTGAGTCTTTCAATAGCACTGCGAAGGCCAGTGTACTCTGACTGGTCCATCGGATACATCCCTAGGCGATGAGCAAGACAGAAAGGGACAGAGTAAGACGGAGGAAGAGAAAGAGAGGGAGAGAGAGTATGTGAGCAGCGGTCAATCACCCAGCTATGCAAGCTATTCACTGCACAGTGCCTTTGGTAATAATCTTCAAATCAACACTTATGTACACATAATTGTCTGCATATCTACCTCTTTATTCAGGGTTTATTGCAGCCTATAATGGTGCTAATTCAATTGTAAAAGATTAGCTTTAGATTATTGTGTCTATATGCAGCCGAAGTAAGTCATTAGGTATTACCTAATGAACAGAACACCACAGATACATCCCACTACTTTGTTTTGATATCAAAATACGTAATGGGGTCAGAGGACCAAATAGTGGATAGATTTGGCCTATAAAAAAAAAATTGGGTAAAATCCTGTACAATATGGCTCTCAAGTCAGGCCTAAAAATAGGAAGTGTCCTTACCAGCGAACACCATGGCCTTGGCGGGCTTGAACCCTGGAAGCGGCTCAACAGGGTGCTGCTGGAGGTAGAGTGTGTCACCGATCTGTGCCTCCTTCACATCCTTCATTCCTGCTATGATGTACCCTACCTGACCCGCAAAGCTAAACATATGAATAACACAAAGTCACTGTGAGAACGTTTTTTTCCTTTTAAAACTACAGTATATGGGCCGTGTATTACAGAAAAGCACAGTACAATGGAGAGGGGAAAAATTAATATAAACTGATTTTTTGACAAAAGAAAAACCCTCAAACAGAGAGAATTAAATACTTCAACTAAATACTGACTAAATAAAATTAATAAAAACGGATTACAAAACTACAGGATGCAGACAGACATAATTAAGAACTGAATTAAACTTGACTAAATTAACTAAATTCCCTCTTACAGTTGGCCTGTCGGGCGCTCATCTGGCCTCAGAAGCCCCAGCTCATTGACCTCATAGGTCTTGTTGAGGTAAGCAGACACAATTCTGTCCCCTTTTTGGACGTGACCTCCAAAAAGGGCGATGTTGGCCACCACTCCTCTGTAATGGTCAAAGGTGGAGTCGAACACCAGGGCTTTAAAAGGAGCACCAATAGAAGCATTTGGCCTGAGAATGATAAAAACAAAATACATCAGTAACATTAACAGCGGACAACCAGCAATCAGCAGACAATCCAAGAACAAATCAAGATTTTTTTTTTGGGGGGAACTCACGGTGGAATTCTATTCACAACCTCTTGGAGCACTTGCTCAACATTTGTTCCAAGTTTTGCGGAAATCTGTAGAAGAGCTGAAATATTACATACAAACAAAAATCCAGAAAAACTTGTGGCAAGCCGGGGTGAGAAGAGGGCATTGGTCGAGAGAGAGAAAAGAGCCAAGAGCGGTCCAACAGTTCCGTAAAGTTTTCCTGAACATATCTGCAAAATGTCTGGCCGATAAAAGAAAACAGTAACTGGTTAAGAAGGTGGTGACTGACTGCTCCAGTCATTTGGTGACGAGGAGCAGCCGGAAGACCGTTGCCTTGACGGCTATGATGACGTTTTGCCAACTGAGAGATTATCTCTGCGGTTCTGTCACGACTGCACAATGTGTCAGCGTAATTTGGGCATGCCTGCCAAATGGCGACCATTATCACTAACCTCCATCACTTGATGTATAAAAACAGCAGTGAGTATCTGGCATGCAACCGCTTGTCATAAAAAAAAAAAAATCCAAAGAAAGGCAGAGCATGGAGCCCCCTGTTGGTGGTTCCTAGTTTCGCGTTCTGTAAAACTGTATCCCGGCACGTTCAGAGTACTCCTCCGTGCATTCTGCCACCAGTTTCTTTAGGCCACACAGACCAATCCATGCTCTGTATAGCAGGAGGTGAAGGCCAGTTTAGTCTTTTAAAGCTAGACTTTGCTTCTGTGACCATCCGTCCTCAGCTCATCCTTCGTTAAAGTTGTCTACATAGCTAGAGGGTTCAAATAAACTCATTCTGTCTATATGCTATGATAAATAGCTTAATGAAATAGACATATTGTAATGTGGTCAATTAAGTGCACATGCACTTTGCTGACTGTATGAATGGACTGCTGCTCTTTCAACACCTCTAGACCAACACTTTACACTCACCGATCACCGCGCACACTTTGAAACGTACCCTGATGCATTCTTCACGTGGAATATCAAAAACCTTTTCAATTTGTGCCTCTACCCTCTCTGGATCAGCATTCTTCAAATCGATCTGAAAAAGGTAAAGTTTCACACAAATAATGCGCTTTCAGCGATCAATTTGGATTTATTTTTTTTCTTCCAAGCTAAGCTAGTAGATTTGAAAGTACCTTGTTGATGACAGGGATGATGGTGAGCTGAGCCTCGAAAGCCAAGTAGAAGTTAGCCACTGTCTGAGCTTGGATGCCCTTCACACACATAAAATAAATAGTAAATAGTTAAACTGCATTCAATGTGCCTTCCACTATGACCACAGGGAGCAATGAATTGGTATGGGCAGACATGTGTGTGTGTGTGTGTGTGTGTGTGTGTGTGTGTGTGTGTGTGTGTGTGTGTGTGTGTGTGTGTGTGTGTGTGCGCTGTGGGTACCTGATTGGCATCGACAATCAATAGGACGCCTTGGCATGCAGAAATTGATCTGGACACTTCATAGCTGAAGTCAACATGACCCTGGGGAGAGTGAAATAATTTCAGCAAAATACAATTAAATAAGACTTTCTATGCTCGTCTAATGTAAATGATTGTTGTATTACAAAACATCTTAGATTTACAGTGGGGCAAAAAAGTATTTAGTCAGCCACCAATTGTGCAAGTTCTCCCACTTAAAAATATGAGAGAGGCCTGTAATTTTCATCATAGGTGCACTTCGACTATGAGAGACAGAATGGGGGGAAAGAATCCAGGGAATCACATTGTAGGATTTTAAATGAATTAATTGGTAAATTCCTCAGTAAAATAAGTATTTGGTCACCTACAAACAAGCAAGATTTCTGGCTTTCACAGACCTGGAACTTTTTCTTTAAGAGGCTCCTCTGTCCTCCACTTGTTACCTGTATTAATGGCACCTGTTTGAACTCGTTATCAGTATAAAAGACACCTGTCCACAACCTCAAACAGTCACACTCCAAACTCCACTATGGCCAAGACCAAAGAGCTGTCAAAGGACACCAGAAACAAAATTGTAGATCTGCACCAGGCTGGGAAGACTGAATCTGCAATAGGTAAGCAGCTTGTTGTGAAGAAATCAACTGTGGGAGCAATTATTAGAAAATGGAAGACATACAAGACCACTGATAATCTCCCTCGATCTGGGGCTCCACGCAAGTTCTGGTGGATCAAGGTCAGATGAAACCAAAAGAGAACTTTTTGGTCAAAACTCAACTTGTGTTTGGAGGAGAAAGAAAGCTGAGTTGCATCCAAAGAACACCATACCTACTGTGAAGCATGGGGGTGGAAACATCATGCTTTGGGGCTGTTTTTCTGCAAAGGGACCAGGACGACTGATCTGTGTAAAGGAAAGAATGAATGGGGCCATGTATCGTGAGATGTTCAGTGAAAACCTCCTTCCATCAGCAAGGGCATTGAAGATGAAACGTGGCTGGGTCTTTCAGCATGACAATGATCCCAAACACACCGCCCGGGCAACGAAGGAGTGGCTTCGTAAGAAGCATTTCAAGGTCCTGGAGTGGCCTAGCCAGTCTCCAGATCTCAACCCCATAGAAAGTCTTTGGAGGGAGTTAAGTCCGTGTTGCCCAGCGACAGCCCCAGAACATCACTGCTCTAGAGGAGATCTGCATGGAGGAATGGGCCAAAATACCAGCAACAGTGTGTGAAAACCTTGTGAAGACCTACAGAAAACGTTTGACCTCTGTCATTGCAAACAAAGGGTATATAACAACGTATTGAGATGAACTTTTGTTATTGACCAAATACTTATGTTCTACCATAATTTGCAAATAAATTCTTTAAAAATCATGAAAATAACAGGCCTCTCATCTTAAGTGGGAGAACTTGCACAATTGGTGGCTGACTAAATACTTTTTTGCCCCACTGTAGTTTAAAAGCAAACCCTGACACACACAAAGATGCATGTACACACACACACACAGGTATTCAAGTTAGTTGTTGAAATACCGGCGTGTCAATAAGATTCAGAAGATATTTCTGGCCTTGGTGGGTGTAAAACAGTGAAGCTGTCTGGGCCTTCACGGTTATCCCTCTTTCTCTCTCCACCTGAAGCTTGTCCAACACCTGTTTGTTCTTCTCAGTCTTGGCTATGGCACCTGTTTGACAAATAAACAGTTCCTGAAGTTCTCGTGTTTGTAAGCTCCCGCTTTTGGCTTATTTCTTTTTTTTTTCATGAACTGCTGGCGTTATTCTTATTTGTTATGATAATATAACTAGAAACTTTACTATTAATTTATTAAAGATAGAGAGAATACATATATGTGCTTGCACACAAACACAAACAAAAGGAATTGGAAAAGGAACTCTAACATTATCACCTAATGTCAATGTGCATTAAAATCATTTCCCATCAAGTTAAAAAGTAAGCCATTTGATAAAATATTCAAACATTATTTTAGATAAAAGGCAGTAAACATGACCGTACCTGTTATTTCTAACAGTCTGTCAGCCAGGGTGCTTTTTCCATGGTCAATGTGGGCGATGATGCTAAAGTTCCTGATTCTTTCTGCAGGAAACTCTGATAAATCAATGGCATCCTAGGAAAACAAAAGGGATTAACACACATTAACAAAGATCTATTGTCGAACGCGTCGTCTTTTCCCTCACATCATCCACAGCGAAGTAGAATATTCTGTTTCTGGGACTTTGTACTTTGAATGGCACTACATTTCAAGGTAGAGACTTTTTTACTCAATTTCTAACACATCAATGATTCACGAGTTCTTTATCCTTGTAAATGGCCATGACCCTAGCTCAACATTTTTTTTTTTTTTTTGTAAATTAAAAAACAGAATCTACATGAGCATTCATTGCAGATTAAAAAAAAAAGTACGGTGTTATATCAGGACAGTTGTATGACAAGTACTTTTATTACTTTGAGTTCATTTAAGAGCAATTAATTATGAACTTTTACTTGAGTAGAAATGTCAACAACGTACTTTCCCTTGTGTGAGGGTGTTTCTGCTTTTATATAAGTAAAAGATCTGAATACGTCTTCTACCCCTGGTGAGTATACTATCACTGGCTCTAATTAACGCTGAGCCGTCCTACAATGTACAAACTGGTGGAGTACGATTAGGCTTCAACCACCGGTGACACCGAAGGAGTAAGTGTTTAATAACATGAAAAGGTTTTTTTTTTTTCCGAGTGGACTATCACTAAAGCTTCGCTCCAACAGGCGGTGTGGGGCTGTCACCTTGTCGGGTTGGGTGCTGCCGATCGTCCTGGAGCTGCTGGGGAACACGGGTGGATGTTTCATCCAGCGGTGTCTCAGCGTGGTTTGCGTCGAGCCACAGCCCCGGGTCTTCCTCCGGCACAGTTTGAACTCCAGCAGGCGTCTCAAAAGAGGTGTTCTACACCCTCGAGTCAAATGACAAAACGTCATTTTCTATTAGCTGGTAGTAGCAAACCCTAACCGGCTAAAGTGATGTCAGCGTCAGTCATTTTCAACGATATGAGTAGGACATCGTATTGAAACAGATAACTTGGTCTCTGTGGGTGTATATCAGGAACTTATTCTAACACTGCATCCATCGAGTTTTTAGGAATAATCGCTACATGAGCTGAACGAGCGCCGCCATGTTCGGGTGACAGGTCACTCGCAAAGACCGCTGGGAAATGGAGTTCTTAATGCAAGGCTACGACTGCGCAATGACATGATAACAGCATTTTTAATTGGATACCGGTTTAATTCACACATTTCAAGTGATCTGTTTGCAGATGACAGAATTAGCTTTTCTAATGTACAAACATTTGACAATTGTACCACACATTGTTTGGACGAGCGTCGCACTGTAAGTTGGAAAGTCCCGCCGACCCGCCCACTCAAACAGCTCGCGGGATAACGGGGTGGTTGCCACGACAACGATCCTCTCGATAACACGTGAATAGATCCCTGCTTATCTCCCACTAGAGCATAAAGCTGCCCAATTCAAATAGATAATTGATTAATTCAACAGTACGATGTTTTTCCAACCTAAAAAATATATATGTATACACACACACACACACACACACACACACACATACGGTAGCTGTAATAAATATATTTTTAAGTTACAGAAGCAAAACAGTGCAAGTTAAGAAAGAGATTAAAAAAACAACATGAAATATAAATTAAATATACATCTTTATACAGAAGTTGTTGGTGTTGGTGTTTTTGTACCGCAGTCTTTTCCTTGCCTGGGAACCAGACCGATCTGCAGGTCATGTTACATTTGCTCTGCAGAGTAGGTCCGGCCACCCTCCCACCCTCCAGACAGATTTTTTAACCCAACCTTGCTGGGGTCGGGTCAATCACAACCGTTCATCTAATATGGGGCGGGATTGATACGATGGCGATGCAGAGGATCGCCGCTGACGCACCTTACCAAGATGGCTGCCACTGACTTGGAACGGTCTGGCGAATCCACTATCAATTTTCCTAGGAGATCGTACCCGGTGGCAGTCTGTATTAACATAGTGATATGGAAGCCTATAGGGAACCGATCTAAACGTTGACGGTGTCATTATTCAATAGCCATTACACTGTACAATCAACATTAACTTCATAATGATAAGTAAAAGTAAAAAAAGTTGTCTATTGCTCCTTTAAGCTACTTGTGAATCATATAGCCTGTGTTTCTGCAATTGTAGTTTCATGTTTTGGCACTCATTACACCTTCAATTAAGGAAACTTCTGTGACTGTATATGAAACCCTATATGCAACCACATGACACACACACCTTTTGCAGCACCAGGGCCAGCTGGAAGCTAGACGAGCACATGTTTGGTGAGTAAAAGTGGCTGAAGAAAGATGTATTTTCAATTGGAATTAAGATAATGTGAAGAGTCATTTTGAGCTGGACCTTTTTGCTGTTGTGTGAGAATTAGAACGGAAGGGATACTTTCTCTCTCCTTTTTTTTGGGAGTTGGGACGGTGGGGCTCTCAAAAGTTAATGTGTCTTTAAAAAAAGTTAAGTGTCTTTATGATGGGTTAAAATATGAACATAAAAACATAAAAAATGAGATCTTTGTGGATTTAAAAGCGATTTAGCCAAAAAACTGGAGTATCTCTTTCCAGCTTTGGAAATATCCAGCTACTAATTGTGTGTCTTGCTCGTTATATTTAATACTATTCATGACATGGTAATAAGGTTTTTCCGATTCTCATAAAATATGTTCTCATTTAAGAGTAAAAGATTTGGCAAAATCAAATCATTTTTCAGTCAATAAAGATGGTATTTGACATTGTGAGATTCCGTAGATTCCTCATGTCCATCATTATTGATTTCTTCCCTGTTAAACTGCATCAACAGTGGTTTTGAAATTTGAAAAACAGTGTTGTACAACAACCGGTCATTATTAAATAAAAAGACACACTTACATTGAATAAGAAATACATCTAAAGGTAGTACTTTACCTGAAATGATAAATCATAAAAAAAACCTTAACCTTTTTTTGTCAAATAAACATACCTAAAGCGAAACAGAAGTGAACAAGAGATATTAAAGCAAATAACTGAGTCAGACAATATGCATCAGACAAAAACAATGCTAGATCGCTAGATCTCCTACAAATATTTGGCTGAATAAGAATAAATCTATCTAACTTTAAACACTCCATTCAGCAACTTGATTTTAAGAATTTTAATGTGTCTTGTTTTTTTATTAGAAACATTTTCACTTCACAGTATTCAAGCATACACTTCCTGAACAATCATTTTATCTGGAATGTTTTAAGTTTTCTGTGAGTATGTCTGAGAAAAGATGATTTATCAAAAAAAAGAAAAGACACCCTACAAAGTAATTTGATCGAAAAAAAAAAAAAAAGATATAATATCAGCTTCATGCAAAGTTTGATCAAGGATATCAAAGTAAGCAAAAAGTTTCGACATGACCTGCAGTCACGTTTACTGATATAACACAGAAAACCATGTGTGGCTACTGATACTGAGCTGTACCCTGTTTGGCTCCTCCATATTTTAGGAGGTGGACTCTTGTCGATATGAATATGAAGTTCGGTATTAGAATAAAAGTGATTTAATGGCTGACATGCTGACCAATATCAAAGAACCCGACTCTAGGTAGAAATAAACCCATAGCAGGATGTGTGTTGTGGCATTATTTTATACACAGTCTTGTCTCAAAATATATCATCTATTATCAGTTATTCAGATTATAAACTGACATGACATGTCCAAAGTCAAAGTCAATCTGCAAATAGAAATTTGCATCACAATGTACTCCCTAACAAGCTGAAATACCAAACAGGTCTGATTCAGAATTGCCAGTGGTAGATCCCTCTGCAAACCTCAACTGTATTTATCTCAATGTCAGTTGACCACTACTAAAGATTTTATCACAGAAATCACATGTAATGTCTATTTTGGGCTACTCCTTGGTCTACTTGAATGAAATGCAACTCATTCATACATCTAGATGACCCATTTATCTTTCCTTCATGTACTGTATACTTTATAATATGTCATGAGTTAGCTACTATCCAATCACCTTTTATAAAGCTTGATAATTACAGTCATTTATTCATTCATCATTCCATACAATATTTATAAGGAAAAACATCATTTGGATTCTGAGATGAAATAGTTGTGTATTTGAAATGGCTCAGTGATACCTGAGGTCAGTGCATAAGGTAAAGCCCCCATACCTGTAGCCACAAACAAAAACTCTACTTAAACACAATATTACAAGAATATTTTTGCATTGGCTTGGACAGGAAAGCCACTATTAGACGGCAAATAAAGATGTATTCTATCCTCCCAACCCTCAAAAACAAACAAATAAATAAAAAATTGATTGACCCTGATTTTCTGCACTAGCTATATCAAAAACGGACAGGGTATAATGCAGCAGAATAAATAATCTTAAATAAATTTTGGGTGTCTATGCTTATGTGTTAAGTCTCCATTCATATTTCTACATAGCTGTGTAAATGCAACCATACATTCAAAGAATAACTGTCACTCTAATAGAAGTTATCACAGAGTACTGTATATCACAATTAAACCATGAGTATAAATATACATACACATTTACAAAAGCGGGGTTTTTCAAAAGTGCTGCAGACAGTGGTGTAGAAAACAGGAGAGGCCAATGGATCGCAACGCAATCCAGGACGCAAATCTGCAAAGCTCTGTGTACGCAGTTGCTGGAAATATTTGGTATATGTCTTTTAGTCCCCCTAGTCAGGGCCCGTCAAATGAGGCCTCTAATTAGACGGGACCATGTCCTTTATAACTGGTTCTCTGTTTAGGTAAGTGGCCCAGTAGACTAAGTTGAAAGAACCAAAAAGAACGGGAAACATAATCCTTGAAATCCTATCAATTTTGCTCACGCTGTTGAAGGTCTTCTTGCTTTCCTGAGCTTTGCCGTCCGCCTTGGGCTTGCTTGGGTCCACGACGCCGCCTTTGGCAATGGTCGGCAGCATGGTGGAGTCCTTGGTGATGTTGGGCGCGTAGTTGGCCACGGCCACGGCGTAGGCGTTGTTCTTCTTGAACGCGGACGCCCTTTCTTTTTTCTGTCGCAAGAACAAAATGGTTCAGAGCGGCGTAAAAGTTTATTCAAGGTGAGAGGCGCCCTCAGACTTAAGCCTCGGGTATTGATTAAGGAACAGATGTATGACTGAACATGCATTGGTTCAGTCCAGTCCGTAAGAGCAAAACAAAGCACAGTTTCCTGTCGACGTTTGTTTTTTATTCCTTGCTGTAGATTTGGATTTCAGAGCCCTAAATAATACGTTAGGCAGATTAACCGTGAAATTCCATCAGCTAATAGGATTCCATTGGCTGACCAAAGTGTTACCTCACAACGCATAAACAATTTCTAGGCTATCTACAATAATCAATGGTCATTTCAGCACACTTGTAGTGGAGCAATACATACAGTAATACAGTATTATACTGTATACAACCACTCATCAAATTCCCTTTTTCCGAAACAAATGACTCGATCAGAACTGATTGTTGTAAAAAACCATTGCAATCATTCTATGTATACTGTTTATTTATCTGTTGTCTCCTAATTAATGATCCTCTGCAATTTCATGCCACTGTGGATTTCTTTATAGTGCACATACAATTTTTATCATATGCATCTCCGTTTCGTTGAATATTTTTTTGATGTGTTTAGTGCCAAGTAAAATCATGTGTATACGCAAGCATTCCTGACGAATGAACAGATTTTGATTCTGATTCTGGGGGAGAACAGAGAAGGCCAGAGGACGCGTTTTTATTTCCCATTACCTTGTCATTGACAACGCTCTTCCCGTCCCAGGCCCAGCCGCGCTTTGTGAAGTAGTTGACAGTGGCAAACTCAATCAAAGCGGAGAAGACAAAGGCGTAGCAGACCGCAATGAACCAGTCCATGGCAGTGGCGTAAGCGACCTTGGGAAGCGAGTTGCGAGCGCTTATGCTCAGGGTTGTCATGGTTAGCACAGTGGTTACGCCTGGAAACGAAGAAGAAGAAGAAGAAGAAGAAGAAGAAGAAGAAAACAGTATTTACAGTGAGTCGGTCCCAGTTGAACTGTGTGCAAGTGTCTTTTTGACAAAGGACCGGGTTGAATGGAGCACTGACAGGGGGCAGTTCCAGGGGGCAGTGAGCCGAATGGGAGCAGGGTAATATTGAGACATTTAGGCATTTTTTGTACTAATGAATGCTTGGTTGCTGAGTTTGAACTTATGGTTGTGTACAAGTGACCTTTTTTTAAAGGACATAATTAAGTTTCCACCACGAGGGTCCGACTCTCGGCACTTCTCTACATGAAAAAAAACGTTTGCCTTTTCCCCAGTGCAGACAAAGATTAGATAGGATTTTCTTTAATGTCGTTTGAGTCAAAGTTTGCTAATGTCCCAGAGGCCCTAAGGAACACTGACCTTCAAGAGTGCTTGAGCAGTTTGAGGGCAGGTTTGGTTTTGAACTTTGTGTGCCCCACAAACGCATTACATTTTTTATTTACATAACTGGTCGTTCTCCAAGTGAACGTCCCATGTCACTGCTATTACTTCTGCTTGACTTTTACAACCTGAGCAATAGGACGTTTTGTCAGGGACTCATAGGAGTACGGTTGTACGTCTGTATTCTTTGTTACAAGTAGTGTTACGTGCAAACTGCAAAGGTATTAATGAAAGAAAGAAACACAATGAGTTGTGATGAGATTTGATAACATTATAATCATCGAATCCACAATAATATGAAGTCATTATTTAGACAAAGGCTACTAATTACTGCTATTTAGTGGAATTGCACGCTGTGCTGTATAATTTGAGTCTAAAAGAGTTTGACAAAAAGGGATGACATATGGAGGACTGGTGCCAAATGTCATTATACACACAAAAACACAGATCAGCCACAACATTAAAACCTGATGGAGATCCTTTAAGTCCTTAAGTTACGAGGTGGGGCCCCCATAGATCGGGCTTGTTGTTCCAGCACATCCCACAGATGCTCAATCAGATCGGAACCTAACCCCGCCCATCCACATGATGTAGCGGAAAACATGATTCATCAGACCAGGCCACCTTCTTCCATTGCTCCATGTTTCAGTTCTGACGCTCACGTGCCCATTGAAGGAGCTTTCATCGGTGGACCGGGGCCCATCATGGGCACTCTGACCGGTCTGCGGCTAGGTAGCCCCATGCGCAGCAAGCTGCGATGCACTGTGTGTTCTGACACCTTTCTATCATAGCACCATTAACTTTTTCACCAATTTGTGCTACAGTAGCTCTTCTGTGGGATCGGACCAGATGGGTCAGACTTTGCTCCTCATGCGCATCAATGAGCCCATGGGTGCCCATGACCCTGTCGCCGGTTCACCGGTTGTCCTTCCTTGGACCACTTTTGGCAAGTACTAACCACTGCATACCGGGAACACCCCACAAGACCTGCAATTTTTTCGAGATGCTCTGACCCAGTCATCTAGCCATCACAATTTGGCCCTTATGAAGGTTGCTCAGATCCTTACGGTTGCCCATTTATCCTGCTTCCAGCACATCAACTTCAAGAAGTGACTGTTCACTTGCTGCCTAATATATCCCACCCCTTGACAGGTGCCATTGGAAGGAGATGATTAATGTTATTCACTTCATCTGTCAGTGATTTTAATGTTGTGGCTAATCGGTATGTATGTATGTATGTATGTATGTATGTATGTATGTATGTATGTATGTATGTATGCATGTATGCATGTATGCATGTATGCATGTATGCATGTATGCATGTATGCATGTATGTATGTATGTATGTATGTATGTATGTATGTATGTATATATGTATATATGTATATATGTATATATGTATATATGTATATATGTATATATGTATATATGTATATATGTATGTGTGTATGTGTGTATGTGTGTGTGTGTGTGTGTGTGTATATACACTGTACAGTATATACAGTAGTCTTGATAAGATGACAAGACTTAATATAATACATGTGAAATTAAAGTGATAGTGAAAAAAGACAAAAATAGAATGCACTTGTTTTGTCCCAGCAGAAATGAAAGCTCTGTAGACCTGCCAACAATGCACTTTGTATTCTTCAATCGAGGTATATGTGAAGTACAAGATGTGTTGTAAAATGTAAATGTGAAATGTATTTTTATGGACCGTTTTATCTTTTATTTCACATTGAGTCAGAGCATAAATTACAACCAACATTGAACTGACTTTGTCCATGATGCTGGAAGTTCATTATGACAAAGTTCATGTGAGCCACGGCTTTAGCTGCCAGGCGTGCTGCCCAAGATCTAACGTTTACAAAAATATAATAATGTGATTATTACAAAATAATAGTGAGGACAATGACAGAAAATAAAGATCATCATCATCAACAAATGGATCAATAAAGTATACTCACCAAACACAGTCCTGGCCGGCACCGATTCTCTGTTCAACCAGAAAGACACTTGGGAGAGAATGACAGTCATGATGCATGGGAGGTAGGTCTGAATAACAAAGTAGCCAATCTTCCTCTTCAAATGGAAATGAGCTGTCATGACCGTATATTCACCTGCGGAGAAGAGAACCGGGCTCAATTTGAAAATGCAATTATAATTTTGAATGGAAGGAGAATCTCGCCGGTAATAATAACCGTAATATGATATAACACAATTGTAAGTAAAATAAAAAAGATCTTGATACAATCAACTCAACCCACCTCCTTCATCACCACTATGCAATAGAACTAAATTTTAAAGTGATACGCATTGTGTGTCAATGTTATTTTACTTTCTTTCATAAAATATTTATATAAACGATATATGAAAAGATACATTTACCCAAGATAGAGAGTACATAAAGTGAGAATTAGCGCTAACAATAACAATGATAATACCAATTCAACGAAGAAAGCCAATGCCTTTTAAAAAGATAGGGTTAAAAAGTGCATTATAGTCACGGAAAGAAAAAAATATATACAGATAATACATCAAATATGTCATATTAGTGAATGTGAAAAACGAGTATAAAACTTGGAAAAAGCGTCATACAATAAATTAGTCATTATATGTGTCAAGGGTCTGGGTGATTCATTATTCTAAGTTAGAATAATTACAAAACTATTGTTGAATGAGAAAGAAATTCAACAAAACAACTAAGAAGCCTGAGGGATGGAAATATCTTATAAATGCTGAGTGGCTTATTACAGTGCTGTACTGTAATAAGGATTGACTACCCTTGAATTCATTCATCACCACCAGGAGACTCTGCCCCCCACACCTGCCCTCTGGTGACAATCATTTTTTATATATTTATTTTCTAATAGTGCTAATCATTTGCACTAAATATTTTAGTTTATATAGGTATGTTACTTAAAAGGATCGTTCAGGACGTATTCTACTATAGCAGATCCAAGCTGGAACATTGAGGAAGAAGAAGAATTAGATTTTTTTTATTTTGGCTAAATCCTCTGTATCCCTGTCCTACAGGGATCTGCTGCGACATTTCAACAAACAACATGTTGGACTTTGACCTGTAAATAAAAATGTACTATATGAAACAAAGGTTAAAAGTCTGAAACAAATATACAAGTGTGGAATTACTAAAAATGACTGCCAAGAGGGGAAGGAGAGGAAGCGCCTTGCAGAACAGACTGACAAACATTGCACACTATATCCGTTGTCATGGCAAAAGTAATTTTTCGTTTTCATTTTTTTAGGGCATCTATGTTGTAAAGTTTTGCTCAACTCTGCCTGTTATTGGCAGAGTCGGCTTTATCCATCTTGTGGGGAAATGGTTCTGTTATAGCAGTGGGGGTGGGTAGAAAGTACTATTGTGCAAAATGATAATGTAGATATAATAACATTTCAAAAGCCAAACAACACACTAAAGACACGTTTTACTTGTATACTTATGTTATCAAATAAATAAAGTACTGCTAAAGTGGTTGCAGTCCAAATTGGGCATTAATTGGGTATTAATCTTCCACAAACCCTAAGTTTCCCTTCTCCAGGAAGAACTTTTTCCGCACTACCCCTGCCAGCAGTTCAACAAGCCAAGAATCACTCAGATCTGTTTCATAATATGCCTTGAAAGAAATGTAATTTTAGTGTCTTCATCACATTGAATTTATGAAATCATGGCTTGAATTTGAAAGTCAAAAGTCAATAAATGAATTAGAAAATAAAACAACAAAGAAATTCTGATCGTTTTTATCAAAACCCCTGAACAAAGCGCGCATGCACGACTCTGCAAACTTAGAAGATGTTTGTTTTGTTCCAGAGAAGAGGGCTTTTATGTGCTTCTTTTTTTTTTTGGACGCTCTGTACACTTAGTGCCTAGGAGTTGAGTCACAGGCCTGAATGTTGGACATCCAGGAGAACAGTCCTCTAGGAAACGCGCCGCTCTTTAGGAGGAGGAAATAGACAAACGGATGCCTGTATTTTGGATTCCCCGCCTACACTACCTCTAAAGCCACACATACAGCTGTTAAATACATTTAATACCAATTAAAATCGATGGTCTTAATACAGTATCACTGTGCATAGCATTGCCATTAAATCTCCCAAACCACAGCAGAGCTCTACTCTGAGTGAAACCATATTACCATGTCGACCGTTCAGACCCGTAGCTGTCCTACTGTTAAGCCTTCAGGGCAGGGTTTATAACCTATAACTCCAAATAATCATGATTTATTATCCTCCGATCATAAATCAGGGTGTGTGTTACACACGTGTTAAGCTTCATTCAGGCACAAACTACGTTGAAATCCATTCTATTTTTACAGCTAGGTCAGAGCCTACTTATAAAGAGTCACAAGCACAGAGTGAGAAACACCCATAGTAGTCTGAGGCGTTGGAAAGGAATGCTTGTAACATTATATTTAGGCACTTATGCCTTCAAGGACTACTCATCATTTTGAGAAATTCACATTGGTGATTGAAGAGGACAAAATACATTGGTGATTCTGACTATACTGTGTGTCATCTCATTAGTTGGTTGGTGTACATTTGGTTGACATGAGCGATTCCCTCTCTAGGGTGGAAGAAAAATACTAAAGTCGGTTGTTAGTCATGTCTTTGTGGCCAAGTCCATTTGCCCAGTATCTGGATGTTTGCATTCAGTAATTACTGCATCCTCCTGTGTGGTATCCATAGTTTCAATACAATAATATGGGAGGTATTCAAGAGTAACATTAGAGTAGATTTAACTCTACTGATCATGCCAGACAATATGAATCAATATGAGCAATTCTTCTACCAGACTACATGTTTTGCTTCATTACATTTAGATTATTCGATAAAGATCTAAATTAGTCCAGCGTCAACATTACTCAGCTATTGAGCAAACATTTAACTATAGTAACTAACCATTATACTTGAATATTATAACCTTTAAGCACACGGACAACTACACAGAGTGATTTCCTAAGTGCATTGCAAAGCCTAATAGTTGACAAGACCATGAAACATTGCCAATGCTGCTGTCACAGGCAGGCCTTCCAAATAGGAGATATTTCAAAGAGAAGCCAAGATTAGACATGAGAAGAAAAAGACGTGTTACCCATGGCAACAGAACAGAGAAACATAGCTCATTTGCTGCAATTCTGAAATGAAGGCCTTGATACATACTGCCACTTGGCAAGAGGGAAGTCCTTTTCAGCAGTGGGAGGGGCGGGGGGGGGGGGGGGGGGTGTTGATTCCAAGAACTAATCCCAAAAGATTTCTTACTCGCATTGCTTTTTTTTTTGAGTGCACTAGTTGTATCGCCTGCATTTTTAGCAGTGATAGGAAGTCTTATTCTCTCCTTCTCTTCCCATACATCCAGACAAACAATCGATAAAATGCACACACACACACACACACACACACACACACACACACACACACACACACACACACACACACACACACACACACACACACACACACATACACACACACCCACACACACACATACACACAGACCTACACCTCCCTGCACCCTACTAGTACTGGAATTTGGAGAAAATGAATAAGTGCACTTTCAGTACCCTATGGAGCTCTAAATCTTCCGTAATTTAATTTGCATGCCTGCCCTGATGCCTCTGTTGTGGAATGGGGGAGGAAGTGGTACAAGCAAGGAATCCATGGGATGAGGCTGAATTTCCTCCAGAGGAGCTTATGATTCTTTCACTGCAAGGGAAGCACATAATTATAGCATGAAGATGATAATCGCGTCATGGTTGCAGAACGTAAAGGAAACGCGGGGCCTCTGCTCACAGCACCGGAGCACCTCACAGAGAAGGCATACACTGTAGAGGCTGGTTTGGCTGAGGGCGGATAGACTCAACAAAGGCAGATAACGGTGGGAAATAGCCAGCTCACCTTAACTGACATCACTTGCAAAGACAAGCTAAATCGATCCCTCTCGACGAGTCAGAATTATTTGATTTGAAATCTATACATGAACTACTGCTATTACAAACATTACCTGCATCACTCCTTCAGCCTTCTTTGGAACCCAACATCAAAAATCCCAACATGTGCTCATCCTGGAAACTTCCCACAATAAAACCAATTTTGGAGAATTTGCCTTCAGCCATTTCACATCCTACAAATGGAAAATATTCCAGGATACCCTTGGTCTCCTCACGCATACTCACATATACTGTATTGCAGCACTTCCACAAGTGGTATGTGATTGCTTTTAATTTCATTAATTGTTTTTAGTATCTTATATTATTTTTTATGATTTTAGGATTATATATAATATATAATTTATATAATTTTATAATTTTATTATAATTTTATTTTATTGAATATTATTTTATCATTTTTGTTGTTGTTGTTGTTGTTGTTGTTGTTGTTGTTGTTGTTTTTATCATCATCTTTGCTTTCTCCAGATGGATGTGAATTAATCTCTATGTTGTGACTGTATTTGTAACTGTCTATGCTTTTATTACGTAACACAGTAAACAGGGCACTTGTGTAAAAGAGAGCTTGCTCTCAGTGAGTTTTCCCTGGATAGATAAAGGTTTGAGGGAATTAATGAACGAACTAACACCAACACAGAAGATAAAAAACAAAGTATGGTGGATGATTCCCTTGCGACTAGCTCTCCCTAAATTAATATTTAATCTCAACTACAATGACTGCATTAACACGACTAGTTTATCTGGAACACATTACATTAATGAGAAGGAATTTCTTAGTTATTAATAATTAGTATTCATACTCAGATAATTGGTTGTGTTCCTCTGCATCTTAAGAATAGTTATTTTTTTCATGAATACCATTTCAAAGCTGACAAATGACTTGTCAGTTGAAGCCATGAAAACAGCAAATCAATTTAATCTGCTCAGCTGCTCTCTTGTGCTCCATTCACTTTCACACGAATTTGTTTTAACAGCGATTTATAATCATTATCTTTGCAAATATTCAGCAATATCACGGCTGTGGTCAGTGATTGTTTGATACTCAGGACCAGAGTTGGGTGAGATTTGAGGCGATTCTGTTCTGTTGAGACCTCGTGCTGTCTCAAGAGGTTGCACAAAAATTCCTGTCGCAAATCCGTCTACGTACGGCTGAATTGAGAGGCTTCTGCAAACAGTGCGCTGATACGCTCAAAGGCAAGGCAAGATGGCCCTCACAGTGAAGCCTGAGAGCACATTCATTTGTGCCAAACGACCTAGTTTGCAAGTATGCTACACCAAACACTGACACAGTAGAAATGAATGATTAATTTTGTGGCGGCCAAACAGGAAATGTGGTGTGACTAGTAAAACATGAAAAAACTGGCAGACATGTTCTATTTTATTCAGACCCCACTCAGCTCTTAACCTAGATATAGGGGCATTTATTTCAGATAAAAGGACAGTGTTTGCTGAAATTCAGGCGGGGATTCCCTTGATAGTGGAATACATTAATTGGGGAAATCCAGCATAGTGGTAGTCCATACCTGTGGGGAATAGTGGTTGGACACTTACAGTAACTCAGCCACTCTGTAATACAGTAGAGAACACATGCTGGGGTTTTTTTCTGAGATATATAAAACTTTAGAATGTAGGCTACTAAACGAGTGAGGTCACAACTACTTTTTTAAGACTGTTCACATTGGATTTGTCATGGGGACGAAATTATTTTACAATCCTTTCATGTGAGGCTTGGCATCAACCCTTTACATCTACCCTCTGCCTTAAGTTCTGTAGTCTATTTCTACGGTCAAATCGCTATTAAAGCTCTAAATGGTTCGATCAAGATATAAAGCAAAATGCAAGTTTTGTAAATTATTTGAGTAATTGTAATAAGCCGTATCTTAACACAGGTCCATATACTGCCACTCACTCTAAATAAAATTGCTGGTGTCTACACAGCAGCCACAATATCTACTTGTAAAGGTAAGTTGAAGTACAATACTGTATACTATATCCTAAAAAAAAAAGAATAATACGCAATCCACAATCCATTACTGCATGAATAATGCAGCTGGCGCAGGACAGTAATAGTGGATAAAAAATAAACATGAAGTATTTAATGTCCAATAACAACAAGATGATTTATCAAAAATAATTTTGGATAGCTACAAAACAAGATAAATTCAATTTATTTTGTTTAATATGTAAAATTTAACAATATTTAATATGACATTTCGATTTTAATTTACTTCATTATGTAATTAATTTGTTTACAACACAAGACATTGTCAAATGTAGTATATGCAATATCATAGTGTAGGCTGGCAAAGTATTAATGACACTAGGGCTACTAAACAGTACATTATTTAGAGGTTGTGTTCTTTTCTGCAAGGCCGGTGTCATAAGCAATTTATATCTAGTGTTTTTGAAATTAGATAACATCCACATAGGCTACCTTCATTTGTCAGTGGAGGTCTCTGCCTAACGTAATCTAACCCTGTCTCGAAAGTGCCAAACACATAAATCGCTCGGCAGATTACAGTTCTTTGCAATTGGTTACACACATTTCTCAATACTGAGTTCGCGTTTTCAATTCTCTTCCCAGAGTTCTCTTTACCAACATGCAGCTCAGCACAGCAGATCACCTCACAACCAAAACGCACAAAAAAACTACCAAAACACTTCATACATATCTCAAAATCAACTCATTCCGCCACAACCTGAGCAAAGCTTCTCTCCCGACAAGAACACTTTGTCTCTCATAACACAATGACCGAGAGACTAACGACAGGGAGCATTACAAGATGGATCGTTTTGTCTTTAAAGTATCTTTGATATTTTACATAAACCAACATTCCATTACAAAACAAGAATGGCACCTCTTAACTGTATAAAACCTACTACCGTATGTTACAGAAATGAATCAGCAATGCTTCAATATGCTTTATTTTTGTAATTTATTTGCAATAGAGTAATTCCAAAATACACAAAATACAGTCATTCCAGTATTGTAATAAAAAAAACGTGTATATACACTATACCTATACTGTATATGGGATATCTATCAGATATATTGTAGATATATAGCATCTGAGATTACAGGTCTTGGTCTCCTCTCAGTCGTCTTCCACCACCATACGTACTCCTCTCCCTCTCCCAGCCTCTTTTCTTTCTCTGTCAGCCACTTGTCTATCTCAGGCTCGGTCCATGTTTATGTAAAAAAAAAAAACATTACAAAAATGCCCCCCTTTGTATAGATGGTAATGAAATAGCAACAACAAAAACACACCTGGGTAGGTCTTCAGCTAAAATGGGAATATGCTGTGGTGTCTTTATTTTTGGTTTCATTATATTTTATTTTGTATATATTTCCATACGGTATGATTGTCGAAATGTAACAAATTGCTGTCCAATTCAATTTTGCTTTATGTCAAATTGTATGGCTTTGGACTTGAATTTTACAGTTTTGAAAATATGTATGGGCTGTAGATACATAGAGTTTTGATGGGGATTAGGTTTGAGTGAGAAAATAATTCACAAATTTTAAAAGAGGTGCTTGTTGGATGCATTTTGCATCAAAGCAATGGAAAACAATCCACAGTTTAGTCCACATGGACTGCTGTTGCCTAACCGTGTCAAGAGCTTTAAAAAAGTGAACTCGGTATTGAGAAATGCGTGTGGCCAATTGCGAAAAAAGGTGTGAGGCTTATAAACAACAATTAAAACTCTACGGGCATGTAGAATATCACTCCAGTGGTATAGCTACGGAATGTGTTCAACCATCTCACGCATTGGCCCAGAGAATTGGAATTCATTGAGTGGGATACACGACCCGTGAACCTATAAAGCTGTAAAGCTGTAACCTAATCTACCTTCCCATCTCCACCCCAATTCCACCCTACAGTAGGTAGCCACACTCAAATGCTCTAGGATTCTTAATTGGCACACATGAGGAGTAGCTTCGTAGAGGGCGTGGCGGCACACGCATCCACGCCCTGATGCGCCGTATTATTTAAGCTGCCAATCTCACCTGCTCCGCCTGCGATGCTCATAGCTGCGCTCCCTCCACCTCCCGCTGCATCCACATATGTCCACCTCTGGTATCTTGTGGATATATTGTAAAAATCTTTTTTGGGGTCCCTCAAAGCTCTGTTTTTGGCCCATCACTCACCTGAAGTGCTTTCTCTTGGTAATATTTTAAATATCTAGTGTATTACCTCTAACTTATGCAAGGGATATACAGATTATATAGAATTGGCCAAACAAAGACACCAAATCCAGTTCATCTTTTTTCTATGTCTTTTGAACGCATGTAATAAATAAATATGACTTAACTAATGTAATTTTCTTTGATGATTGAATGATTCTACATATTTCTGTACTCTAATCCCTCTGGAATTATTCCCCTGTCTACTTCAGGTCTACCATGTTTTTATTGCCAAGCCCGCCATCATAAAAGAGCGGCAGTGGCAACAACCCACCCTCTATTCCTCCATCTCTTCCATATACCTTGGGATAAAAATAGAATGTCAATGTCACTGTTGGATGCGCTTTCTAGCTTTTTTTCTCCGTCCCAGTTTGAGTGAGATACACCTTTTTTATCCAACATATACACCCCTCACCTCCCAACCCCCCATTCACTGGGACTCTGGGCCCGGAACATAGCTTTTCTTTGCCATTTAATGCACCACTGCATCCTTTTGAGATAAGGCTGCTTTCCCTCTTGTGTCTTTGGGCACCCACATAGGACAGCTGCATCACTAAACAGCAGCCGCGCCTTCATGCTGGAGCTCTGCATGACTGCCACGACACATGCACACACGCACACACACACACACACGCACGTGCACGCGCAAACGCGCACACGCATACGCACACACACACACACGCGCGCACATTCCCACCATATGCTCAGTTCCACCTCGCCTTTCCTTGCGCACACCCAGCCCGTCTGTCATTTGATCTGCTCTTTCTTTCATTCTTTCTTTCTTTCTTACTTTCTTTCTTTCTTTCTTTATTTCTTTCTTTCTTTCTTGTACATTCCAACCTTGATATTTCAGCGCGGGTCAAATTAGTTTTATGTTCTCTTCGTTTGGAGAAAAAAACCCCGACCACATTTGATGCGCTGTTCTCCGAAGGGATCCCTGCAAAGTGGAAACCCTTGTCAAAGCAGCAGGTCAGCTACCTCGCTTGCCTTTGGTTCTCCAAGTTATGCTACACAAAGTTCGCAGCAAAATGGTAAATTCAACATCCACGTATCCAAATCTGTCTGATCTTTGTCGATTGGCGAGAACCAAGATTGCCTTGACACTATCTCCAGTGTTCTGTTGCCTGTGGTTAATCACTTCAGATGTTTTGATTTTGCTGTATTTTAGTAGCAGGCAAACCATGACTTCTGTTTCTTTTTAGAGCCAGGAGTGCTCTTCCTGGAGTGCGAGGTGGATACAGGTGGATCTACAGGTCCGAAACAGCTTACCTGTACTGGATTTAATAGTTTCCTGGCCTACAGTCTGTCCGAGCAGGTCATACTGGTTCAGACGGGAGCTCTCCCCTTCCACCACCACAGAATCAGAGGCGTTTAGGGTCCAGGCATATGTCACCTCTGACACTGTGTAGGCATCTAAAAGGAAGAAAAATACACAGTAGGAACAGGCCAGATAAGCCTCAGTCTCATAGTACTGTATTTCAATATTATATTTGAAATAGACAGAAATAAGAGTGTTATTGTGTGTTGCTAGGGTCATTTAATTAAGCACGACAATAGAGCTATGACTATACAAAATCTCACAAACAACTCAACAAGTTGTGCTGTTCTAGTTATGCTGATGATTCACCACAATTTTGGCTTATAATTCTTGAACCATTTCCAGGTTAACTATAGCTTGAGATGAAATCTTTGCATATATATTTTATATTCATACTGGAAGCAAAAACTAAAAATAAATACAAAAATAATAGTTTTCACTTCCAATTTTACAAATTTTAGTGCAAAAACTAGTACAAGCATTTATTCTAATAAAAAGATTCATTCAAGACTCCATTTTTTTTTTACTTGTATTATATATCGGAGCTATTCCATATAATATTGACCACATCTTTCACCAAATTTCTTAGCTAGTCAGGTATAAATCATAAATTGTGGAGAAATCCAAATATACAACTCCGTGTAAAGCTTTTTAAAATGTATTAAAATATGTGCTGTTGCTGTGCACTGCAGTAAGCTGACGATCCAATTTTCTCAAAGGGATAAATAGTATCTTGTCTTTCTTTAATGAATATACATCAATAATGACATGACTCATGTCAAATTGCTTTATGACAGAAAGTGCCGAAATCTTCACAATGACTCACAGCTGCCAAATTTCAGCGGACAAGAATGGAAGTCCATTGGGAAATCCTCCAGATGCATCGGGCACTCGGCATGGACTGTTAACCTGTATCCAATCCAAAAGATGAGGAGAGATTTTCAGAGCGCGAACGTTAAATATGACAGGCCCCACAGAACTCACAGCCATGGAAATGTTTTGAATCGAACGGTAAATAAACAATCAAGTACAGAAGACAAGTCCCATCAATTTACTTCAATGTCGGGGGCAGTAGTAAAGTAAACAAGGGGGATGTTTATAAAGCCTGTGATTAAATTGTGTACCACCTTCGTGATAAGAAATCGCATCATGCGTAGTTGTGATATTCTATGATAATCGTGTTTGCAAACTCTAACCACCAGAGCACGGTCACGTTGGTCATGTTTTAGTATTCAAATTGATTTGGTCATGTTTTAGTATTCAAATTGTTTCACTTGAGATATCCTCTGCCTGCACACATTTATTTCAACAGGGCACTAACAGAGGCATGGTGACGGATCAATCCGAGGCAGGAGTTCTGAGGCTGGACTGTTATTAGATATATATTTACAGGCCAAGTCCCATCATCTTACTGAAAATGTCAGTATTTTAATTATCATATCACACGGTCAAAGCGTTATACTGAGGAATTATAATTGTAATTGTTGTTATTATTATTATTATTATTATTTTTCCAAAATACCTCCCACATGCTGCTGCCACAGCTCTGCTGGTTCCCTTGTGTCAGTCCCCAGGGACCCATGGCCCCAGTTTGAAAGTCATTGATCTGAGGCCGCATGAGATGGGAAGCGTGGTGAGAAGATCCCACAGAGCAGACATTTTTATGCATGGCCATTGGCGATACAGCATTATGGTTTGCCAGTGTTTTCCCAGTTAAATGAGAAAATATCAAATTTGCCGAGCTTCAGAGAGGGGGAATTAAGGAGTTGAAAGGCCAGATAGAAGGACTTAGCTACGCCTTATTATGTAAGGAAGAAATAAACAGGAACAAAGGACAACTTAAACAATAATACAGCCAATAGATGGAAGCAAAAATATGTTTTTAATTAATAATTAATTGAGATTACGCCAACAAATACTTTCTAGAATATAGAAATAGAAACCATGTACCATTGCCGTTCTTCTTTCCCATAAGCTTTATAGTACATACAGGGTGGCTCAAAGCTTCTGGACAATGCAAATCAAATCCAGTGTTGTCTTTCTCTGATGTTTCATTTTAATCAAAAAATGCAAACGTAAACAGCCATTTGGCGTGACGTTTTTCTTGTTTCTTGGTATCACCCAATATCTGTGGGTGTTGTTCCGCCAATCAATTCGCTCAGTCCCATGCTTTCCTATCCATGTGCTTTCAAGCCAAAGACAAACTCATGCTTTTGTCGTTGTGATGTTGTGTCAATTCCTTTCGATTTTACCTCATGGTGTAAAGCAGGGTCCCGTCATCTTGAATCCTCAACAGTTTATTGGGCATGGTCATGTTGTGAGCCACCGACTTCTTGCCGTTGTGGAAGAACGTGTCTGGGGTCCAGATTTTACTTGCCATCAAGTTGTTGAGGCGTAGAATATTCATTGGTCCGTCAAATTTCAACCTCTCGTCTTTCCAGCTTTGTCGAAAGAAGACATCTATTGTGTACTCCTGAGGGAGAAGAAATCAATTAACACATAGAGTTTATATCTTGATGCCTGTAACCTTTGAGCTTTTTAACACTCTACGTATAATGATTAATATTAACATGGAATTGTCATCCATTATCTAAAACAACATATATTAAGAAAATAAATAAATGTTTGCTTTGTTTTTATTTAGGTTCCAGGAGGTCCCCGGAACCATGATCAGTAAAATCAGCTAAACTAAATGGAATGATGGATAAATAGCTACTATTTTTAAGCACTATTTTTAACCATTCTATGAGTTTTTTTTATCAAGGCTCCGTCGAGCAGAGGTCCACAGACATGGTAGTGTGCCTTTATTACAGTGTTTGTCTGAGCTGAGTCCAGAGGTAGAGCCAAACCCAACCTCACTTGACCTACAAACCTCTCTTGTCAAAAGAAACCACATAGTAAAGGCTTTAGGGCAAAGACATTGCGCTGTCGCGTGTGTGCGTGTGTGTGTGCCATGCTTATGTGTGTACAGAGACAGGCACTGGCTGGGAGAGAGACAGTCTCTCCGTAAAAGAGCCTATTCGGACAACTGCAAGTAAGAAGGCCATTTTTTTCAGCTTCTGGTGCAAAAGACACAGCATATTTCTAGTATTTATTTTGCGTTTTAGTTGTCACACACCCAATTCAATTTGTACGTTGCAATGTACAGTGAAATGCTCATTGGCAGGCTCCAAAGAAAACTGTGCAAGGGGGTAAAACAAATAAAAACTAAATAAATAAATAAACAAACAAATAAATAAATAAATAAATAAAAGCGTAAAAGGGAAATCTAAGAAAATATAAATATAGTCATCTGAAAAAAGAAAGTGGAATAATCCAAGAAATAAAAAAAAAAAATAATAATAATAATAATAATAATAATAATTATATATATATATATATATATACACACACACACACACACACAGTATATACCGTATATATATATATATATATATATATATATTAATCAATCAACTGGATAGAAAAAACATTTTTATGTTTTTTTTTCCAGCTTCTAGTGGAATTATTCTAAATTTACTTGCTTGCTGTGGCCGCCAAACCAATGGGCTCAATGTGTCTTGAGTATCTAAGAAATGAATCATAGGGTCAGGGGCTAATATTTCCATCTCTGGCTCTTTTGCATCGAACAAGTATCCACGAGCCTGACCCAAATCATAGGCCTTTGGCCATCTCCTCTCCCTCAATCTCCCTCAGTATCTTATCACTCGACAATAAATTCTTGCAACTTGTGAATAAATTATAATGCTCTACAGCACATTACCATGCATTGGTATGACTCCAGTAAATTCCCCAAAAATGACACACTAATGGCTTATTCTATGGGTTCTAAGCTCCAAGGCCTGTGCTTAATACACTCGCAGGCTTTACTCATGATTTGGGACCTTGCGCCACTGCATGAAAGCATCCTAAATGTAAAATTAATAGTTCAATCACTTGAAAATAGTTCCTTGGAGACATTGAAATTTTAAAAGTGTCCTTATGAATTATACCACATCATATTTCATGACATGACATGAAAGACGGGGTTTCAGAATGATGAGTTGAAAAGCAAGGGATAAACAAAGAAGTGACTTGGATAATGAGTAGGAGTGTAAATAATTTAGAAGATGAAAATTATCAGAGGAATAGTTGTCATTTTGCAGCACGAAACGCTTGTCTCACATTAGGTAGTCGGGTTGTTTGGCTGAGAGACAAAGACAGAGAGATAAAGAGAGAGACAGACAAAAGAGGAGACAGACAGAAGGAGACGACGGGAAGGGAACACCACGCAAGGATGATTTGTTAAAAAAAAAAAGGAGTGGAAATTGTACAAGTGCAAGCTGAGCAGGGAGCACGTGGGCATGCAGGGAATAAAGAAGAAAGATCTGAATAAGAACATTTATCCGCAAAGAACATGTTTTCTTCCGGTTGAGGGAGGGACAAAGACAGCGACATGAAGAGAGAGAGACCGACAGATAGAGGAGGAAATGGACGGAAGGGGAAGACGGGAAAGGAACACCATTGCAAGGATGGTTTGTTTAAAGAAAAAAAAGGAGTGAAAGTTGTAAAGTGCAAGTGGAGCAGGGAGCAGGCGAGCATGCGCCTGCCAAAGGGAAAAGGGAGGGAAGAAGACCTGAATAAGTACATTTACTCACAAGAAATATTCTTTCTTACCATATCTGTATCTGAAACTGGCCCAAAGCTGGTGACATATATGTTTGTTTTCACCTCCGTCACACGATCTAGAAGCAAACACAAGGCATGAGACGCAATGCAAGAACAAAACGACTTTGAGGTTTGTCAAAGACGCAAGACGTAGACACAGACAGTACACGCTGACGTGTGACTCAGACCCACAGTGTGATTTGTCCTGCAAGGCGTTACCAAAGTGGCACGCGAGCTATGATTTCAAGAGAACAAAATGCGAGCTAAATGTCGGCGCTGGCGGGACAGACACGCGGAGCGCGGGGCCTCGCAATGCTTCCTACCCAAGCGCCACTATACGCTGCTGTCTCCAACTGGTGCAGCGTTTCCCCATTTGCCTTTCCCTACACTCTGTCTTTTTCAATTATTACTGAAGCTACCGTAGATCTTTTATGCTCACTCAGTTCAAAAAGCTTTCACGTTTTACTCCGTGCTCTCCGCCACACCGCACAGCAAAAATCAGCATCCTGTATCTAAAGAGATCATTATCCTTAAGTAAAGTGCTCTCACGCAAGGCAAGCGCAAGCCACTCTATGCTTCCAAGAAACCCAGAAACAAAATTGCTCGGCTCTCTTATTTATGAGCTAATGTAAATCAAGAGTGACTGGCAGATCATGGGGTAAAATGGGTCGTCCATTTCGCAAGACATACTGTACACCAGGTTGCATCCTAGGATGTGAACCAGGCCTTGATATGTAAATACAGATGATGCAGCAATGTTCAGGGATTTGCACCGTACACAAGGGACTCAGTGAGGCCTCCGTCAAAGTTGATCTATTTGAAGAGAAATGTTGTTTTGTTTTTGCACAAAGCGGACACGCAAGGATATTTTATCCTCTCTTTTATTTTCATTCAAGAATGAGACAGGCTTAAAAGAAAGCACGGTAATACCAACCAGATGGTTTTCAGAAAAACTGCACAACACTCCGCGCCTTGACATTTTCCTATTTTTTAAAAAAAGAATCTCTGATACCAGTTCTCACACTTTTCTGCTTGATCGTCTTTTTTTATTGAATGTACTCCTGCAACCAGGGGAATTTATGTTAAGCTGAGGTCAATCACAGCAAACCAAAAAAGCCCTGAAATTAGCATTTTGTGAACTGTCTAGCAAACTCGCAGACACACGAACCATTTGTACAAATGAGGATCCTTTCAAATGGCAACGCTACAAAGGAACGGCCCCTGGAGGGATCCTTGTTTACTATTTAAAAAGATCCAGAGTGCACTTAGTGCCCAAGGATGTGCCGACCACCTATTTATAGGAACAAGGGCAATGTTAAAGTTCATTCATTAAGCTGAGCCGTCATAAACATGTTCCCTTCATTACAATCCAAATCATTTGGTACAGATGGGCCCGCTGAAGCATATAGGATTTGTCTGAAGCAACCTGTCGGTTTCGGGAGACTATTTTTTGCCGTTGTGCAAGTATCCAAATGCCAACAACACCCATGCTGGTTTGGAAGGAGATTGCATGTAAGACCCTGAAAAAAACACCAGGTGTTTGTTGCACTGTGAGCCGGGCCAGGGGAACGGAGTGACGTCAACTGAGGCGGCTGTCACTGTTTTGTAATAAAACCCCAACACGACCAAAAGACTCCTGTAGACTCGTTGGCAATCTTATGAAAGAGAATCATCCAAGTCTCTACTTGAAATACTGTTTTATGCACTCAAAGTCTCTGAAAACCGGAATGTTTTGTCCAACCCACCAAAGCAATAAATATTTCATCATTTTGTTTGGTAACAATACAAAGTCATGTATTTTATTTATCGGTGGGAACCATAAACATTTGATAAAAAAAACTTCATTGGACAGGTATGAATCACATAGTAGGTATGAAAAAAAACAGAAATGTGTTTATTATAAAGCCTCTGATAACAACCTCTGATAACCAAAGGACCGTGGCTCTGTTGCTGTGAATGTTCAAGATTGGGGTCATCAGACTGGATTTGTCATGGTGGTGCTGGTGTCACTGGTTTATAAAGGCTCACTGGATTGAATAGTCACTGATTACTGGTCATCTTTTATTCATTTATACTTTAGCCATCTTTATTTTGTTTAAATTTGTAATGTGGTTGGAACTTTTATTTTGAAATCCACAATGTTCTTTGAGAAAATGTATGCAATAGGGTGGATTTTGATTATGTAATTCATCATGCACATTGATTAGTGGATCATCACTTAAATAATGAACTAAATCATTTTGGATATAAAGACTACATACAATTGGAAAATATTCTACCTTCTTGCCAATCACAGAAAATATTTAGGGCATAGTCATGAAATAAGGACAGCTTTTAAATGTCAAACATGTATAAAAAATGTTATATAAATCCAATAGAAGCTTGATTGATTGATTGGTTTAATGAATGAATGAATAAATGAATGAATGAATAATTGCATGCATTGACCTACAGTAAATGTAAGAAAGTCACTATAGTAGCTTATGAACTTTAAAGTTCAAAATCAGCATTTTTGAGGAAAATAAATCGAATGCCTTAACTGCTATAATGCATAAAATCCCATCTGATCACGTGAATGCTAAACAACAACAACAACAACACATTACAATACTGTCTTGCATACTGTCTTGTGTATCTTTTGGTATTATCCAGTTCCAGCCATAACAGCATTCACACATGAGTCATTATGGCTCTGTAAAGAGAATTGTGATAATTTTTCTGCCTTGACCTATGTGCCAATTTTTTTTTTTCATAAATAATTTTGAATACTATGAATCTGAGCTATAGAAACTAGGCTGAAGGAGGTCTATCCCCCCATATTGCAGCTCCAGGGTTAGGCTGATGGCCCTACAAATTTGAATTTCAAATGAACCCGAATCCTGAGGGAGGAGTTTGGCTTTGGGGTGAAGGGCCAACTGGAAATGAGATGCCAAAACATGTAGAATGACAGGAGAGGTGAGGATGGATAGAGAGGCACTGAAGTCATATGGAAAAATACACCATAAACTATCAGGCAAAGATGGAAAAATACAGACTGCTTGCCGAGTGTTTAGACACTAAACTCTTTTTGTAGTATTCATAAAAACAGTGAAGTACTTTTTAGTTTTGGTTAAACTATGTGTATTATACAGTCAAGATTCAACCACTTATATGTATCTGCAGAGGTTGGGGATTAAATATGTAAATCGCCCACGGTCCAAATATTCTGGAAACGCATGCATGACTTGTTCATTATTTTATAAAGTAATCGGTCAAAAACACTGTTCTAAAAAAAAAGTGCTTCCTGATGTTTTCCAACAGTTCCACAGAACAGCAATATGTATTTATGATACCCATGATGTATCAGTATGATCATACAGTATATAAAAACAAACAAATATATGTACAAAAAACTTCCACAGACATCAGTCCAATAAGACATAAGAATACGACCAAAGTTGTTTCACCTTAAGACCCAGAGAGGAAGCAAAGCTCTCATACCGTAGTGACAACTTTTCATTAGTTGGCTACCTTTAACACACTGGAACTTTAAGTTTACACGGACGAGTCCATCAATGGCAGAACACTGTCGGTATGTGCAATTACAGGCTCTTGATGTTTAACGCCTGCATGCCTTTTAAACAAGCTTGGCACCAGTAATAACTCAGAAGGCCTGACACAACCTTCAGCATGGTAGAGTTCGACCAGCTAACTGATGTATAGCTCCATGGTTATGCCAGCCAGCTCATATACAACTGGTTAGCTATAACGTGGTTAGATAATGTGCCTTTGTTAATAACATTTTTCAGAAATTCAGGGGTACTTTAGCAAAATATTAGCAGAAAGACAAAAAAAAGGCTTTCGTTGTCAATATGGTTTATGGTATTTCCTAAAATGAAAAGAAAACGACTTTTAAAAATGTACTCACCCCCAAGACCAGGCCGAAGGCGATTATCATATCCATCGAGAAGTCTGTCGAGAATTCTTGTGAATAGGGTGCTGTTGGTTTTGAAGGCATCACCTGTGGAATCAGCATTCACTGGCCTAGATGAGACGGTCAGAATTATATGTAAAATAATATAATGGATATATATTAAATATTAAAGCAAAACAGAAAAATGTTGAAATGTTAAGTTAACTGGGCGGTTGAACCCTTCCATGAGTGCAGACATAGACCTTAACATACACGCCCGCGCGGCACACACACACACACACACACACACACACACACGCACGCACGCACGCACGCACGCACGCACACACACACACACACACACACACACACACGGATGACCCAGTTCACGGCAGAACATTTGTGTGCCATCTGATCTGGGAAACCAAACACAATTGAATATGTAATTGTAATCAGAGGATCCGCGCTAAATGGATGCTCACTGGCTCTAGACCGGAGCTGCTCGGTTGTCCGGCAATCTGGGAATTTTGGGGAACACCCTCGGAAGAGGCGGGGGGGGGGGGGGGGGGGGGATACCGAGTCACTTGGAACACGTGACTTTACTCAAATTACTCCCACATCTGGAACTGAACTAGAATCGGGTGCAATAAGAAAAGGGTTGGAATAAAAGCCGCACAGCGTGTCCAAGTCGCAACGGGAGACTGCGACTAAAGGCTGTCCCTAAAAAATAAAAAATACATTTAAAAAATTCAAAAAGATGACTGACCAAAGACGGCGGCGTTCCCCATTCAAACGACTTACCGGAGAGGCGTCAGCGCGAGGCAGATCAGAAGTAGAGAAGCGCGCTCCCAATTCCCCATGGCCGCTCGAACAGCTACACACGAGGAAAGGCATTAATGAGTCCCACTGATGAATTAAAATCACCTTTAAAGGAATGTGTGTTCGAAAAACACCCCTAGTACTGCGCTCACTAGTAGACGCGCAAAGCAGAGACGGCAAACTGACTCTAATTGGTATTCGCTGACACGTCCGACGCCTCCGCCGAATGAACATTTTGCCACACGAATATTTAATAATATTTGCAAGTCAACCCATTTTTTTTTTTTTTTTTTTTTTTTTAATGTTGCACTGAGAAATCAAAGTCAAAGAGAGCATCTCATACGCAGCCTACCTCTTTTTACTCCGCATAACATGATGGTAATAAATGTTCTGTCTCCCACGCGTTTTTCTTTGTCTTCAAGCAATAAATATTGATATTAAAAAAAACTACCTTTTGCCAGGAAAAAAAACCCAATAACAAGACACTAACCTGAGGTGCCGCAAGTGCTTGGCAGTGTCTCACACAACAATTTGTCTGAGATCAAAAGTAAACACAATTCAACGCGCTCCCCCGATGAATAAATTGAATGAGCGCAAGTGTCTCAAAAGAACAAAGCTGCGGCGACAGATAAATCATACTCCAAAATAATTGCAATGAATCCGACGTGCAAAAAATAAAATAAAATAAAATAAAAAATTACATGTTTTTTGTAGGTAACAAGCAATTGCTTAAATTCCCTCCATCAGTAACAAGCTCGATGTGAGTCGTGATAAGGAAGACGCACATCTCAGTCTCCCTCATCTCAACACAAAAACTACAAAGGATGAAGAAGAGACACTGGGTCCTAAAGAGCGTTTTGTATTTAGCGAGCGGCGCAACGTTTCCAAACGTGAAAACGGAGAAGGATGGAAAGAAAGCCCTTTCAGCCCCCTCGATTTCAGCTTAACAAACAAAGAAACACAGGATTGTTTCCAACAAAGCGTGTCTGTTGTGTGTGTGTGTGTGTTTGTGTGTGTGTGTGTGTGTGTGTGTGTGTGTGTGTGTGTGTGTGTGTGTGTGTGTGTGTGTCTGTGTCTGTGTGAGTGTGTGTGCACCGTTGTGTTTGTCTAAAGGGAAGACAGATAATGAAGATTGGAGGAGAGACAAACGCATAGGAGAGAGAGAGAGAGAGAGAGAGAGAGAGAGAGAGAGAGAGAGAGAGAGAGAGAGAGAGAGGGGGTGAGAGAGAGGAAACCGTGCTGTTGTGAAGAGATGCAGTATGATATGAATAGATAACCTTTCCAAACATCTATTGTCGTGGCTTTACAATCTCAGGGCAATTTTCTGTCTTACTCAGTTTAAGTCCAGTGTAAACAAGTGTTGATGATAACAACACATGGAAATCTGTGCTATTCCCTTTAGCACTCGATGGGGAACTTGCAGGACTTTGGGGGAGCTGTTCTTTCAGCACCACTTCCTATAAAGGAATGGATGATGACGTACTGCATGTGCGAGAAACTGGACATCAATGTAGCTACTTTCATACTAAAAGGTGAGCAATAAGCACCTATCTGGCTGGGGAATTATACAATCTCAAAACCCTACATGTGCCATGGACAGTTGCTCAAACACACACACACACACACACACACACACACACACACACACACACACACACACACACACACACACACACACACACACACACACACACACACACACACACACTCCAGACGACTGGACCTTAGGCCCCATGCCATTATCTCGCCAAGGAGCTGCTTTCCATTCCCATTTCAGACCAGTAGGCTGTATTGATCTCTTCTCAAATCCATACCAGTGGCAGGTGATCAATAACACGATTCATCTCAATAGCCCAGGACCTTGAGTCCAGCATCCAGCCCAGCTAAAACGGGTGAGCTGAGAAAAAAGGGGAGGGAGGAGGACAAAAACACAAAATAACCTTTTTATTCCTTGTCCAACTATTTTTTTCTTCCTCCACAAATTTCACTTTCCTCTGCTCGCCTGTGTGTTACAGGCCTTCACAGCGCGTTGTTTATTGCAAGATGTTGCATCACACAGCCTGTCAACTGCGTCCCTGTTGAGTGCAATGAATGACACCGCATAGCGATCAATTTCACAGCAAAGATGGGGGGCAAATGATTTAAACTTGAGCAGGCAGTACTTTTACACAAACAAACCATTAACAGCCACGCCTAATTACAATCACCTCTTCATGTACAAAGTTGTGTTGGTCCAAGTACCAGTGGTGTTGTTCATTGACAATATATTTAGGTGAAGCAACCAAAAGGAAGAAAACAATGTAATTTCCTTCTTGGTTGTATGCCAAACACAATAGACAGTTCCACACCTTTGTTTGTATTTCTGTGAATAAGAAATGACTCATGGCAACCCCTGAACCACAGATCGGAACTCATTCGGGGCTTAATGGAACAACATATAGAGTCTTAAGGAGTCACACGGAGCAATTCCGTATTGGTTATTTGGTGAGACCAGCAGCGGGGGCAACTCACCACTAACCGACTGGGTTTTCACGTCACCCACAACACATCTGACGCCCCTGCCGTATGTGAATTCTTCCATAAATTAGCAACGTCTCCAGTCCCTCTCTCCTCCAGCCTCAGCCATCTCATGTGAACCAGTCGAATACAAACAAGGTATGACATCACAACAGATCGACAGGAGTGGATCTGCTGCAGCTGTTTGGAGCAGAACAGGCACAGAGCAACCAGTGCAGTCAATAAGTGCCCTGTATGGGGTTGCATGAGAGAAAGAACACTGGCAGAAAGTTTCATGTTTTTAGGATGTAGAATAGAATACAATAGAATAGAATATTATGTTTTGTTAACTTGTATGACTTGATTCACCCACTAAAAGAAAGGTACAGGAAATGTCGAGGGTAAGCCACTTAATTTTGGGGCACTAAGTTCGAACTAATGTTTCATTATTTATGATGTGAGAAGAAATCACATCATATTATTTGTCTACACCCCCCACTTAAAATAACTGTCATCGGTATTGACACAAACAAAACCCTTATATATCAGACATGTCTCAGTATCTCAGTGGCATGTTGACTCACCAGACAAGATGCTGGAAAAGCGAAACCCTTTTTTTTTTTGAGGCCCGTTACCTGGGCAACAAGCCATGCGGTGCAGGAGAAAGATGTTGTGAGAAAAAAGATGAGGAGGGCATTGAAGGGCTCTGACACTTCTTAAAGCAATAGGTCGCCGCTTCACTCCTCACCCTCCAAACCCTATTGTTCAACAAACAGCATGCTTTGCAGTTTATGCTGTGTTCAAATTTTGCATCTGATCTCATGACTATAGCTTCCCGGACACACACCCTCGAGCGCACCCGCCAAGGCAACGCACTTCAAAACACATAAGAGTTTACTGACCCTTACATTCTATTCTATGGCAAAGAATCAATTGTAGATGTCCACTGTGGAGGGAAAGGGGTTTTAAATGCAAGCAGGCACAGGCCGACACAAAATAAATTCTGATCTGCTCTGATGTGTGTGTGGTACTGCAAGGTATACACACCTCCTGAAATGGTGGCAGTATGAAAGAGAACATGTTTGAAGGATCTGTGTATTTAAAAATATTCTAAAGTAATGAAGACAGAGTAGAACGATACTTGATTATGAAAGCGTTTTTTTCTTTACATTTTGGTGATGCACGCTCAAGCCCATAAGAAGGCAATTGCAACAAGTTCATTCAACAAACCTTTTTCAAACTGAACAAATGCTGCATTTTCTCAATCTTTCAAAAGACCATTTGTTTTGTTTTGAATTGTATTGTGATATATATATATATATATATATCACATATATATATATATATATATATTTGGTATTGTTGATGTTTTCCTATATTTTTTGGTATTGAGACAGGTTTGTTGAAGTGAATATAGTTAAGGATACATGCAGAATATAATATATATCATTATTATTGCGGGGGTTGTATTCGGTTGTAAAGGTTTGCGGAGATTCTACAAAGAGGAGATTCTACAAAGAGGTAAACCCATAGGGATTAAGCATCAGGGGGAAATGTTCAAGATCTTCTTGAGGATGCATTTGTGTGTGTGTCTGTCTGGGTGTGTGTGTGTGTGTGTGTGTGTGTGTTTTTGGAGCCACTGCCTGTGGAAGGTGGGCATCAGAGGAGAAAGGAGGCTGGAGGCGCAAAGGAGTCTCCTCATTAATGGAGGTGATGGGGAAGTGGGAGTAGAGGGAATGCAGATCTTCCCAGAGTGGGGTCTGTCCACCAAGGCAGCTTCTGTCTTCCTGGGGACAGACAGACGGAGAGGGAGGTGAGACAGGTTTTCAACCCAAGAGTCAATCTGCAGACACACATAGGCAGTTTGAGCTTCCTTTTTGGCGGTTGCTTCGGTGCTGTGGGCCTTGCTGGTCTCCCTCTCTGTCCTGTTTCAGTCCTTTCCTGTCCGTCCTCTCCAGACTGGCCCAGATTGTGTCTTGACTCGAGTTGGGTTTCCTCCAGGTTTGAGTGAGATGGAAGTGGATGGAATTAGTCTCAACAGCCATCTGCCCTGGTCTCTGGCTCCCTCTGCTGTGGGTTAGGTGACAGTGGCAAGGGGAGACACCGTAGTGTGTGTGTGTGTGTGTGTGTGTGTGTGTGTGTGTGTGTGTGTGTGTGTGTGTGTGTGCGTGTGTGCGTGCGTGTGCGTGTGTGCGTGTGTGTGTGCGTGCGCGCAGCGTGTGTTTGCGTGCGCCAAATTTTCCCATGATACTAATTAATATTGACAAAGCCCCATATGTTCTTTTTTTTTTTCCCAAGTGGGCCTTAACTGTAGAATAACGTTGTCCTCTCCTCTGTTCTCGCTTTGTTCGTCACGATATGTTTCAATTGTCGTGCGGAATCTGTTTTGTTTCTGTTTATCAAACACAACCCTGACACACTCTTCAACATCTTAAAGTATTTTTGGAACTTCTTACTGTCCTGAGAACCCCTGATGAAGGGTGGTCTAAGGGCATAACCAGTATTCATGGAAAAACATATTGCGCGTATAATAAGTGTTATGAGATGCGGTTTATTGCCCTTTTGGTGCTCGTGAATGTGTGATAAACATTCACGTTCATGTGGGTGTATTTTAAATAACAGAGGATGTTTTGGTGGGCGGACTTGGCAGGTAATGTCTCTGCATTCTATTTTTACTTAAGTACCCATTTTTTCCCCTTAAACAAGGGAGTAGATACATCACGTGTGGACATCATGACCTTGGCAAAGCTATTTATGTTCCAGGACTTCTCCCTGGCAGTTTGTAATTTCTCTCAGGTTTCCAAGGAAACTAAGCCATCTGTGATTATACAGTCCACCGCATTTTTCAGTTAAAATTGCATCTGCTATTTTTAGTCCGGAGATTCTACAATAAATATTTATGGGCAATTCTAGATGTGTTTACAGCACCGTTTTGAAGACCCTGTTCAGCCACTAGAGAACCAAGTCACTCCAGCTGCACCTGGTGTCAGGATCACCCGCAGGGCAAAGAATAATCTGAAAATCACATGTGACTTTGAGATATGGGCAAGGGAAAATACTGGAACTCTAAAGGAATACTAGAACTAAAACAAAAAAAAAGTACTGGTAGTGTTTGCTCTTGGGATACCCGGTAGAATTAAGAAAGATTTCTGTGTCAGTTATTGAGTCATTGAAGGTGTTGCGAAGGTGAGAAGAGAGAACCCATGGATTATCTTTTCTCACAGATAAATCACTTTGGAAAGTCTTAGCAAAGCCTGACAACGGGTTTGATTGAACAATTTAAAGGATATAGAGGAGTATTTAAAAAAAAAACGTCAAACCACAGCAAGGGCCTTGTATTTCGCAAGGATTTACTAGTCCTTTACAATTGATTCCTTGACGCAAAATGTGACGCTGGTATTTCAATCCAAACAGAAGCAAACAATCTGTCTGAGGATACGGCTTCAACCGGCTTATATTTATCTCTTGTTCTATAAAATGTATACCCACAATTGTTTCATAATTAACGCACACAATTTGCGGTGAAGGAGAAACTGGGTATGCAAATAGACTGCCAAAATTAACATTGCTAAAATGTGTAACTAAGATGCTCATATAAATACACAGTCTTAACACACACAATCACATTGATATGCATAGTAGTTTTTGGGAAGTGTGCATCCTCAGGGGAGACATGCACCTAAAATAACTGACAGGGCACAGAGGGACACCAAGGTCAAAGCGTCCAGTTTTTCTTTTTAGCGTGTGGAGACGTTCATTTTTTCCCTAAATTGTCTTTCAGGTCAAATAAGACGGCTAAAATTGTATATCCCAAACAGGTTCAGGTGGAGCGGGAGCCTACCTTGACGTTTATGCAAGGAAAGCAAAGTACCCACTCAAAATTCGATAATTGTAGATCGTTCGTGATTTCATGTTGATATAATTGCATAGCCTGATTACCCATCACCTCCCTCATGCTCTATAAATAGGCTTTATAACTGTACTTCTAACCCAGGCATTCACAAAAAGTGGACCGTTGGCTCAAGTCAAAATATTACTACATTTCTTGAATAGAACAACTTTTCCCTGTTATTCCACCCAACCCAAGGCGTAATGTTTCAAGGCCAGTTAAATACAATGTCTCTCTCTCTCTCTCTCTCCCTCTCTCTCTCTCTTTCTCTCTCTCTCACCAGAGATGAGAGTATTGAGCATCATGCTACAATGTGTGTGTGTGTGTGTGTGTGTGTGTGTGTGTGTGTGTGTGTGTGTGTGTGTGTTAGTGTGTGTGTGTGTGTGTGTGTGTGTGTGTGTGTGTGTGTCTGTGTGTAAGAGAGAGAGAGCGAGAGAGAGATGTGTGAGGAAAGTTTCTTTTAAAAGTGGAGAATGCAGTGTGAGTGTCTGCATGTGTATGTTGTATATGTGTGTGTGTGTGTGTGTGTGTGTGTGTGTGTGTGTGTGTGTGCAGAGAAATGTAAAAATAAGTGGGCCGTGTGTGTGTGGGTGGGGGTTTGGGTTCCAGGGGAGCAAAGGAAAGCGATAGAGGGAGCAGCAAGAGAAAGGTGTGGTCGGGTGGTGCAGTCGGGTCAAGGAAAACACAAAGGGGGAGGGAAACAAACTATTCCCCGCAAACGGTCTCCACCACAATCAGCTTTCTTCCCCCCCCCCCGTGTCATGCCCCGTCCCTCACTCTCATGTTTACGGTCACAGGGCCTGTCCTATGGAGGGTGATGAGGAGACGGTTACACAGGACCTTTCATGTGACCAAATGAGATGTCAGCCAACTATCTCAGCAGCCCTGGTGCAGTGGGCGGATGAGATAACCTCTCCGGAGGGGAGCAGCTCCGCTCCTCTCCCCTCCTCCCTTTTGATCTCTTCCCGTCTCCCTCCCCCCTGGACCATCCCTGGTCCCCGCTAATCACTTGGTCCGCGACCCTGCACGTCAATTTATCGCCATCATTTCTTTCATCCCGCCTAACCGTTCCCTGCTTCTCGCTGCTCCTCCACTCCCCGTCTCTTGAAGTGTCTCTTGTCGCTGATCAGCGAGGCAAAGCCCTATCATGTCCCGCAGTGCTGGGGGGGCCGCAGTGGAAATCGCACTGTGGCAGTGGCCCTTTTATCAACTTATTTCCCTACGTCGCGGTTTTTGGTTTGTGTCCATTTGCTTTCATCAACCAAATCGCTGGTTTGCTGCTCCCTTCCTATTGCTTTGTGCTCCCTCTTCAAGGTAGCGCTTTATTCAGGACTCCATCTTCCACTCACTACATCAAAATGTACCCATAGAGGTCACACACGCATGCACGCACGCACTCACGCACGCACACACATTATACATTTCTTATAGTCTAATAGTCTTTCTCTACCTTTTGGGACAGTCATAATTCGTTTTCCCTGTATCTCACTTCAAGCCCACCTCTCTCACCTCATTGATACAGACAAATGGAATAAAAAAAAAAATAGATCAGTGAAATATTCACCAAAAAAGTAAGCGAATTAGGTTTGTAGTCTAGTCTTTTTTATTTGTAGGAAGGCTATCTGCATTGTTACAATACGGCACCAGCGTGGATATAACTTGTTTAATTCTCCCCTCAATGCTAAATGGGCTTCAGTCTCTGGACATCAGCATGCTGGTAGGGGTACGGTAGGGGCCACAAGACCGAGGTCGCCCGGGGCTCCAGAATGCCTGGGTTCGAGCGACAACACACATGATGCATGCCATAATTCTTACGACACGCTGTGATTAAAAAAAACAAAACAGGACACACACTTTCATAACTGTCGGAGGGTCTCACCTTATTATGCACAAACAGACTTGAGTCAAGACGTGAGAGATCCACCTATGTCTTTACCTCCCCCTCGTGGACGACCGGTGTTACTACACCAAGACGCCTTTGTTTTGTTTTTTGTTTTGGTTTTTTTTTCCAGGAAGTATCTCACTGCGCAGGCGCCAACTCTCCTTCCCTCGTTTCAGTCCGTCTTTCTGTCTGTCTGTCTGTCTGTCCGTCCGTCCGCGCTGTTCGCGAACAAGTTTCTCACTCACTTTCTCACGTTCTAAAAAAAAAAAAAAAAAACTTCCGAGATACTTTGCTTTCCACCCAATTTAAACAAGGTTTCAACGACGGCGGTCGTGGGAACAGGTGACGTCACCTGACAGCAGACGCACCTTCAACTACATAGTATTTCTCAGTCACGAAGTTCACTGCGCTGGTTTAGCTCAGTGGTTACTTCCTCAATTTACGATGACACCAGTCTCTGCCCCTCGTCGGGGAAGGGGTTCGGACCACGGGCGCTGTCCAGCGTTTTTTTTTTTTAATTTTTTTTTATTACCCTCCCACCGCCTTTTTGTTCTTTATTTCGAGTAATTATGTTCGGCTACAACAAAAGTTTTATTTTTTTTTTATAATTTCCAACAGAAGCATTGTCTCATACAGGCTGCCCTTGAGTCGCATACGTACATATGGGTATGAGTTACACTGAGTAAACATTTGGAGGCTACTGCTGTGAACTTGGCGCCTTGAGCTTCCAGGCGTTCGCAGGGTTTTGTAATAAACATTTAAAACAAAAACAACACGCACACACACACACACACACACACACACACACAC
>NC_137199.1:15987307-16154807 GCF_960531495.2 Zeus faber | reverse complement strand
CAGAGAGCGGGTGCGCTTTTACGCGTCCGTCGTCTCCGAGGAAAGTTGTCGGTGCGCAATTTCTCCACGAATCTACACCCAACAAAGACCGTGCGTTTGGGGAATTGAGACGCTTTGGATTTGAGAACACCGGCGTAACTTGAAATTGCTTCTCCTTTTTTTTTTTGGGGGGGTGGAGAGTGGTATCACAGAGATGCGTCTGAATTTGCTTTCGCTGGTGAGGGTTTTTTACGCGCACTGCTGAGATGGATCACAGACTCTCCCGAGGCAGTTGGGCGCCGGTGACCGGGCTGGTGGTGTGTCTGCTGTTTTGTGCCTGTGTGGTGGACCTCGTCCTTGCGCAGATCCGATACTCCATTCCCGAAGAGTTGGAGCACGGGGCGTTCGTCGGCAACATCGCCGAGGACCTCGGCTTGGACGTAGCCAAGCTGTCGGCGCGTCGGTTTCGTATCGTCTCGGGCGCAAAGAAGCAATATTTGGAGGTGAACTTGGAAAATGGCATTTTATTCGTCAATGAAAAAATAGACAGAGAAGAGCTTTGTGAGCGAAGCCCGAGCTGCTTCCTACACCTGCAGGTCGTGATTGAAAATCCACTAGAACTCTACAGAGTGGAAGTGGAGATTTTGGACGTAAACGACAACTCTCCCAGCTTCCCGTGGAGCGAGTTTAATCTCGACATCACCGAGTCGGCTGCGCCCGGTTCCCGCTTCCCGTTAGAGAGCGCGCAGGACCAGGACGTGGGCACCAACTCTCTGCGCTCATACCAGTTAAGCGCCAACCAGCACTTCATCTTGAATATCCAGACGCGCAACGACGGGAGCAAGTTCGCGGAGCTCGTCCTGGACGTCCCGCTGGACCGGGAGCAGCAGAAGACGCACGAGATGGTGCTGACTGCCTTTGACGGAGGCTCACCGGAGCGCTCTGGAACCGCAAAGATAACCATCACAGTCTTAGACGCAAACGACAATGTGCCCGTGTTTGATCGACCCGTATATCGAGCGAGTCTCGTGGAAAACGCCCCGAGGGGAACTTTGGTGCTGAAATTAAACGCCACGGATTTGGACGAGGGCTCGAACGGAGAGGTGACCTACGCGTTCAGCGGACACGCTCCACTAAAGGTGCGTGAGCTGTTTAGTGTGGACCCGTACACGGGTGAGATCCGCGTGAAGGGTGTTGTGGACTACGAGAAGGCAGGTGTTTATGAACTGTACGTGCAGGCTAAAGACAGGGGTCCGTCGGCTGTGGCCGTGCACAGCAAAGTATTGGTTGACATTCTGGATGTCAACGATAACGCGCCCGAAGTGATCCTCACTTCGGTCTCGACCCCCGTGCAAGAGGACGCGCCACCGGGCACGGTGATAGCCGTGATCAGCGTTATGGACCGGGATTCGGGAGAGAACGGCAACGTGGACTGCCAAATCCCCAGCAACGTCCCGTTTCAGCTCCACTCGTCCTTTAAAAACTATTATACTCTGGTGACCAGTGAGTTTTTGGACAGGGAAGCGGTGCCCGAGTACAACATCACCCTCACGGCGCGCGACCTGGGGTCTCCGTCGCTCTCCACGCGGAAAACCGTCCTCGTCCAAGTGTCTGACATCAACGACAACCCCCCACGCTTCGCGCAGCCTTCCTACACGGTTTATGTGACCGAGAATAACGCCCCGGGCGCTTCCATTTGCTCTGTCACTGCGTCCGACCCTGATTCCAATCAGAACGCCTATCTGTCCTACTCTATCCTAGAAGGTCAGATCCAGGGCATGCCCGTGTCCACTTATGTCTCCATCAACTCCGACAACGGCAATATCTACGCGCTGCGCTCCTTCGACTACGAGCAGCTCAGAAACTTTCAGATCCTGGTCCAGGCGCAGGACGCGGGCTTTCCGCCTCTCAGCAGCAACGTCACCGTGAATGTGTTCGTTTTGGACCAGAACGACAACGCTCCGGTTGTCGTATCCCCGCTGCCCAAAAACGGCACCGTGGCCACAGAAGTGGTGCCGCGCTCAGTGGACGCCGGGTACCTCGTTGGCAAAATCACCGCGTTGGACGCGGACGCGGGGCAGAACTCCCGCCTTTCCTACCAGCTGTTACAAGCCACGGACCCGGGGCTGTTCAGTGTCGCTTTGTACACGGGGGAAATTAGGGCTATTCGTCGTTTGGTGGAAAAAGACGCGACGAGGCAGAGACTGGTCATCCTGGTGAAGGACAACGGGCAGCCGCCGCTCTCCGCCACCGTCTCCATCCTCCTCACGGTGGTGGACAGCGTGCCCGAGTCGCTGTCAGATTTCGGTGACTTCAGCCTCAGCCCGCAGCCCCCCTCCAACGTCGCCCTCTACTTGATCGTGTCACTGAGCACAATCTCTTTAATATTCCTGGTGGCGATCATCGTGCTCGCCGCGGTCAAGTGTTACAAGGACAGGGAGACCCTCAGCGGGTACAACCTCCCCCCGTTCGCGTGCTGCTGCTGCGGGGGGTTTCAGCCCGAGCCGCCCCCGGAGGTTTTCAAGAAATCCAACCTCAACCTGCAGATCTCGAGCGCGGCCAAAGTGCCTACGAACTGCATGGAGGTGAACGGCAACAGCAGCCTTTCCCAGTCCTATTGTTACAAAGTGTGCCTGACCCCAGAATCTGCGAAAAGTGACTTCATGTTCCTCAAGCCGTGCAGCTCGAGCAGCGCGCCGAGGAACAACGAGGCGAAGAGCGCGGAAAACTGGAACGCGCAAAGCCGTAGTGCCTCTGTGAACAACGGTGCGACCACTCCAAGCGAGGTACGGTGCCACGGAGCCGCTGAGAAATAAGAGTGAGCGGTTCAGTGCTATGAATATAGCAAGAGAAGAACAAGAAAAATGTCGATTTTTTTTTTTATACCTGATGAGAACCCAGCGTCTGACATATCCCACAATGAAGGTCATCACGCACACAAGTGCGATAATCCAAAACTCCCCCCCCCCCCACCTCCTCCAATATTAACATGCTATCATTCTCATGTCGACTGATCCTTAAGAGATAATGGCAGTCATTTATATTGTTTGCAGCGGGGAAAATAATTGAATGGCAGCCTTTATGAATTATCATATTGTCGGTGTCTTTCAGTGGCACCCGGTTCTCTTGCACATAATTAAGAGATAAATCACTTTGTCCTCTGGCATCAATCACCCTTTGAGCGCCCGTGAATATTTACAATTTAGGAAATAAACAGATGTCCAGTTCAGTTTATGGACTTGGGCAATGACCCCTGGCAACATTAACCGTGACGCTCAGGGACATTTGCTGTTTGTCATTTTTGTTGACCAGTGCATGCCGCGTGCATGTGAACTAGAAGGCAAGGTTATGCGCAACACGGGCAAGGTGAACGGGAAGTTCTTTCAGTCCGCCCGCCTCGCCTCCGATTGGTCTCCCCCCTCTTGTTTTCAAACTAAGAATATAGGACGGATAACATCACTAACTGTGCCTCAAGGGCACAGACATGACCGAGCCATTATACTCCACACAATGTGGCATGCGGGGCGGGGGGCGGGGGGTGGGGGCTGTCCATTATTGATGAAAAATTGCAAAAGGGCCGGTTTTGGGCAGGCAGGGGACGACATCAGAAGGAGAAGGCGGGGGTGAGAAGGAGGGGCAAAGACCTGGCTAGGACGTGACGCCCCTGTAGATATGGCTTTTGCATTTTCCATCACAGGAAGAGAGATGAGGGTAGGAGGGGCGGAAGCCAGAAGGAAAACGGGTGCGTGTGCGTGTGTGCACACGCGCGTGCGTGCGTGGGTGTCTGCGTGTGCGCGCGCGCGCGCGCGCGCGTGTGTGTGTGTGGGCAGGGGATGGACTTCAAAGTATTCTAATTAGACCAGGTAGGAAAAACAAAAATTTACTAGCGTGGCCCTGTCCTGTTTTCCAGACGGCGTCTGAAATCTGGGATACCAGCATCCAGGCAAACAGATAAATGCCAGTTAGGTCACTACCGTGCGCTCCTCTGGCCACATAAATAGAGATTTCGAGGTCACGGTAATTGTTATTCCTGCAGCAGTGTCTCTCCAGGGGGACGGTGTCCTTCCTGATGTTAATTGGTTCCCTCGGATCAGCCAGGAGTCTATCTCAGAGTCCCCACATGAAGTTACATTATACGCAGGGCTGCGTAGACTACACCAGGCCGCCAATATCGCATCCACAGTATCCAACGGAAATAACTCGCGACGGCGGGAATAACTCGGGATCCGGCAAATGTTGACCTTTTTGTCACAAACAAGCATCCAGATCCATGGTGCCTGCTAAACAGAAATTAAAAAGAGAAATTCAAGGGATACAAGAAAGATTATGCAGCCCGCTGCCTTCTTCGCGCATTTGAAATTGCAATTGCTGCAGAAAAGCTGAAAGTACCGTGAACTTCACCAGGATTTTGGTAAGACTTTTAATTAAAAAGCTTGCTCGAGGAGCATCAGCCAAATATTCATGTAAAAATGATGCATTAAACCCACAAAACAATTACGTGTATAATTTTCTTAATTTCCTACTTGGCACGCTCCCCTTTGATGATTAAAATCGTGTTTCGTTTCATCCCAGTGGGGTTCTAATTGGTTTTTGTGCGTGGCTGCGTGGCGAGGGATGTATGTTGAATACCGATGTTAATAATACGCTTACACCGCATTCTCCCTGTTAACAACGCTAAGTAAATTAATGGAGCGTGGAATCCATACTATAAGACATTTGAGACAAAGCAGAGGAAGCATCAACGGGAAACTCTGCTTCACCCCTCCGCCGTGGGGCTCGGCGGGTGAAAGGGCAATTCAATGACAGCATCAAACTTGTACTCCTCTACACCTCCACAGGGGGGCATTTAAGATCCATCTGAAAAAAAAAAAAAAAGAAGACCCAAACGGTTTCCAATATAATTGATTGATGATTCGGAGGCGATTGTGAAACCGCAAGCTTATTTATTGACCTAATAATATGGACTTCGGTAAAACCTTTTCTTTTTTTTTCTCCCAGCTGAAGCAGCCAAACACAGACTGGACTCTGACAAAGAATCATAACTCTTCCATTAAAAGGTAACACTGCTGACGTTTAAAGCCACCTTTCATTTTTGTCACCCAGCTCAGGGTTATATTTTGTTTTTATAAGGTTATAAGGATTTTATAAGCTAATATGAAAAAAAAAAAAAAAAACAGAAAAGAAGACAGAGAATGTACATGGATATGATTAGAAATGGCAATGAAAATAAGATAAAGGCATATCCTTTATTGATCCTATATATTCATTATACAATTATACTTTATATTTATCTTTTATTTCTATTTCTAAGCTATAACTCCATTAACATGGATGGCACGCTGATGCGCAAGGCCATGCACGCAGACCCAGAAAACTACATGGCTTCCATGGCCCCTGGACAGTACTGGACCTGGGGTACACACACGAGAGGTGTGAAAGGTAAGACATGTGCCACAAATAGCTTCCACCATCAGGAGGAGGACCTCTTTTGTATGGATGAGATAGGATAGAAATCTATTGATTGATCCCTCCAGCCCGGGGGGGATGATTCAGGGGTTACCTGTAACTGTATTGCTCAGCAAAGAGTAAACGGGAAACTGTAAAACAGGATGTGAATATATACACTATGTATTTACATAGGTTGCAAGCAATAAAAACACAAAGACTATATACACACAAACACAAGTGGATATTAAATGTTCATGCCAAGGTCTTATGGTTCTCAAAACTAACATACTATGGAACAGTAGCTCATTTATATTTACGAGAGGGCAGTTAAATATCCTGGCAACAGTTTCAGCGAGTGCAATTTGCAGCCTTCTTCAGGAGACATCACTGGCGTAGTTGTCGCCTGCCCTGTCCTAAATACTATGCAAAATAATCTGCCAGGCAACACCAGGCATCACTGTCTTGCAAATTCTACGTAGACAGGTATTTAATCATCCCACGTCACGCGGACAGCCCCGTCTCCAGAAGAAGGCTGTAGCTTGCACACGCGAAAACGGTTAACAAGATATTTAACCTCTTTCTGGTCTATATAAACATATTAAATCCTATTGAATGTACCGGAAGAACCTGCCCAAGTACCTATCATATTCATGTTCATATGCGGAATGTAATTGTATCCGTGTGTGATTGACACTCTCTTTCTTCTATTATAGACTACAAGATGTCTCCATCAGCCCCTGGTGTCCCTGCTCGCTCCTGGACACCTCGCTGCACCCCTCCCCCCCAGCAGCAGCAGCCCTCGCTGCCTTCTCATCCGCACCCCCACCCGCCGCCTGACTACCAGCACAACGTGTACATCCCTGGAACGCCCTCAGGCTTTTGCACCCTAAGGCCAACTGTGCAGCGCAGTGAACTCGATGTCCACAACTCTTTTTCCACTTTCGGCAAGAAGAGACGCCTCCAGATGTCCCCACAGGGAGAGGCTGCTATCATCAATAATGACTTGTACAATGATTAACTGCGTCAAATAAGGGACTGCCCGAATGACTGATCAGATGGTACAGTCTGTGAATCGCAGATTGAAATTGAAGGACTGCTAAAGGAGTGGAAAACCTATCAATACATACTGTATGGCTTCTACGCATAGTGGGTAGACTCAAAGAGCAGGTCATGGAATTATATACAAGAAATGCTATGGAATCATTAAATTAACCATTACTTCTGCAGAAATACAAAATAAGAATTCTGATGAACCTTCATTTGACATTGTCAATATAGCTTCTTCTTCTTCTTCTTCTTCTTCTTCTTCTTCTTCTTCTTCTTCTTCTTCTTCTTCTTCTTCTTCTTCTTCTTCTTCCAATTATTATTATTTTCGACAATCAAACGGGAACAGTTGTTGATTCATCCAAAAGCTAAGGAAAAGTGTTAAACAGTGGACAACAATTTTGCACATCCATATGAATTTATATTTTTCATTTTTTATTGAATAAAGCAATGTTTTCTATGTTTAATCACTACAGAACAGGTGTGAATATAAATATATTGTGATCATGTATAATACACACTCTGCTGTTGATGCAGACAGTTTTACAACACGGAAAGGGAATCGCCCCAAACCATGTACTGTATACATTTCTGAAAATAAAGTAGGGTATTTTTTTCTCAAATGTATTATTTTTCCATCGCAACACAAACACATACCAACACTCTGCATACGGAATTTAAATTGAGCTGTAAGATCACCAAGTCCATTTTTATCAGCCTGAATCAATCTTTTCAGGACAAAAAAGTTTTGCAGTTACCGATTCAACGGCAGCAAGCTTTTTGCCTTGGTAAGCTGTTTTCCTTGTTGAGGAATAAACATTGTAAAATGCTAACATATGCTAATTGGAGTGAGCGCATTTCCATTTGCCCGGAGAGAATAGTAGGGGGTTCATTAACTGAACAAACAAAACCATCTCTCTCAAAATATCACTTTAATTAAGACTACAAGCACGAATCCAAGCGTCAGCCGGAGGGGGGCTAATTTCAAAATGCCACACCTGGCTCCGATTTATAGAGGGCTTACGGTCCACTTCTCTGTGCCCTTTATGATCTTATTTCTCAGAGAATTTGTTAAGCCGGTTGGAATTGAGTGGGGTAATTAGGTCGCTTGCATGATGCAGATTGGAAATTAGGCTGTTAATAGAGCACTGGTACCCTCAGAGAGAGCAGCTTCTTGAGAGCAGGCCAACATCCGTGCAGAGGTGATCCATTTGAGAACCTCTAGTATGGATTAAGGAATAGTAGTATTCAGGTCAAACTATTTGTAGCTCATTCTCGGATGACTGTGGAAAAAAGCAATTTCCTTGAAGTAAGGTATATACAATATTGTAGGGCTTTTTTCAAACCACAGTATGAAAACCAAGGTAAATATGGTCAATAGATCTATACATTTAAGTACCATGAAGGTACAAAGTTTAACATTCACCTCAGGACAGCACATTAGCCTTGGTCAGTCACGTTGGAGCTGTCCAGGCCCACGGTGCTGAAAAGCAGTGGCAAGCGGACATTTACGATGGCTTTTCTTTTTCTGTCCACCAGAGGGCGCCTGTAACCTGTCAAAACACAGGATCGATGCAGTATAAAACATACAGCGTTGAGCAGTATACATTTGGGCAACAATGCAACGGTGTAATCAATGCAGAACCATGTAACAGCGAACACAATTACTTCAAAGGAAAGAAAGAAAATATAAATGTGCATAATAAGTATTTAGCATGGGGTAAGGTAAGTGAAATTAAATATTGAGTTAAATAAAAATCTATGTCTTTATTAATCTTTCATTATTAATGTAAATATAATCTTTTGTTATTAAAGTACATGTACATGACATTTTGAATTAATTATGGGTTCAAATTTCAAAGACGTTTGTGCGGCACTTAAACAAAACAGATTACCCTTTAGCACTGTGACCCATTTGAAGCGACCAAGTCTCAACTTTAGGACAAAAGCTTATTAAAACATTTCAGTGCTGTAATGGGAAACCCCGAGAGGAGCAGGTGTATGACCTAGTTAGAGTACTGAAGCTGCAATTTCAGTATTGCTGGAGGAATAGAGTTCCGGTGACAGACTGACTTCAAACGTCTGTTGGGAAGGATATAAGTGAAATCTGACCGCATTAACCAACGCCAGGTTCAAAGAGAAAAAAAAAAAGATGTATATTAAAATATAACGTTATATTATGTTATTTCATTTCATGACACAGACATGCACACTTAATATATTACTTAGGCCGTGCACCTTCCTAAAAAAATGCGATGCAGCATAATATTTATGACAGCAGAGGGTGTCAGTGAGTAAAACTAGTCCGTTGCAGTGGGGTTTTCAGACATTTTATTTCTTAAATTAATAGTTGCTCTCTCTCTCTGTCACACACACACACACACACACACACACACACACACACACACACACACACACACACACACACACACACACACACACACACACACACACACACACACACACACTCTATTCGCTTCAACTTTGTACCCCCACTTTGTATTATCTTTCTGAGTCTTATTTTATTTTTATTTTATTTTATTTATAATATTATATTCACTTATTGCATTACGATTGAGGAATCAGTTAGTTTCAGTTAGTTAACAAGGGAGGAGTTAGGTTCGCTATTATGCTCGGTTTAGTAACTGTTGTGCATAATCTCCGGGTGCGTTGCAAAGATATTTCACTGCATAAATGTATGAAAGTTTGTATATGTATGTGGTGAATAAACCTCTTGAATCTTGAAAATAGATTTCAAAATATTCAATATTCTGGTGTTTTGTTAAAATAAATTGCAAAGTGGACACTGAAGTTTATAGTATATACAACTGAAATACCAACATTAAAACTCACTCAAAACCTGTTTTATTGCTGCCCACAATAATTTGGGAAGTACAGTTTTTATCGATTGCTTAAACACAAAGACTCATTCCTGTAGCACAAAAACCCATACCTTTACATCATTCCCAAAAACACACACAGTTCTCATAACTGTAAACACTATTCACCTGTTTCCACACATGTTTCAATCTTCAAAACTCTTTCTAAAAAGAAACGTACACAAAGGAGGCCAAATAAATCATTTATCACACTATATATTCTTTCAGCAAATACATGCACTCAATATAATTAACTCAAGTCATTACAAATCAAACTCAAAGACCACACTTTTCTCCTGGTGCAAACACTAAGCCACAAAATTATTAAGACACCAATCAGAACCAGGGTCAATAAATCGGGCCTAGATGAATGTCCGTGTGCATTGCAAACAATGCCGAAGTTGCATTTGGTACATTTGGAAATAAAGCTTTTGGAAATTGAGGTATTTTACTGTGCATGGAGTGTGACATTTCAAAGTTTATCTGTATGGTCAGTGCTGTGTTTTTTTTTTTTTCAAATGATTTGTCCTAAAACCTATTATAAACATTTTGGTAGCAGTTTTTTTGAATTAATCCCTCTGTTATGTAACAAACAGTCAGTCGTAGTCTTTTTTGGTTCCCAGAAGTTAGATGTTTGTACCGTTGGGTGTGAGTTTTTAAAATTGTGTGTGAAGTTTTGGGAAAATTACGAGTTGTTCCAGGAATTGTGTCAAAGCAATTGAAAAAAACTGTAATAAAAAAATTGGAAAACACACAATAGCACAGTAAATGTCATGTGTGGGCACCAGATGCACTCGGCCTGCCTGATCGGCTCTGGTACAGATGACGTCACATATTATGATTGGCTGTACGTCGGAAAGTGTACGCACCCATTTAAAAAAATAATAATATATATATAAATATATATATATATATATATATATAAATATATATATATATATATATATATATATATAAATGTATATGTCTGATACGTTTAATGGAGATTTTTTATTTTTTATGCTTAAATTCTGTATTTAATTCTGTGCTGTGCATAAATGTGTTGCTGCAGTCTGGGACTAATTATTTAAACCAAACAAACAAATAATGCCAATATTTACATCTAAAAATACAATTTTCTATAGATATAGATATTTATATTATACAATACCAGATATATATTTGTTATGTAGATTTATAATATGTTCAATATATTGAATGTAGACTTGTGTAGAGAGGGGTCATGGTCTGCATTAAATATGGATATGAATATGAATGAATATGAAATATAAACATATTAAAAATCACGGTCTTTTCTTCTCCCGCCCTCCTTCGTTTCGATCTATATTTTCATCGTCTGTTTGCTTCCGTTTATTTGAAATAAGACCGTTTTCATTTGCCCCCCCCCCCCCCCCCCCAGTGATATATCTCCACATAATTAACAATTCATCGAAAATAGCTCGAATGCATCGACGCGTCAACAACACTTCACGCTCCCGCGCCAACTCCCGCAGACCGGAGAGAATGCGCATGCGCCCACACGCCCCGTCGGCGCCAGCCAAAGGTTGCGTTACACGTCACAACGCGGAGTTCGTTTGGAATTGTAGCGTCAGGGCTGTGAGAAATCAATCCCGCGCCGAGTTGGTTGGTAACTTGACAGCGTTTCTCGCCGCAGCGCGCGTTTACCCACATTTGGTGGAGGTTCATTTCAAGCCCCGAATACTGAATCCATTTAGTCACTCGTATCCACCCACCCACCCCACCCACTCATCCATTCGTCCATCTACAGAGAGAACAATTATTGCCCCTCGTAGGTGAACAATTGTATTGTAATCTTCCCGTCGTCGGGGCGCTGTCCATGGTTCTGATTTGGTATTCATTTTGATTTTTGGTATTATTATTTCCCTACAACAGGCTGCCTATCAAACAACATGCGTGCACGGAACTCTTTATCAGAATTATACGTGACATTTAAGTGCCAATATGTATGAGCTGGCTCACCCACCTTTCTTTGCATTGTTTTAATAAAGTAGGGGATACATAGATATTACACGTAGCTCTTTCAGTCACACGGGGTCACTATTCATCACTAAACCATACGCGCCATACCGGTCGTTGTTCTTGACGCGCCCATTTAAAAAAGGATGTGATACACACATACCGCCTTTATACACAGACCACAGCAAAAATGCATTTTGGATTTTATTGCGCAGCTTAAAATCCCCGTTTGAGGACACGCCCCAGCAGACCCTTATGTTTTTTTCGTGTCACGCGGAGCTTCCAGAAAGGAGATATTCTTTATTCAAAGGATGCATTTGCGAGCGTTCTCTGCTGTCTTTGTCTTGTGTGGAGTATGGCGATCCGCATTGTCCGTGACAAGGTACTCCATATCCGAGGAGATGGAAAGAGGCTCCGTGGTGGCAAATCTCGCCGCGGATTTGGGAATTGAGGATGGAGGTCTGGCTCAACGCGAGGTAAAACTTGATATTTTCCACAACAAGAAATATTTAGATGTCAACAAAACAACCGGAGAGCTTTTTATCGTAGAAAAAATAGACAGGGAATATCTCTGTCCGAGTAAGACTTCCTGTTTTCTAAAACTAGATGTTATTATTGAAAGTCCGTTGCGCATATTCAACATTGAACTGGGCATCACGGACATCAACGACAACGCACCCCGTTTTAGGCGAGACAGAGTGGAACTGGACGTGTCGGAATCGGCGACACCCGGAGAGAGATTCTCTCTGCCCAATGCAGTGGACCCAGATGTGGGCATAAATACAATAAAAACATACCGACTCAGTGTGAGTGAGCAGTTCACAATAGAGATACAGACGGGCAGTGATGGAACCAAATACGTTGATTTGGTTTTAACCGAAGCTTTGGACAGAGAGAGGACTGCGGTTCATAACCTCATACTGACAGCAGTGGACGGCGGGGTCCCGGTTCGCTCCGGCACTGCCAATATAATCGTTCGGGTCCAGGATACAAACGACAACGCCCCTCAGTTTGACAAGCGATTTTACACCGTAAATATGACAGAAAATACGCCAATAGGTGTCCAAGTGTTTAAACTAAACGCAACAGATCTAGACGAGGGCCCAAACGCTGAGATAGCGTACTCTTTTACCCTTTACACGTCGGAAAGAACACAAGATGCATTTTCTCTGAACCCTAACACAGGAGAGATAACAGTAAAGGGGATTATTGATTATGAAGACATGAAATTATATGAGATGCACATTGAGGCTAAAGACAAGGGGACGCCTCCATTGCAGGGGCAGTGCAAAGTTGTGGTCCACGTTACAGATGTGAATGACAATTATCCAGAGATCACAATACAATCTATTCAGAACACAATCAATGAGAACATACATGTCGGAACAGTCATAGCCCTGGTGGGAATACGTGACAAGGATACTGGGGATAATGGCAAAGTAAGCCTATCCATAAACCATCCCCTCCCCTTTATTCTAAATAAGTCGTCGGATAGTCCAATTCATTACAAACTTGTAGTATCAGAACCGTTAGATCGTGAAGCAGTTCCCGAATATAATGTCATGTTTATAGTGACAGATGGCGGAGCTCCCCCTTTATCTGACAACGAAACAATAACTGTGCGTGTACTCGATGTCAATGACAATGCACCGCAGTTCCCACAGTCCTTTTTCACTATACGAGTAATGGAGAATAATGCGCCTGGGTCACTGCTAGGTTCCCTCACTGCGTTTGACCCAGACCTCCATGAAAACCAGTATCTGGTTTATTTCATCCTAGAAAGGGAAATAACGAACACCTCAATATCCATGTTGTTTTCAATCAACCCAGAGAATGGTAATCTTTATGCAATGAAAACATTTGATTATGAGATAGAAAAGGAGTTCCGGTTCCACATTGAGGCCAGAGACTCTGGTGTTCCTCCTCTCAGCAGTAACGTTACTGTACACATTATTATTGTGGACCAGAATGACAACACTCCTGTCATAGTGTCTCCATGGCGCGCTCACGGCTCAGTGGTGGAGGAGAAGATTCCCAGATCTACTGATAAAGGCTCCCTGGTTTCCAAGGTGATAGCCATTGACACTGACTCTGTACTGAACTCAAGGATTACCTACCAGTTTCTACAGGTGACAGACGCCACCTTATTCAGTCTGGACCAATACAATGGAGAGATCCGGACAATGAGAATGTTCAGCTACAGAGATCCACGGCACCAAAGAATGGTTGTTGTTGCCAAGGACAACGGGGAGCCGGCTCTCTCTGCAACAGTTACCATCAAACTGTCCACAGTGGAAACTGCTGTTAAGGCCCACTCTGATATGACTGAAGTGCCACTCGGATACGACATCTTTTCGGACTTAAATCTGTACTTGGTCATCGGCCTGGGCTCAGTGTCCTTTCTCTTATTGATCACCATCTTGGTCACTATTGTGATCAAGTGTCAGAAACCCAAAACCAGCAAAGCAGCTCCTCCCTGCAGGAACAGTGTGCTCAGTGAGAGGAACTCTACTATCGCAGATTCCACCCTGGTCTCCAACGATGCCTACTGGTACAGTCTGTTTCTAGCGGAGACCAGGAAGGGGAAGCTGGTGGTCAGACAGCCTGCGCCTAAAGGCTCTAGGTACATCGTGTCCAGTTTACCAAGAAGCACAGGACTGACAGAAACTAGTGACTCAGCAGCCTCCACTCTACAAGTAAGCATTTTTTATATTATTATGTTATTATTTCCATATTATTTTGTGAAATGTGTAATGCAACTTCAATCAAACATTTTTTTTATGTATTTTCAGGCATTGTCAGGCTTTTTGTTTTGTCTATGTGTGGAATAATGTTGAATGCAGATGCTTGTGTCGTACATAGAGTGGCGCTGTTTGCTCGTTGAAATATTCCGTCTTGTGGCCATGACCGTCATAAACCAAAATTATAACCAACTAGCGGTGTTTTGTGCTTAGTGCGGTGCTCAAATTGTCGCCCTTTTTGAAGGATTTTTCTTACGGATTTTTCTTTACTCTTTTGGTGCCTATAAAGTTTTGGACAACGATCACAGAAAACATGGACGTTTAATATTTGGGCTGAGCTCCATATGTGCCGGTTACGCGCAACAATGGACCCGTGTAAAGCAGTGCCGCCACGGGGAAGGTACGTCTCAATCTTCATTGTGTTGTTTTGTGCTTGGCACACGGCGTCGGCGGTAACTCATTACACCATACCAGAGGAAATGAAAGAGGGATCCGTGGTGGCCAATCTGGCGGCAGATCTACATTTGGACGTAAAAACCCTGAGCAGAAGGAAGATGCGCCTTGACATAATCGCCAACAAAAAATATCTGGATGTGAACAAAGAGACCGGGGAGCTGTTTATTGTGGAGAAAATTGACAGGGAGCTCATTTGCACGACCAAATCGTCGTTATCGTGTTATTTAAAACTAGAGGTCACACTTGAAAACCCTTTAAGGATTTTTAACATCGAGCTGGAAATTTTGGATATGAACGACAACGCCCCACAGTTCCGGAGGGACGCGATACATCTTGACATTTCCGAGTCCGCGTCGGCTGGGGAGAGATTCTCCTTGAGCAACGCGATTGACCCAGATGTTGGAAATAACTCGGTTAAAACCTACCGGTTAAGTGAAAGTGAGCATTTTAATATTGAGGTTCAGACCGGTAGAGATGGCTCCAAGTTTGCTGATATAATTCTAAAGAAGGCGTTGGACCGTGAAAGGCAAGCAGTCCATAATTTAATTCTCACCGCTGTGGATGGAGGGACACCTACACGGTCTGGTACTGTCAGGGTTGTCGTTCACGTCTTAGACACCAATGACAACACACCAATATTTGATGAAAATGAATACCACATCAAGGTAATGGAGAACTCGCCTATTGGAACTCTAGTGATTCACCTGAATGCCACGGATTTAGATGAAGATTTAAACTCTGAAATAGTATACTCATATAGTCTTTACACCTCAGAAAAAACCCAAGACACTTTTTATCTCAACCCTTCCACTGGAGAACTGACAGTAAAAGGAATGCTAAATTATGAAGATTTCAGAATATATGAAATGGAAATCATAGCAACGGACAAAGGATTAACCGCCTTATCAGGACACTGTAAAATAAAGATTCTAGTGGAAGACATGAATGACAATCACCCAGAAATATCTATCAAATCCTTTCAGAGTACAATCAAGGAGGACGTTGAAGTAGGTTCAGTGATAGCAGTTGTTAGTGTCAGTGACAAAGATTCCGGCGATAACGGAGTAGTGGATATTGGGATTCCACGCAATATGCCATTTAAACTGAAGGAATCCTCAGATAATTATTTTCAGTTGGTTGTCTCAGAGCCACTAGACCGTGAGAAGGTTCCAGAATATGAAATCACTTTTACAGTCACAGATAGAGGCTCTCCTCCTTTATCTGACAACGAAACTATGACTTTAGAGCTACTGGATGTTAATGATAATGTCCCTAAATTCCCCCAGTCGTTCTGTACAATACGCGTAATGGAGAATAATGCTCCTGGCGCCTTGATCAGTTCCCCCACTGCATATGACCCAGATCTACATGAAAACCAGTATTTAGTTTATTTCATTTTGGAGAAGGAGATAGCAAACACCTCAATATCCATGTTGTTTTCAATCAACCCAGAGAATGGTAATCTTTATGCAATGAAAACATTTGACTATGAGATAGAAAAGGAGTTCCTGTTCCACATTGAGGCCAGAGACTCTGGTGTTCCTCCTCTCAGCAGTAACGTTACTGTACACATTATTATTGTGGACCAGAATGACAACACTCCTGTCATAGTGTCTCCATGGCGCGCTCACGGCTCATTGGTGGAGGAGAAGATTCCCAGGTCTACTGATAAAGGCTCCCTGGTTTCCAAGGTGATAGCCATTGACACTGACTCTGTACTGAACTCAAGGATTACCTACCAGTTTCTACAGGTGACAGACGCCACCTTATTCAGTCTGGACCAATACAATGGAGAGATCCGGACGATGAGAATGATCAGCTACAGAGATCCACGGCACCAAAGAATGGTTGTTGTTGCCAAGGACAACGGGGAGCCGGCTCTCTCTGCAACAGTTACAATCAAGCTGTCCACAGTGGAAACTGCTGTTAGGACCCACGCTGATTTGACTGAAGTACCACTCGGATACGACATCTTTTCAGACTTAAATCTGTACTTGGTCATCGGCCTGGGCTCAGTGTCCTTTCTCTTATTGATCACCATCTTGGTCACTATTGTGATCAAGTGTCAGAAACCCCAAACCAGCAAAGCAGCTCCTCCCTGCAGGAACAGTGTGATCAGTGAGAGGAACTCTACTATCGCAGATTCCACCCTGGTCTCCAACGATGCCTACTGGTACAGTCTGTTTCTAGCGGAGACCAGGAAGGGAAAGCTGGTGGTCAGACAGCCTGCGCCTAAAGGCTCCAGGTACATCGTGTCCAGTTTACCAAGAAGCACAGGACTGACAGAGACTAGTGACTCTGCAGCCTCTACTCTACAGGTAAGCATTTTTTTTTTATATTATTATATTATTATTTTCTATATTATTTTGAGAAATGTCTAATGCAACTTCAATCAACCATTTTGTTTGTTGATTTTCAGGAATTGTAAGGCTCTTTGTTTTGTTTTATATGACGCGAACACCTCGTGTTGATTACGCACATTTTAGTATTTTTAGGGCTTATAGAGCTTATTGTGCGTAATCACCGGGTGTCATGAAATTTCACTGCATATACTGTATGTATGATATGTATGTGACAAATTATCTCTTGAGCTTGAACCTGTGTGGAATAATGTTGAATGCAGATGCTTGTGTCGTACATAGAGTGGCGCTGTTTGCTCGTGGACATTTTCCGTCTTGTGGCCATGACCGTCATAAACCTATATTATAACCAACTAGCGGTGTTTTGTGCTTTGTGTGGTGCTCGAATTTTCGCCCCTTTTGAAGGATTTTTATGACGGTATTTAATCTTTTGGTGCCTATAAATTTTGGACAACGATCACAGAAAACATGGACCTTTAATATTTGGGCTGAGCTCCATATGTGCCGGTTACGCGCAACAATGGACCCGTGTAAAGCAGTGCCGCCACGGGGAAGGTACGTCTCAATCTTCATTGTGTTGTTTTGTGCTTGGCACACGGCGTCGGCGGTAACTCATTACACCATACCAGAGGAAATGAAAGAGGGATCCGTGGTGGCCAATCTGGCGGCAGATCTACATTTGGACGTAAAAACCCTGAGCAGAAGGAAGATGCGCCTTGACATAATCGCCAACAAAAAATATCTGGATGTGAACAAAGAGACCGGGGAGCTGTTTATTGTGGAGAAAATTGACAGGGAGCTCATTTGCACGACCAAATCGTCCTGTTATTTAAAACTAGAGGTCACACTTGAAAACCCATTAAGGATTTTTAACATCGAGCTGGAAATTTTGGATATGAACGACAACGCCCCACAGTTCCGGAGGGACGCGATACATCTTGACATATCCGAGTCCGCGTCGGCTGGGGAGAGATTCTCCTTGAGCAACGCGATTGACCCAGATGTTGGAAATAACTCGGTTAAAACCTACCGGTTAAGTGAAAGTGAGCATTTTAATATTGAGGTTCAGACCGGTAGAGATGGCTCCAAGTTTGCTGATATAATTTTAAAGAAGGCGTTGGACCGTGAAAAGCAAGCAGTCCATAATTTAATTCTCACCGCTGTGGATGGAGGGACACCTACACGGTCTGGTACTGTCAGGGTTGTCGTTCACGTCTTAGACACCAATGACAACACACCAATATTTGATGAAAATGAATACCACATCAAGGTAATGGAGAACTCGCCTATTGGAACTCTAGTGATTCACCTGAATGCCACGGATTTAGATGAAGATTTAAACTCTGAAATAGTATACTCATATAGTCTTTACACCTCAGAAAAAACCCAAGACACTTTTCATCTCAATCCTTCCACTGGAGAACTGACAGTAAAAGGAATGCTAAATTATGAAGATTTCAGAATATATGAAATGGAAATCATAGCAACAGACAAAGGATTAAACGCCTTATCGGGAAACTGTAAAATAAAGATTCTAGTGGAAGACATGAATGACAATCACCCAGAAATATCTATCAAATCTTTTCAGAGTACAATCAAGGAAGACATTGAAGTAGGTGCAGTGATAGCAGTTGTTAGTGTCAGTGACAAAGATTCCGGCGATAACGGAGTAGTGGATATTGGGATTCCACGCAATATGCCATTTAAACTGAAGGAATCCTCAGATAATTATTTTCAGTTGGTTGTCTCAGAGCCACTAGACCGTGAGAAGGTTCCAGAATATGAAATCACTTTTACAGTCACAGACAGAGGCTCTCCTCCTTTATCTGACAACGAAACTATGACTTTAGAGCTACTGGATGTTAATGATAATGTCCCTAAATTCCCCCAGTCGTTCTGTACAATACGCGTAATGGAGAATAATGCTCCTGGCGCCTTGATCAGTTCCCTCACTGCATATGACCCAGATCTACATGAAAACCAGTATTTAGTTTATTTCATTTTGGAGAAGGAGATAGCAAACACCTCAATATCCATGTTGTTTTCAATCAACCCAGAGAATGGTAATCTTTATGCAATGAAAACATTTGATTATGAGATAGAAAAGGAGTTCCTGTTCCACATTGAGGCCAGAGACTCTGGTGTTCCTCCTCTCAGCAGTAACGTTACTGTACACATTATTATTGTGGACCAGAATGACAACACTCCTGTCATAGTGTCTCCATGGCGCGCTCACGGCTCAGTGGTGGAGGAGAAGATTCCCAGATCTACTGATAAAGGCTCCCTGGTTTCCAAGGTGATAGCCATTGACACTGACTCTGTACTGAACTCAAGGATTACCTACCAGTTTCTACAGGTGACAGACGCCACCTTATTCAGTCTGGACCAATACAATGGAGAGATCCGGACAATGAGAATGTTCAGCTACAGAGATCAACGGCACCAAAGAATGGTTGTTGTTGCCAAGGACAACGGGGAGCCGGCTCTCTCTGCAACAGTTACCATCAAACTGTCCACAGTGGAAACTGCTGTTAAGACCCACTCTGATATGACTGAAGTACCACTCGGATACGACATCTTTTCAGACTTAAATCTGTACTTGGTCATCGGCCTGGGCTCAGTGTCCTTTCTCTTATTGATCACCATCTTGGTCACCATTGTGATCAAGTGTCAGAAACCCAAAACCAGCAAAGCAGCTCCTCCCTGCAGGAACAGTGTGCTCAGTGAGAGGAACTCTACTATCGCAGATTCCACTCTGGTCTCCAACGATGCCTACTGGTACAGTCTGTTTCTAGCGGAGACCAGGAAGGGAAAGCTAGTGGTCAGACAGCCTGCGCCTAAAGGCTCCAGGTACATCGTGTCCAGTTTACCAAGAAGCACGGGACTGACAGAGACTAGTGACTCAGCAGCCTCCACCTTGCAGGTAAGACTTGATTTGAATGAGGAGTATTATTTTCTATAATATATTTGCTGCTTCAATTCCAAGTGTTTCACCACATTCATTGCCTGGCAGTGATGGATTATATTTCCAGAGGATTTATTTGTTTTATTTTTCATCCTGTCCTCATATAATCAAACAATTGTTAATTAATGTACAGATCATTGGTCAAAAATGTATCAATAAAATAATCCAGGATGACTCATGGCAAGATATAAATTACTCAAGAATTCGTCATTAGTTTTCACAGTTATTCCCCATAATAGAAAAAATAAATAAACTAGAATAAATAAATAATTGAAAAAATGTTTTTGAAGGCACATAATCATATAATAGTTATAGAATTGCATTACAAAATATACTTTTTGAATTATAAAATCAAATAATAGTCTTGAAATCGTTTGCAGAAAAATATGATCACATATCCTCTAATATATTATCATATTTTTTCTGCAAACAATTTCACAGTCATCCTCGGTGGGGTGGCCTAGTAGGGTCGCTGTTCACCTGTTTAAAGCTAAATTTCAGCTCGTCGTCGCCGTAGCGTCGGTTAACGTTGTATGTCAGGAAATGCACGTATGGACAGCGCTCGGTGCTGGAAGTGCAACGGATTATTTTGCACTTTTTTTCATAAATCACGGGTGTCTCGATCTTGCTGCATCTTTTGTCAAGCGCCTACATCTTGGGATCTTTTCGCGTGGATAGAGACAATATACACACAATGGAGGCACAATCCGTTGCAAAATACTGGAAGAGGTACGTTACGGTGCTTATTTTTCTCGTCGCGATGAAACGCGTTTGTGCGGTTACTCATTATTCTATTCCCGAAGAAATGGAAGTGGGATCGGTGGTGGCTAATCTGGCGGCTGATCTGGGTCGAGACGTGAAAGTGCTTTCTGAGAGGAAAATGCGCCTGGAAGTCATAGCGAACAAGAAATATCTGGACGTGAACAAAGAAACAGGGGACCTGTATATTGTTGAGAGGATTGACCGGGAATCTCTTTGCACATTTAAGGCAGCCTCGTCGTGTTTTCTAAAACTGGAGGCCATTGTGGAAAACCCGCAACGAATATTCTACATAGAAATCGAGTTGATGGATATAAATGATAACGCTCCTCACTTCAGACGGGACACAATAAACCTGGACATTTCAGAAGCGACGCAAGCCGGCGAGAGGTTTTCCGTCAACAACGCAGTTGATCCAGATTTCGGTTCCAACTCCGTTAAAACGTATGTATTGAGTGAGAGCGAGCATTTTGTCATCGAAATCCAGACGGGGAGAGACGGGTCGAAATTTGCCGATCTTATTCTTAAAAAGACCCTAGACCGAGAAAAGCAGGCCGTTCACAAGCTGATGCTCACCGCGGAGGATGGGGGTGCCCCGCCACGCACGGGCACTGCCAGCATTGCAGTCCGAGTGCTTGATGCGAACGACAACGCCCCGCAATTTGACAAAGACCACTATAAAATCAACATTATGGAAAACTCTCCCATCGGAAGCCTTGTTATTCACCTTAATGCAAGTGACTTGGATGAGGGGTCCAATGCAGAAATAACATACACATACAGCTTGTACACTTCGGAAAAGACGCAGAAAACATTCAATCTGAACCCGCACAGTGGCGAGATAACCGTGAAAGGGGTGCTCAACTATGAGGATTTCAGAGTTTACGACATGGAAGTTATAGCAACGGATAGAGGGGCGAGTGAGTTATCGGGGCAATGCAAATTAACAATTTTAGTGGAGGACATGAATGATAATCACCCGGAGATTTCGATCAAGTCCTTTCACAGTCCGATAAAAGAAAACATAAATGTAGACACTGTAATCGCTGTCGTAAGTGTGAGTGATAAAGACTCGGGGGATAACGGAATAGTGGATATTAATATACCGGAAAATATGCCTTTCAAACTGAGAGAAACATCTGATAGTTATTTTGAGATTTTTGTTTCAGAACCTTTAGATAGAGAGAAGGTCCCAGAATATGAAATCACTTTCACAGTCACAGATAGAGGCACTCCTCCCTTATCTGACAACGAAACAATGACTTTAGAGCTACTGGATGTTAATGATAATGTCCCCAAATTTTCTCAGTCATTCTATACAATACGTGTAATGGAGAATAATGCTCCTGGGGCCTTGATCAGTTCCCTCACTGCATATGACCCAGATCTACATGAAAACCAGTATTTAGTTTATTTCATTTTAGAAAAGGAAATAGCAAACACCTCGATGTCGATGTTGTTCTCAATTAACCCAGAGAATGGTAATCTCTACGGACTGCGGACATTTGACTATGAGATAGAAAAGGAGTTCCTGTTCCACATTGAGGCCAGAGACTCTGGTGTTCCTCCTCTCAGCAGTAACGTTACTGTACACATTATTATTGTGGACCAGAATGACAACACTCCTGTCATAGTGTCTCCATGGCGCGCTCACGGCTCATTGGTGGAGGAGAAGATTCCCAGGTCTACTGATAAAGGCTCCCTGGTTTCCAAGGTGATAGCCATTGACACTGACTCTGTACTGAACTCAAGGATTACCTACCAGTTTCTACAGGTGACAGACGCCACCTTATTCAGTCTGGACCAATACAATGGAGAGATCCGGACGATGAGAATGTTCAGCTACAGAGATCCACGGCACCAAAGAATGGTTGTTGTTGCCAAGGACAACGGGGAGCCGGCTCTCTCTGCAACAGTTACCATCAAGCTGTCCACAGTGGAAACTGCCGCTAAGACCCACTCTGATTTGACTGAAGTGCCACTAGGATACGACATCTTTTCAGACTTAAATCTGTACTTGGTCATCAGCCTGGGCTCAGTGTCCTTTTTCTTATTGATCACCATCTTGGTCACCATTGTGATCAAGTGTCAGAAACCCAAAACCAGCAAAGCAGCTCCTCCCTGCAGGAACAGTGTGCTCAGTGAGAGGAACTCCACTATCGCAGATTCCACTCTGGTCTCCAACGATGCCTACTGGTACAGTCTGTTTCTAGCGGAGACCAGGAAGGGAAAGCTGGTGGTCAGACAGCCTGCGCCTAAAGGCTCCAGGTACATTGTGTCCAGTTTACCAAGAAGCACAGGACTGACAGAAACTAGTGACTCAGCAGCCTCCACCTTGCAGGTGAGAAGAATACAATTATCAATTCCCTCAGCATTCTCAGTATTTCATGTATTTGCTTTTCTCCATAAATTTTAGTTTTTCCATGGTGGTGGGCCTAATTTTTGTGATACAGAAATGTATTACAACAACGTTCCACTATAAGTAAGCTTAAGAAACTGAAGAATGGTGTTTGATATTTTATTTATTCTATAGTTTTCACATTATGCAGTTATAAGCAGATTAATGATTAAATGATATTTTTTTAATTCCCAGGAGGGAATTCAAATTTTACAGCAGCGAAAGTTGACAGTAACAATAATTATAACAATAAGGCTAATAGTATTAATGATAATATCCTATGACATTGATAATACTACTATTATTATTATAATTATCGTCACATAATAATAATAATAATAATAATAATAATAATAATAATAATAATAATAATAATAATAATAATAATTCTATACAATTCTTTATTATTTTGCTTTAATAACAATTCACACATCTTCTAAATGCTGGAGCTTCTCATGAACAGTCAGTGGCGCTATTTACTCGATAGACCATGATCTCCATGATATTGTGTGAAAGAAGCTGTCGGCTCCGAGGTGCTGAAACTGTCGAATGTCCCGTTTGGATCGTTTCGATTTCTTTGTGACTGTAAAATTTTCTGGATCAACATCGTTACCAAGTAGCGTTCGAGTGAGGGCCGAGAGTGCGTCAGTTTGACTGGTTGTTTGGTCGCAGCGCACCGAAAATAACAACGGAATTGTGCGTAACGATGAGGTCCTGGCGGAGGTACGTTTCGGTTATTGTTCTTTTTTCTGTCGTTGGAGAAATAGCGGCTTCGGTCACTCATTATTCAATACCAGAGGAGATGAGAGAAGGATCGGTTGTGGCCAATCTGGCAACGGATCTCAACCTGGATCCGACAACACTGGGCAAGAGGAAAATTCGTCTGGATTTCATCAGTAATAAGAAATATATGGATGTGAACAAAGAGACTGGCGATCTCTTTGTTTTAGAAAAAATTGACAGAGAATATATCTGCAATACCAAGTCATCAACCTCGTGTTATCTCAAACTGGAGGTAATACTGGAAAATCCCGTACGGATTTTTAATATCGAGCTGGAGATTCTTGACATTAATGACAACGCCCCACAGTTTCGGAGAGACGCGATACATTTAGACATTTCTGAGTCCACAACAGTCGGAGAGAGATTCTCCCTCAGTAACGCAGTTGACCCCGATGTGGGAAAAAATTCGGTTAAAACATATGATTTAAGCGAGAGTGAACATTTCAATATTGAGGTTCACACTGGGAGGGACGGGTCAAAGTTTGCTGATTTGATCCTGAAGAAAGCTTTGGACAGAGAGCAGCAAGCAGTGCATAATTTAATTCTCACCGCTGTGGATGGAGGGACACCTACGCGGTCCGGTACAGCCAGTGTTATTGTTCAAGTCTTAGACACTAATGACAACACACCAACATTTGACAAAGAGAGCTTTCAGATTGATATAATGGAAAACTCTCCTATTGGAGGCCTTGTTGTGCGTCTTAATGCCACAGATTTAGACGATGGCGCAAATTCTGAGATTACATATTCGTATAGCCTGTATACGTCAGAGAAAACACAAGAAATGTTTCATTTAAATCCAAGCACAGGTGAGATAACCGTTAAGGGAACACTGAATTATGAAGATTTTAGAATTTATGATATGGAAGTTATCGCAAGTGATAAGGGAACTAATGTTTTATCAGGACAATGCAAACTGACAATTCTAGTGAAAGATATGAATGATAATCATCCAGAAATATCTATTAAGTCGTTTCAGAGTCCAATCAAGGAAGACATTGAAGTAGGTTCAGTGATAGCAGTTGTTAGTGTCAGTGACAAAGATTCTGGTGATAACGGAGTAGTGGATATTGGGATTCCACACAATATGCCTTTTAAACTGAAGGAATCCTCAGATAATTATTTTCAGTTGGTTGTCTCAGAGCCACTAGACCGTGAGAAGGTTTCAGAATATGAAATCACTTTCACAGTCACAGACAGAGGCACTCCTCCTTTATCTGACAACGAAACGATGACTTTAGAGCTACTGGATGTTAATGATAATGTCCCCAAATTCCCCCAGTCGTTCTATACAATACGTGTAATGGAAAACAATGCTCCTGGAGCCTTGATCAGTTCCCTCACTGCATATGACCCAGATCTACATGAAAACCAGTATTTAGTTTATTTCATTTTAGAAAAGGAAATAGCAAACACCTCAATGTCGATGTTGTTCTCAATTAACCCAGAGAATGGTAATCTTTACGGACTGAAGACATTTGACTATGAGATAGAAAAGGAGTTCCTGTTCCACATTGAGGCCAGAGACTCTGGTGTTCCTCCTCTCAGCAGTAACGTTACTGTACACATTATTATTGTGGACCAGAATGACAACACTCCTGTCATAGTGTCTCCATGGCGCGCTCACGGCTCATTGGTGGAGGAGAAGATTCCCAGATCTACTGATAAAGGCTCCCTGGTTTCCAAGGTGATAGCCATTGACACTGACTCTGTACTGAACTCAAGGATTACCTACCAGTTTCTACAGGTGACAGACGCCACCTTATTCAGTCTGGACCAATACAATGGAGAGATCCGGACGATGAGAATGTTCAGCTACAGAGATCCACGGCACCAAAGAATGGTTGTTGTTGCCAAGGACAACGGGGAGCCTGCTCTCTCTGCAACAGTTACCATCAAGCTGTCCACAGTGGAAACTGCTGTTAAGACCCACTCTGATATGACTGAAGTACCACTCGGATACGACATCTTTTCAGACTTAAATCTGTACTTGGTCATCGGCCTGGGCTCAGTGTCCTTTCTCTTATTGATCACCATCTTGGTCACCATTGTGATCAAGTGTCAGAAACCCAAAACCAGCAAAGCAGCTCCTCCCTGCAGGAACAGTGTGATCAGTGAGAGGAACTCTACTATCGCAGATTCCACCCTGGTCTCCAACGATGCCTACTGGTACAGTCTGTTTCTAGCGGAGACCAGGAAGGGAAAGCTGGTGGTCAGACAGCCTGCGCCTAAAGGCTCCAGGTACATCGTGTCCAGTTTACCAAGAAGCACAGGACTGACAGAAACTAGTGACTCGGCAGCCTCCACCTTGCAGGTGAGAAGAATACAATTCTCAATTCTCTCAGCATTACCAGTATCTCATGAATGTCTTTTTCTGCGTATATTTTTAGTATTTTTTTGGCGGTGGACCTAATTTTGATGATCCAGAAATGCATTACAACAACGTTCCACTACAAGTAAGCTTATGCAACTGAAGAATGGTGTTGGATATTTCATTTCTTCTTTAGTTTTCACATTATGCAGTAATGAGCAGATTAATGTTTAAATGACACTTTATTATTCCCCCGGAGGAAATTCAAATGTTACAGCAGCAGAAGTTGACAGAAACAATAATCTTAATCATGAGGCTAATAGTATTAATGGTAATATCTATGACATTGCTGATACTATTATTATTATTATTATTATTATTATAATTATCATCATATCACATAATAATCATAACAACAACAATAACAATAACAATTATAACAATATTATTATTATTATTATTATTATTATTATATTAAAGCAAAATAATAAAGAATTGTATACAATTAAATAGAATTATGATTATAATTATTATTATTGTTATTATTGTTATTATTATTATTCTAGATCATTCTATATCATTCTTCATTATTTTGCTTTTATAACAATTCACACATCTTCTAAATGCTGGAGCTTCTCATGAACAGTCAGTGGCGCTATTTCACTCGATAAAATCCATCCCCATTAGACCATGATCTCCACGATATTGTGTGAAAGAAGCTGTCGGCTCCGAGGTGCTGAAACGGTCGAATGACCCGTTTGGATCGTTTGGATTTCTTTGTGACTGTAAAATTTTCCGGATCAACATCGTTACCAAGTAATGTTTGAGTAAGGACCGAGAGTGCGTCAGTTTGACTGGTTGTTTGGTCGCAGCGCACCGAAAATAACAATGGAATCGTGCGTAACGATGAGGTCCTGGCGGAGGTACGTTTCGGTTATTGTTCTTTTTTCTGTCGTTGGGGAAATAGCGGCTTCGGTCACTCATTATTCAATACCAGAGGAGATGAGAGAAGGATCGGTTGTGGCCAATCTGGCAACGGATCTCAACCTGGATCCGACAACGCTGAGCAAGAGGAAAATGCGTCTTGATACCATCACCAACAAGAAATATATGGACGTGAACAAAGAGACTGGCGAGCTGTATATTTTGGAAAAGATCGACAGAGAAATGTGTCTCACAAAGTCATCAACCTCGTGTTATCTAAAACTAGAGGTAATACTGGAAAATCCCGTACGTATTTTTAATATCGAGCTGGAGATTCTTGACATTAATGACAACGCCCCACAGTTTCGGAGAGACGCGATACATTTAGACATTTCTGAGTCCACAGCAGTCGGAGAGAGATTCTCCCTCAGTAACGCAGTTGACCCCGATTTGGGAACAAATTCGGTTAAAACATATGATTTAAGCGAGAGTGAACATTTCAATATTGAGGTTCACACTGGGAGGGACGGGTCAAAGTTTGCTGATTTGATCCTGAAGAAAGCTTTGGACAGAGAGCAGCAAGCAGTGCATAATTTAATTCTCACCGCTGTGGATGGAGGGACACCTACGCGGTCCGGTACAGCCAGTGTTATTGTTCAAGTCTTAGACACTAATGACAACACACCAACATTTGACAAAGAGAGCTTTCAGATTGATATCCTGGAAAACTCTCCTATTGGAGGTCTTGTTGTGCGTCTCAATGCCACAGATTTAGACGATGGCGCAAATTCTGAGATTACATATTCGTATAGCCTGTATACGTCAGAGAAAACACAAAAAATGTTTCATTTAAATCCCAGCACAGGTGAGATAACCGTTAAGGGAACACTGAATTATGAAGATTTTAGAATTTATGATATGGAAGTTATCGCAAGTGATAAGGGAACTAATGTTTTATCAGGACAATGCAAACTGACAATTCTAGTGAAAGATATGAATGATAATCATCCAGAAATATCTATTAAGTCGTTTCAGAGTCCAATCAAGGAAGACATTGAAGTAGGTTCAGTGATAGCAGTTGTTAGTGTCAGTGACAAAGATTCTGGTGATAACGGAGTAGTGGATATTGGGATTCCACACAATATGCCTTTTAAACTGAAGGAATCCTCAGATAATTATTTTCAGTTGGTTGTCTCAGAGCCACTAGACCGTGAGAAGGTTCCAGAATATGAAATCACTTTCACAGTCACAGATAGGGGCACTCCTCCCTTATCTGACAACGAAACTATGACTTTAGAGCTACTGGATGTTAATGATAATGTCCCCAAATTCCCCCAGTCGTTCTATACAATACGTGTAATGGAAAACAATGCTCCTGGAGCCTTGATCAGTTCCCTCACTGCATATGACCCAGATCTACATGAAAACCAGTATTTAGTTTATTTCATTTTAGAAAAGGAAATAGCAAACACCTCGATGTCGATGTTGTTCTCAATTAACCCAGAGAATGGTAATCTTTACGGACTGAAGACATTTGATTATGAGATAGAAAAGGAGTTCCTGTTCCACATTGAGGCCAGAGACTCTGGTGTTCCTCCTCTTAGCAGTAACGTTACTGTACACATTATTATTGTGGACCAGAATGACAACACTCCTGTTATAGTGTCTCCATGGCGCGCTCACGGCTCAGTGGTGGAGGAGAAGATTCCCAGATCTACTGATAAAGGCTCCCTGGTTTCCAAGGTGATAGCCATTGACACTGACTCTGTACTGAACTCAAGGATTACCTACCAGTTTCTACAGGTGACAGACGCCACCTTATTCAGTCTGGACCAATACAATGGAGAGATCCGGACGATGAGAATGTTCAGCTACAGAGATCCACGGCACCAAAGAATGGTTGTTGTTGCCAAGGACAACGGGGAGCCTGCTCTCTCTGCAACAGTTACCATCAAACTGTCCACAGTGGAAACTGCTGTTAAGACCCACTCTGATTTGACTGAAGTGCCACTCGGATACGACATATTTTCAGACTTAAATCTGTACTTGGTCATTGGCCTGGGCTCAGTGTCCTTTCTCTTATTGATCACCATCTTGGTCACCATTGTGATCAAGTGTCAGAAACCCAAAACCAGCAAAGCAGCTCCTCCCTGCAGGAACAGTGTGATCAGTGAGAGGAACTCTACTATCGCAGATTCCACCCTGGTCTCCAACGATGCCTACTGGTACAGTCTGTTTCTAGCGGAGACCAGGAAGGGAAAGCTGGTGGTCAGACAGCCTGCGCCTAAAGGCTCCAGGTACATCGTGTCCAGTTTACCAAGAAGCACAGGACTGACAGAAACTAGTGACTCAGCAGCCTCCACCTTGCAGGTGAGAGGAAAACATGTATAATCATTATTTACACGAATGTGTTTTTGTGCAAACATTTTGGTTTGTCCATGATTGACCTGATTTTGATGATACCGAAATGCATTACAATAATTTTCACCATGCAAGCTTTAGAAACCGAATAATGATCTTTGATATTTTATCCCTTCTTTATTTGAGCTGTCACCTTCGGCAATAATAATTGGGTTAAATATACTCTAATCTACTGACGCACTCAGACACATCGTCAGTGTGACTCTCTCTCTCTCTCTCTCTCTCTCTCTCTCTCTCTCTCTCTCTCTCTCTCTCTCTCTCTCTCTCTCTCTCTCTCTCTCTCTCTCGTATACTTAATAATTACCATGAGGTCTATTATTATTTCATCACCCATAATAATAATAATTCTAATAATAATAATAATAATAATAATAATAATAATAATAATATTTATTTGTTACATTCATCATTGTTATCATGGGCCTATGATAAGGGGCAAATAATCTTCTATTGTATTTAAAAAAATACATTTCAAACAGTCGACAATTCGTTGTCTAATGTATTTATTTTGTTTGTTAAAATATTCTTTAGGACCCTCGTGCTATGCCGAGACCATTTCCTTGCACGTCGCGTCGCTGTTCACGAATTGAACAGTGATATAATAAGGATAGAGTCCGCGCCATGACAGTGCGTCAGACAAAATCATCTGGCGACGCAGAACACATTTCCATGCGCACTTTATTTTAAAATAACAAAAAGGTTGTCGGGAAAACCAGTTTTGGCGATTGCAGGAAACACAGACGCCCTGCCCTGAAATGAAGACGGCTTTGTGAGCGGAACAACGACGGTGTGGTGTGCGTGCACCCTCGAAATATTTTGGAGAATGAACGCGTATGTGGTTTTGCTTTTCGTTGCCGCTTCTGCGAACACGGTTGGTGCCGTAACTCACTATTCCGTGCCGGAGGAACTGGGGGAAGGATCGGTGGTCGCGAATTTGGCCGCGGATTTAGATTTAGACGTGAAGACCCTGAGCAGGAGGAGGATGCGTCTGGAGATCATTTCGAACAAGAAATATCTGGACGTGAACAAAGACACGGGGGAGCTGTACATCGTGGAAAGGATCGACCGAGAATTTCTTTGTGCGATCAAGACAACGACGTGCTATCTGAAGATGGAAGCCATTGTCGAAAACCCGCAGAGGATATTCTACATTGAAATTGAAATCACGGATATAAACGACAACGCTCCCCATTTCAGAAGGGACACAATCGACCTGGACATCTTGGAGTCCACCCAGTCCGGTGAGAGATTCTCTGTCAATAACGCCGTGGATCCGGATCTGGGCTCTAACTCGGTGAAAACCTATCTCCTGAGTGAAAGCGAACACTTCGACATAGACATTCAAACGGGGCGAGACGGGTCCAAATTTGCGGATCTGATCCTGAAGAAGGCTTTGGACCGAGAGAAGCAGGCGCTGCACCGGTTGGTACTCACCGCCGTGGACGGGGGCGTGCCGACGCGCACCGGCACGGCGAGCGTCGTGGTTCGGGTGATCGACACGAATGACAACTCTCCAACTTTTGACAAGGGGAATTACAGCGTCCATATTACGGAGAACTCTCCCATCGGAAGTCGTGTGGTGATGCTGAACGCAACAGATTTAGACGAGGGGAGCAATGCGGAGATAGAATACACGTACAGTCTGTACACGTCAGAGAAAACACAAGAGACATTCAGTCTGAACCCCACATCAGGTGAGATAACAGTAAAAGGATTGTTGAATTTTGAGGACTTGCGGATTTATGATATGGAGGTGCTCGCAACGGATAAGGGAGCAAATGGCTTGTCAGGTCAGTGTAAAGTAAGAATTATCGTTGAAGATATGAATGACAACCACCCAGAAATCTCTATTAAGTCATTTCAAACGCCTGTCAAGGAAAGTGTAGAAGTAGGAACAGTCATAGCCGTGCTAAGCGTCAACGACAAAGATTCTGGAAATAATGGAGTGGTTGACCTTCAAATTCCTGAAAACATGCCTTTCAAGTTGAGAGAATCCTCAAACAAATATTTTGAATTGCTTGTTTCCGAACCGTTGGACCGTGAGAAGGTCCCAGAGTATTACATCACTTTCACTGTTACAGACAGGGGTTCACCCCCATTGTCTGACAATGAAACTATAACTTTAGAGTTACTAGATATTAATGACAACATTCCAAGGTTTCCCCAGTCATTTTATACCATACGTGTAATAGAAAATAATGCACCTGGGGCCTTGCTTAGTTCCCTCACTGCGTATGACCCTGATCTACATGAGAACCAGTATTTAGTTTATTTTATCTTAGAAAAGGAAATAGCAAACACCTCAATGTCAATGTTATTCTCAATTAACCCAGAGAATGGTAATCTTTACGGACTGAAGACATTTGACTATGAGATAGAAAAGGAGTTCCTGTTCCACATTGAGGCCAGAGACTCTGGTGTTCCTCCTCTCAGCAGTAACGTTACTGTACACATTATTATTGTGGACCAGAATGACAACACTCCTGTCATAGTGTCTCCATGGCGCGCTCACGGCTCATTGGTGGAGGAGAAGATTCCCAGATCTACTGATAAAGGCTCCCTGGTTTCCAAGGTGATAGCCATTGACACTGACTCTGTACTGAACTCAAGGATTACCTACCAGTTTCTACAGGTGACAGACGCCACCTTATTCAGTCTGGACCAATACAATGGAGAGATCCGGACAATGAGAATGTTCAGCTACAGAGATCCACGTCACCAAAGAATGGTTGTTGTTGCCAAGGACAACGGGGAACCTGCTCTTTCTGCAACAGTTACCATCAAGCTGTCCACAGTGGAAACTGCTGTGAAGACCCACTCTGATTTGACTGAAGTGCCACTCGGATACGACATATTTTCGGACTTAAATCTGTACTTGGTCATTGGCCTGGGCTCAGTGTCCTTTCTCTTATTGATCACCATCTTGGTCACCATTGTGATCAAGTGTCAGAAACCCAAAACCAGCAAAGCAGCTCCTCCCTGCAGGAATAGTGTGCTCAGTGAGAGGAACTCCACTATCGCAGATTCCACCCTGGTCTCCAACGATGCCTACTGGTACAGTCTGTTTCTAGCGGAGACCAGGAAGGGAAAGCTGGTGGTCAGACAGCCTGCGCCTAAAGGCTCCAGGTACATCGTGTCCAGTTTACCAAGAAGCACAGGACTGACAGAGACTAGTGACTCAGCTGCCTCCACCTTGCAGGTCAGTTCCTCCATCGACCGTCTCCTATTGTTCTTGGACGTCTTCTTTCAATGCAAAACATTTTCTTTTGCAAAACTTCTTTGTTGCGTTATATTTTTTGTGCTTAACTCAATATTTCTGTCAACTATATCAAGCATTTTCTCTATTTTATAATGATTGATGTGCAGGCCTGGCTCCACGAGGGGTTAAGAGGGGGCTTTGCCCCTTCAGTTGTACCCCCCCCAGCTGAAGTTTTTTATACTCTATACAAAACTTAAAACTAGCAAAAACGTTGGTCGAGAACCAACCTGTCCCTGGTACTGAATGTAGCGGAGGAGAGATAGACAGAACACATCACTTCGGTTCAGCCTTGCTTGCTTTTTGTGGTCGTAAATATAACTTTCAGCCCAAATTTTCATTTTTCCATTGCAGCAATACATATAATTGAAACGGTAGGGAAGTGAAGTTTTGGTCTCTTTGGAAGTGGAGAGAGAGAGAGAGAGAGAGAGAGAGAGAGAGAGCGAGAGAGAGAGCGAGAGAGAGAGAGAGAGAGAGAGTGAGAGAGAGCAACGCATGGCATGAGCAGAATGACAGACAAAACGATCTGATCATCTTTTTTTGGACTATTATTTTGTTGATTTTAGTAGTCATCTCTCAGCGGTTAGAATCGTTCACAAATTCTAATATTTTGTGTCTTGTTTGACTTGACTGTGACTTGACAGTAATGACAATGTAATTCATCAGCACAGACTGTTTTTTAAATAGATATCCCATGGCTATTATCAAAATACATCACAAACAATAGGTATATGCATTAGTTATCAAGAATAGTGGCGAATGCTTTTTAAAACACTTTTAAAAAGTGTGTTTTAACTTTGCTCTAAACTAACTAAGGCATTGAGAGGGTGCAAGGGTAGTGTAAAGTCACAGTTGTGAATGGTAAACACCTTCTATATTGTCCTTTCACCTTCTATATTTTCCTTTCAGAATGCCATTGAGGACAATATAGAATTTAGCACAGGAGCATCCATTAATGTCAGTGATATACTGTAGATTCAAATTACAATGGAAATAATTATTTGTACCTTGTAATTCAGGAGCAACTGAACTCGAAGGGTTCACAAATAAGACTTTTCATTGATTACTGCTGCTGATGCTCTCCTTTCATGTATGATAATATTATAATAATTAGAAACGCTAAATGACGAAATTGGCCCATGGCCTACTGTATCGAGTTTTTTTTTAATTCTGTAGGAGGCACGCAGTCAATTAACCGTCCAGTTCTGAGTGTTTGTTGATTCTTTGAAACGACTACATTTGAAAGATGCAAAAACTGCACATATTTCCCGACGCACTTGTCAAAATGAATCCGACGCCCAAGCTCAACATTCCAATGGATACATTACACATGTCTGGAAGTTATCGGAGTGGCACAGAGGCGCGTTGTTGCGCACTCGCTCAGCATTCAGTGTCGCTGTTGAACAGGAAGGTCAGCTTGTTCAGATCGACAGAGCTGTCGACAGAGCTTCAGCCCGTGCGAGACGAAGCTAACACGGGTGCTCTCGTAACGCTGAATCCACCCACCGGGGACTAATATCGATGATATACCGATTAGTTCACCTGTATTGGAATTCTTTACCTCGCCAGCAACACGCGCGGTCAGATAAACTATTTGGTTTCGGAGTAGAATCAACAATGATACCGCGAAAAACCCATTCGCAGACAAGGTATGTGTACCTATTCATTGTTTTACTAAACGAATTGCACATAGCAGCCTCAGTAACCCACTACTCCATTCCCGAGGAGATGAAAGAGGGGTCCGTCGTCGCCAATTTGGCTGTCGATTTGGGACTCGACGTGCCGGCTTTGCGCGCACGGAAGATGCGCCTCGACGTGATCGCGAACCAAAAATATGTGGACGTGAACAAAGACACCGGGGAGCTGTACATCGTCGAGAAAATCGACAGGGAGCACCTCTGCATATCCAAGACGACGTGTTTCCTCAAGATGGACGCAACCATCGAGAACCCCGTCCGGATGTTTAACATCGAATTGGAAATACTGGATATTAATGACAACGCGCCGCATTTTCGGAGGGACACGATGCACCTGGACATCTCTGAATCCACCGCTGCGGGCGAGAGGTTCGCTCTGACCAACGCCGTCGACCCGGACATTGGAACGAACTCGATCAAAAGCTATTATCTCAGCGAGAGCGAGCACTTTGGAATAGAAATCCATACTGGTCGGGACGGGTCCAAGTTTACCGATTTGGTTCTGAAAAAGTCTTTGGACCGGGAGCTGCAACCGCTCCATGATCTAATACTGACGGCGACCGACGGTGGGGTTCCCACACGCTCCGGCACCGCCCGCATTATTGTTCGAGTGCTGGATACAAATGACAACTCCCCTCAGTTTGATCAGGAAAATTACAGCATAAATATTACGGAAAACCTCCCCGTTGGAAGCCTCGTTGTGAAAATGAATGCTACTGATTTAGATGAAGGCTCTAATTCAGAGCTAGTGTACGCATACAGCTTGTACACGTCAGAAAAGGCACAAGACACGTTCAGTTTAAATTCCAAAACTGGTGAGATAAGAGTGAAAGAAATGGTGAATTATGAAGATTTTAAAATCTATGACATGGAAATAATGGCTCGGGATAGGGGAGCCGATTCTTTATCGGGGCAGTGCAAACTCACAATCCTGGTGACAGACATGAATGACAATCATCCAGAAATATCAATTAAATCATTCCAAAGTCCAGTCAAAGAGAATATAGCGGTGGATACAGTAATATCAGTTATTAGCATTAGTGATCAAGATTCAGGCGACAATGGAATTGTTGATTTAAGTATACAGACAAATCTCCCGTTTATGCTGAGGAAATCATCTGACAACTATTACGAATTGGTTGTCTCAGAGCGACTAGACCGTGAGAAGGTTCCAGAATATGAAATCACTTTTACAGTCACAGATAGAGGCTCTCCTCCCTTATCTGACAACGAAACGATGACTTTAGAGCTACTGGATGTTAATGATAATGTCCCCAAATTCCCCCAGTCGTTCTATACAATACGTGTAATGGAAAATAATGCTCCTGGGGCCTTGCTTAGTTCCCTCACTGCATATGACCCAGATCTTCATGAAAACCAGTATTTAGTTTATTTCATTTTAGAGAAAGAGATAGCAAACACTTCTATGTCCATGCTGTTTTCAATCAACCCAGAAAATGGTAATCTTTACGGACTGAAGACATTTGATTATGAGATAGAAAAGGAGTTCCTGTTCCACATTGAGGCCAGAGACTCTGGTGTTCCTCCTCTCAGCAGTAACGTTACTGTACACATTATTATTGTGGACCAGAATGACAACACTCCTGTCATAGTGTCTCCATGGCGCGCTCACGGCTCATTGGTGGAAGAGAAGATTCCCAGATCGACTGATAAAGGATCCCTGGTTTCCAAGGTGATAGCCATTGACACTGACTCTGTACTGAACTCAAGGATTACCTACCAGTTTCTACAGGTGACAGACGCCACCTTATTCAGTCTGGACCAATACAATGGAGAGATCCGGACGATGAGAATGTTCAGCTACAGAGATCCACGGCACCAAAGAATGGTTGTTGTTGCCAAGGACAACGGGGAGCCTGCTCTCTCTGCAACAGTTACCATCAAGCTGTCCACAGTGGAAACTGCTGTGAAGACCCACTCTGATTTTACGGAAGTACCACTCGGATACGACATCTTTTCGGACTTAAATCTGTATTTAGTCATCGGCCTGGGCTCAGTGTCCTTTCTCTTATTGATCACCATCTTGGTCACCATTGTGATCAAGTGTCAGAAACCCAAAACCAGCAAAGCAGCTCCTCCCTGCAGGAACAGTGTGATCAGTGAGAGGAACTCTACTATCGCAGATTCCACCCTGGTCTCCAACGATGCCTACTGGTACAGTCTGTTTCTAGCGGAGACCAGGAAGGGAAAGCTGGTGGTCAGACAGCCTGCGCCTAAAGGCTCCAGGTACATCGTGTCCAGTTTACCAAGAAGCACAGGACTGACAGAAACTAGTGACTCAGCAGCCTCCACCTTGCAGGTGAGAGTCAATTTCTTCCACATATATATAATTATAATTATTATATATTATATAATGCAGCATACTCTATTACAACGTTTCAGACTCAAAACATAGAATAAAACATACATGGAATCACTTGCATTAGTTCTCTCTCTCTCTTTCAATTCAGCGCCCCCCACTTGCAATTTCTGTGACAAAATTCAGTAAATGGTTGGCAATTTCAAAGTGAACTTTCTGTACTGTATGGGCGTTCGATTGTATATCTATCTGGCTATCTGTCTCTTTTTCTATTTCTAGATATTTATAAATGTAAGTGGACGTGCTTTTCTCTTTTTCGTTTGTGTACGGCAAACTATATACAGCCATTCCTACTCACACACACCCGCGCGTAAAGTTCCAAAATCGTATTTGTAAGCTCATAATTTCTAGATAATTATTGTATTACCCAAAAGCTAAGTCGATAGTTGTCAAGGGATTTTCGATTCCTATAGAGAAGTTAAATCAATGCAATTTACTTACGTTTCTTTGGTAACGCCTCAATGCGAAAATTTACTTTTGATCAATATTCAGACCTTTTTGCTAGTAAAAGCACATATACACCTGACACAAAATTACTCTTGGGTGACAGCACCACATTGAAATGTGTTTAAGTAAAAGTAAAAAGTACAGTGTATTGAGGATTCATAAGAAGAGAAGTGAATCAACGTTATTTCCTTGCGTTTTTTTTTTTCTTTTTTAATCTTGCGGTTGAGCGTTTTTTTTTGTAAGGCAACGACTTAAATATTATCTTTTGATCAGTACTCACATATTCTACTTAAATAAATGTACAAATACCCTGACACAAATCAAGAACAACACGACATTTGACCTGAAGTAAAAGTACATTACCTGCTCTTAAATGTACCTAACGTGTTATTAGTAGTAAAAGTACTTAATACCCTTTTCTGCTGATGAGTGCTCATGCAGCTCATTACAATTTACAAAAAGTGCTAGCGGCGGTGTCATAGTACTTAACAAACATATACAAATATAAATATGAACCCTCATTAATACAAACAAAAAAATGTAACACGACCGAGTTACAAATAAAAGTATAGATATTTTATTCGAGCTGCGATGGAGTAAAAACTCAAGAACAGATACTTGAAACACGTATGAAGGCACACAGTGACTAAACACTTGTACTTCGTTTTTTCCAACACTGCGTTTGATATCGTGGCGTTACAACGAGCACTTATTCAAAATCTCTCCTCTCTCCTAAACTACGCGGTATAACTCAAAATAAACCGATGTGGTCGCTGCTCGCTTTAAAAGGGGTCTGGCCGTTTGGTGACGTCATCAGCGTGGCGACGCTTTTCCTGTGCGTAACTGGAAGTGCCGGGACTCCATTGGACACCCCGCGGATCCCGAGAGCTTGGCTCCGTGGTGCGAACCCCTCATGCGGTCTGCGGTCACAAACCATAAAATAGAGGCGAGTTGTGGCACGTTGGGCTCTCCATAATAAAAACGCCACAAGACGTCCACCTGAACCAACGCGCGGAAGTATCCGTCAGTCTGATGGCGCGTCTTTTGCTTCGCCCGGTTTGGACGTTGTTCCTTCTCCTCTCCGTCGTGAATCCAGCAAGGGGCGTAATGCACTACTCCATTCCGGAGGAGATGGAGGAACACTCCGTCGTTGCCAATTTAGCCTCTGATTTGGGGCTGGACACCAGGACGCTCAACACAAGAAAAATGCGGATAGATGTGGTGGCCAATAAGAAATACCTCGACATCAACAAGGACACGGGAGAGCTTTATATTTTGGAGAAGATCGACAGGGAGTTATGTCCGTCACTGAAAACCACGACGTCATGTTTCCTGAAATTGGATGCAACGCTTGAAAACCCAACACGCATGTTTAACATCGAGGTGGAGATCTTGGATATCAACGACAACGCGCCGCGTTTTCGCCGCGAAACGATGCATTTGGACATTTCCGAGTCGAGCTCGGTGGGGGAGCGCTTCTCCCTGAACAACGCGGTGGACCCTGACGTCGGAGCGAACTCCGTCCAGGACTACCACCTGAGCTCCAGCGATCATTTTGCGATCGAGATTCAGACGGGGAGGGATGGGTCAAAGTTCGCGGACTTGATTCTAAAAAGGGCGCTGGATAGGGAGAGCCAGGCAGTCCACAGTCTGGTGCTCACTGCCGTGGACGGGGGCGTCCCTGCGCGTTCTGGCACGGCCAATGTCGTTGTGCGCGTCCTCGACATCAACGACAACGCCCCGTCGTTCGACAAGGAAAGCTACAGGATACATGTGATGGAAAACGCTCCCATCGGAAGCCTCGTAATTCAAGTGAATGCTTCTGATTTAGATGAAGGCTCGAACTCAGAAATAGTTTACTCGTACAGTTTATATACATCGGAGAAAACGCAAAATACTTTCAGATTAAACCCGCGTTCTGGTGAGATCAGTGTAAAACACATGATCAACTATGAAGACTTCAAAATATATGATATGGAGATTATTGCTACTGATAAAGGCACAAATTCGTTGTCTGGGCAATGTAAATTGACAATATTGGTTACTGATATGAATGATAACCATCCAGATATTTCCATAAAGTCTTTCCAAAGTCCTGTCAGAGAGGATGCACCTATAGGCACAGTGATAGCAGTGCTTAGTGTTGGCGATAAAGACTCGGGTGATAATGGAAAAGTTGATCTTGTTATTCCTGATTTCATGCCATTCAAACTGAGAGAATCCTCTGATAACTACTTTGAATTAGTAATCTCAGAGCCATTGGACCGTGAAAAAGTTCCAGAATATGAAATCACTTTCACAGTCACAGATAGAGGCTCTCCTCCTTTATCTGACAACGAAACAATGACTTTAGAGCTACTGGATGTTAATGATAATGTCCCCAAATTCCCCCAGTCGTTCTATACAATACGTGTAATGGAAAACAATGCTCCTGGGGCCTTGCTTAGTTCCCTCACTGCATATGACCCCGATCTTCATGAAAACCAGTATTTAGTTTATTTCATTTTAGAGAAAGAGATAGCAAACACTTCTATGTCCATGCTGTTCTCAATCAACCCAGAGAATGGTAATCTTTATGGACTGAAGACGTTTGACTATGAGATAGAAAAGGAGTTCCTGTTCCACATTGAGGCCAGAGACTCTGGTGTTCCTCCTCTCAGCAGTAACGTTACTGTACACATTATTATTGTGGACCAGAATGACAACTCTCCTGTCATAGTGTCTCCATGGCGCGCTCATGGCTCAGTGGTGGAGGAGAAGATTCCCAGATCTACTGATAAAGGCTCCCTGGTTTCCAAGGTGATAGCCATCGACACTGACTCTGTACTGAACTCAAGGATTACCTACCAGTTTCTACAGGTGACAGACGCCACCTTATTCAGTCTGGACCAATACAATGGAGAGATCCGGACAATGAGAATGTTCAGCTACAGAGATCCACTTCACCAAAGAATGGTTGTTGTTGCCAAGGACAACGGGGAGCCTGCTCTCTCTGCAACAGTTACCATCAAGCTGTCCACAGTGGAAACTGCTGTTAAGACCCACTCAGATTTGACTGAAGTACCACTCGGATACGACATCTTTTCAGACTTAAATCTGTACTTGGTCATCGGCCTGGGCTCAGTGTCCTTTCTCTTATTGATCACCATCTTGGTCACTATTGTGATAAAGTGTCAGAAACCCAAAACCAGCAAAGCAGCTCCTCCCTGCAGGAATAGTGTGATCAGTGAGAGGAACTCCACTATCGCAGATTCCACCCTGGTCTCCAACGATGCCTACTGGTACAGTCTGTTTCTAGCGGAGACCAGGAAGGGGAAGCTGGTGGTCAGACAGCCTGCGCCTAAAGGCTCCAGGTACATCGTGTCCAGTTTACCAAGAAGCACAGGACTGACAGAGACTAGTGACTCAGCAGCCTCTACTCTACAGGTATGAACCAGGCTCCCTCCAAATCCTAAGCAAAACTGTCCTTTCATACAGATCTAAAATTAGTTAAATGAAAACTTTCAATATCAAATCTATCAAAAAACAAATATTGATAATGCTGTCTTTTCTTGTTTATTTGACATCACACACACACACACACACACACACACACACACACACACACACACACACACACACACACACACACACACACACACACAGTAATGTATTTAGATCATCTCCCCCTGTAATGAATTGGGATCAGGAGCTCATGCTGTTGAGAGGCTTTTTATTTTCCCGACTAATAAACCTGTGGTTTGTTTATCAGTGTTGAGATTTTCGCTGTGCTGTTATCTCCACTGGCACTGACTGCCAATGTCTAGGTTAAATCAATGTGCCAGTGTGAGACATGACACTGGTAGGTGTGTGTGTGTGTGTGTGTGTGTGTGTGTGTGTGTGTGTGTGTGTGTGTGTGTGTGTGTGTGTGTGTGTGTGTGTGTGTGTGTGTGTGTGTGTGTGTGGTAGTATTTATTTCATGATGACACCAGGAGGCATAGCTACTCGAGCCATAATTTTGTAGGATCTTCGACCTGTCATGCCCCATCTGTGGAGCAGTTTCCTTCTTTTCTGTTGCGTCCTCAGTGAAGGAGAGAACAGAAAGAGGTCTGTGGCATAAATGTGTCCGTATTTTAGGGGGAGCTTGCTTTTGCCAGCATCACCATAACATCGCAACCAATTCCTGAACCCATCAGCGCTGTTAAGCAGTTTTCATACTGTCTCAGTAAAACAGTGGAATGAACACACTTTTAAACATTATCAGCTCTGCTGTCAAACCTTGTCTTCATATTTTAAGTTGGTTAATATGGTCAGTATGAGGCGGAATAAATTGTGTTGTATATTGTATTGTTAAATGTACTGTATGTTTTAGCATGTTGCTAAGATCTAACATTGCTCTTACTAACACTATTGCCTTTACAGAATGACATACGGCTTGTTTACAAACTGCTCCATCTGGAGGGTATACTGTGAAGTGAGACCAGGCTGTTAACCACCTGTGTTGTTGTGTTGTGTTTGATTTGTTTAAAGGTTGCTCCTGTCCAGCACCACACAGACTAATTGCTGACTAACCCTTTTTTTCTTGTCATTGTATACTACACAAGCTATAACCATACCATCCATGTGGAGTCTATGGTATTTCTCTGATACAATTTAAATTGAACTATTGTACCTTTACTTGTCATTATTCAATCTGCAATCATTTCAGTTTAAGGTAGGAAAAAAATAATGTTGAATTGAAATTAATTGAACCATTTTAATACGCACACCAATCCCTTTTTGTGCCTGTTAATGAGCCGACCTCTGAATTCCTTGTTTGTCTGTTTTTCTTCCCACTCTAAAGTATCCTAAATGAGGGAAGTCCGCCCGGAAACTGGAGGTATGCAGGAGTCTCCCGCCCCCTCCCCCCCGTCCAGGACCCTCGTTATGGCCTTATACAACTAAGTGTTTGAGCAGATTTGTGTTTGTTTTGTACTCTGAACTATTTTGTTATTTTTTCCCCTCTTGGAGAGCACACTAGCGCTTGTTTTTGAAGTTGGTTCCTTGCGACAGAGACTCACCTTTTACATTCCCACTTAAAATAAGTCTGTTCAGACCGTAACAGATAATACTACCACTTTCTTAAAAGCACTACAGTTTCTGAACTGTAACATAACTTTATCTTTCCATGAAACGTTAATATAATATACCTCTCATCTACCTCATGGTTTATATGAACGGCCTTGTTTTACCCTTTGCAAAAAGACAAAATGTCCTAATGTGATGGTAATAATGATAATCTGTGGTCTGTTTGGCAGTGAATCAAGTAAAACTGCCCATCCAGATTAAGGGGTATTATAAAGGTACGTCCTTCCTAGTGATTGCCCTTGCTGATAAATCACTTGACTTCTGTGCCAGAGTCACCCACCTCCCCCTTTGCTCATAGAATAATCATTATGAAACCCTTATTCTTCTTACAAAAAATAATCTATTTTGTTGAATGCCTCACTGATTCCCCCTTCTGACTTAGCCATTTTCAATATTGCATACTGTGTGGTATACTGTATATAACAGTTTTACTTTTCACTGGTGCACGTGAAATTAATCTGCTCATCACATTTATTCCCATCACTAAAGATGAAGATTTGGAACATTTCCATTTCAGATTGTTTGTTTGTGTTTGTGTATAATTGGAGTGTTTTGTGTGTGTGTGTGTGTGTTATTAGACTGTATGGTTAAATGTGTTCTTAGTCCACAGGATGGGACTTGTGAATTCCTATTTACTGCAGTGTGGTTTGTGTCCTTATTCTTTGAGTAGCAGAGACACAAAGTGAAACCAATCGCACAGTTACCGAGCAGCCACTGTCCTCACATATTTGGAGCATGGATTCCATTGATATACCCCACATGTCCAAGGGCGCTGCCCAGCACCAAACCAGTGCGTTGTACTGCCTGAAGCCCCTGTCTGAGTGACAGACCACGGCTGCATGAGACATGTCACAGTCTGGCCGGTCTTTTAGCTCTCTCCTGTGATGTGTAATCATATTTTCTCATTGGCAGGAATCCACCACTAGCAGCGGCAGTTCGACGTAAAATCCACTGGAGTGATGCCAAGAGGTACCCCGATAACAGAAGAAAGGTGAAGCCCTCAACCATACCCCCTCCATGTCTGAGCGTGCCCCCACTCCTTCCCAATCTCCCATCATCAATCCTTGCACAAGCCCCATGGATGCTCCCTAGTTGCTTGTGATGGTTGAGTGTTATGCCCAGGGACTTAAAGACACTATGGTGACTCCGTGTGACCCCTATCTTTCCCCTTCTATAGCCACACACCAGCTTCCCCATAAGCACATGCTGAACCAATCAACACGTTTGTATTAAATCAATATGCATGGTAAGAATTTGCATGGTCACAGCTATTGCTTTAGACCTCCTGGTTTAAAAAGCCGTCGGAAAGAGAGAACTTTGCGGTGAAACAAACTACATCAAGACGCATCGGTTCATTTCAATGAAGCCACAACATGTACCAGTGGATGGAATGTTGGATTGGGATGTTCAGCATTGTAATGTTGAACTGCCTTCATGAGATGCTTTCCCTTCTCTAAAATTAGAAAATAGCTTCTCTGTGTTTTGATCAGTGTGCATAGTATTTCCCTATAATAGTACTGGTGTGAAATGCAACATTAGATTGACTGCAGAGTGAAACAGTAAATAGCACAGGAATTTGATTAAATGCATAAAAAGCATCAAGCGTTTGAAAGTGTGGCAGAAATGGGATTTGGTAATTGGTGTATTGAAAATGTGCTAGCCTTTAGTAGTCTTACGCTGTGTAATTGATGTTGTGCTTTGTGTGTTCTAGGCCTAAATGTGTGTCAGACTCATCAGATTGAGTCCCATTAAGCAATGAATTGGTTAACAATGACTGAGGCCTTTTTTTTAACTTATAAATATTTGCCTTTCTTTATTTGCATGTAATATGAAAGTTATTTTATTTCTTTGATCATTTCAGATCTGAAACAGTGGTTTTATTTTTTTGCCGTATGAAGCATTACATGGCCTCTGTATTTTAAGAAGTAAAAGGTGACATGAACTCTGGGACCACAATAATGACTCATGGAAAATACATTCAAATGACAGATTTTTCAGATCCTCAGAAATGTTAGACAGTTCTTAAAGAATTTCATAGTTTCTGAGAGAGCAGCATAGTCACTCTATAATTAATTCAGTAATCCATTTATTCAATGCTAAATGTGTTTGAATGTTCTGCTAATTTTGACACCGCTGTATAAAGAAATAGAAATCTCCCTCACTTTGCCAATTGTATATTCTGTCATTTGTCTAGTAAATTTAAATGAGCACAAGTGAACAGTGTGAATGAATTTAGGTTATACTGATCAACTACAGTATGTCTTTTAAGTTTTGACCAAATTATTGAGATTAGGTAACAGATTCACCCACGTATTTGTCACATGAAGTATCGAAGCCTTATGTTTGCTTTGAGTAACTGTAATGTGATGTGGTTTATTTTAATGAATGACTATCATGCCAATCTATAATGTATTAATGATTGTTGTCCATATATGCTGTATATACATTATAAGTAAACAAATCTGCATACATATGATGTATGTCAATTCTTAATTGGTCTATGTTCTATTGTATGTTTCAATGTATATACAGTATATCAATGTATCTATAACAATGACTTTTCTTATTGTATAATTTTTTTTAATGAAGAAAAACTTTGGAACTATTGTGCAATGAAATCAATGGACCAAGTATTGCAGTACAGTAATTGGGAATTAAGTTGCCAAAATCTTAAGTCGTGACTTACATCCATTGCACAATATAAAGTTGTATCGTAGAATGGCATAGAACAGCATATAAATGCTTTTGTACAGTGATTTTTGATGCAGCAAGTATAGTAACTTATTTAGTGTGAGCACAGTGTATGCTATGGCATCCTGTTAAATATAACATTACTGCATTATAGAAAAAGAGAAACAGTCAAATGAACTACTGCATTTCTGGATTTTGTGTCAAGACATATACTGTATGTATGGTCACTTAGACTAAATCAAAAGACAGATTTACTAAGTGAGAAGAATATATTACCTGCAGCTCTTCAATATCATGTGAAATGCTTTAAATAATGCCATTAAACTCATGATAAAATTCTGCTGTGATTACTTAGTCATTGCCTGGTTGGGGCCGTTAGATTCTTTAATTTATTCTAGATCTAGACTGCTTTCGGATACAGTTTTTTTTCTTCTTTGTTTTAGGGGTGTTGTTTATAAATAGACAAACACAGTAGACTTGGTACTGAAATTTGATAGCTTTTACTGGGGAAATGATTGCCATTTCAACAGTTTTGTCTTTTCCTGCCTGAGATTTGAACTGCACTACGGTAAATTGATTGAATTTGATCTAGCGTGAAAAAGGCACACAATTACGCCTCACCCATTATGGAGAGCTGTTCTAATTTGGAAATATCCTACTGCACTTTTTTCCCCACATCATAGAATGATGTGGGCCAATGCAGAAAAGCCATAGGCCAGGGTGAGGGAAAATGAGGCCTGCTGGCCGATTACAGCCCTCCAGTTATCATCACACATTACACAAGGCTTTTCCAAGAATTTTTATAGATTATATATTTTTTCACACTGCATGAATGTAATCTTCTGTTTACTTTAATTTACAAATCATGATTGCCTTGAAAAAATAAAAACAACCTATTTGTATTTTATAGTTAATACTGCTAGTATTATTTCTTTCATAGTTTTCTTTAAGAGTGCATAGCAGTCTATGGCCAACTATAATATATGTAATCATTAATCTGGCCTCAAACAGAAAAAAAGTTCTCCACCCACACAAACACACAAAAAAAAAGACAATGTAATTTTTCTATGAAATTTGCATTGCTCTTTCTAATTGATGTTGGATATCCACAGGGATATATAAGTAGAGATCTACTGTGTCGAAAGAGAACATATTGAGAATACTGACAATATCATCCATAATATGTGCTATTGATGTTTTGCAGCATGGACATTCAGGTGCTGATTTGCCAGTCCTCTATAAATCCTCCTTTATGTGTATGTGTGTGTGTGCATGTGTGCGTGGGTGCGTGCGCGTCCGTCAGCGCGGTTGCTTGTGTGTGTGAGAGTGCGAGCATGTGTGTACGTGGGTATATGTATGCCGATTTGTTTGATTAGGAGTGGACTTGAGAGGATCCTGTTTTTTACCTTTATTTTCTTACTTTCTGTCTGAACATTATATCCCCTCTGATTAATAAATATTTCCACTACAGACAAACTGCTCTCATCTCCTTTACTAAAGGCTCAGAAATTTTACTTTGCCAAGACTATATTTTATTCAGGTCACATTGCACATGCACCAATGAAACATTCTTATTACAAAATTGTACGGTTGTAAAAAAAATAGAGTTATGATTTGTGATTCTTGAAACTGATGTTCTTCTGTATAATAATAATTAGATTTTGAATTGTTTACTTGTACATTTTTTGGGGTTAAAACAACTAACTCCATGATGCAATCAGTGCACAGGCTCATGCCCATTCACATAATGGCTGAAAGTGGCCTTTTAGATCTAATTGAACATAGAAACATATGATTGGACAAGTCTTAACTCGGGCTCCCTTTGTTTGCTTGGGTTTCAGCTGGTCGTGTGTCCGTGTCTGTGTGTGTGTGTGTGTGTGTGTGTGTGTGTGTGTGTGTGCATTAGTCTGTGTGATTCAATGACCTCATCTCCACCGACAGCTTGAGATCACTGTTCCAATCATCAAAGTGACATGCAGTCCTACTAAGAGCATCTGTTTCCACACCCTCTTTCCCCTCTTCGCCTCAGCAGAATAAGATATTACCATGTGTTGATTCAAAATGAATAAACATGAATAATGGATCTTCGTTTTTATTTAGTCTTTTATTGGTCTGTTTTTCTTTTTTTTTTTTACATGTTCCGTTTACCTTAGGACTATTTATGTATTAATTCTCTCCAGGGTATTACTGTACGCCCGGGCTCCTTCTCCACTGCCGTGTGCCCCAGATAGAAGCTTCGCCTACCGCTTCGTCTCAGCTGCTTTGAACCACTGACAGACTAACACAATGACTCGCACACACAGTAATGAACCAAAACGCAACCGCACACTAACATGCCAACCTGCAGGCGATAATAAGCTGACAGACACAATGGAACCAGCAGTGATGACAGATTTCCTCAGGATGTCTGGGGATCTGCATTTTACACATTTGTTTTACTGTACGAGAGATAACGCAATCGTTTCACATAGATGTTATAATAAACACAAACACAGGAACCTGTGTCACATAGGCAAATAAATGATATCCTAATAAACTGTATGAAATCTGGCTTAAATAAATTACATCTGAATATACTCTATGAAATATGGATTTAATATATGATATCCTATTAAACTGTATGAAAAGTGTCTGAAATAAATAGTAACCTAAAAAAAACAGTCTGAAATGTGGTTTTGAAGGGAAATCATATTCGAATATGGAGATAAAAAATAATTTGAAAAATTGAGGAAGCTGATTTTCTTTGTTTGGACCAAAGACACACCCACCTCCCTTTCCCTCCATGCGAGCCTGCTTTCTTTCAGCACCATGGAAAGAGACCTGCCTCGTCGGGCTCCGTTGCCTAGGCAACGAGCGGTGCGTTCTCTGCAGCTCTGAGGCAGCCTGCAGTTCTCCATTCTGACAAGCAACCTCCTTCGGGAGCAACAAGGGTTTTGCAAGCGTTGTCATGGGTATTAAAAACATATGTCTATGTATTACAATAATAAGGGGGTGGGGGGGGATAACATTATATGTAAACAAAGACGGCTCTTTGATTTTACATATATATATATATATATATATATATATATATATATATATATATATATATATATATATATATGAAATGATTTGACTGATTTCCACGTGGTCTGCTGTAGCGCATTGCTGTGCGTGCGCAGTCGCAGAGGCACAGTGGCACAAAATCGACAGAATGCGTCACCTGCGTCACAATCCGTACTGGCTGCACATGCGTTTGGAGCCACACGCTGTCGCTGTTCACTTTTTTTCAACAGGAGCGACAGTGGGCGTGATCTGGAAAGCCCCCCCCCCCCCCCCACACACACACACACACACACACACGCACACACACTGTATATTAACTGTATATTCACTGTAGACTTTGAATGGCCGTGGAGTGTGCTATTTCTCTGTTCTGTTACGCTTTAGATTTCTGTCTAATTGTACGTTGTGTATGTGTACTTGTATCCATGTAGGCATGTGAACAGGTCTTCCTTGCAAAGGAGATATTGGTCTTAATGGGATTTATTTATACAATGGCTGAAAAAAATCTATATTATTATTATTATTATTTTATTAAAAAAACAAACAAAAAAAAAAAAAACATAAATAAATAAATAAATAATACCTCATAATTACCTTTCCAGGTAGGATATATGTATTTCTGTATGTCTATCAACTATCATCATTTTGTTGGCGGTTGGGGAAGAGGAGCGCCCATTCCGCCGCCAGGTGGAACTGATGATCAATTCTTGCTGAACCGTGTAGAACGAAACCATTTCTACAAAAGAAAATCCTGCCACCGCCTCGTAAATCAGAGAGGCCCGATCAGTCTTGATTCACGGAGCCGACTGGTGCTTTCATCAGAACGCACCGGGAGAGAAATTTGACACAGCTCTACAGAATTGCGATTTTTTTTTCGGGAGAGGCCGCTGCATGCGGACTATTTTTTGGAATAATGGGAAAAATACACGTCGACCGACGGTCGCTGGGGATGTGGAAGCTGTTCCCCCTTGCTCTGTTGATGGAGATTTACCTAGATGGAATATCAGCACAAATACGATACTCGATCCAGGAAGAATCACAGGTCGGGGCAGCAGTTGGGAATATAGCCAAGGACCTTGGATTAGATGCGGGGAGAATATCGCAGAGGAATCTTCGCATTGTGTCCGGAACAAAGCAGGAGCTGTTTCAGGTGAACCAGGGAGACGGCGCTTTGTTGGTGCATCACAGAATAGACAGGGAGGACTTGTGTGGTCAGAGCGTCCCGTGTCTCACAATACTAAAAGCTGTGACGGAGAACCCTTTGGAAATGCACCAAGTGGTAATTGAAATAATTGATGTAAACGATCACACCCCGAAATTCCAGGAATACAACTACACACTAGAAATACTGGAGTCGGTGGCAGTTGGAGCTCGATTTCAATTGGATGGAGCGCACGACTCCGATGTTGGCTCGAATGCCTTGCAGTCCTATAAATTAAGCCATAATCCGTATTTTCGGATGGACACAGAAGAATTTGGGGAGGATGGTAAAGTCCCATTTCTGATATTACAACGACCGTTAGACAGAGAGCACACCGCGCAGCACAGTTTAATATTAACGGCTGTAGATGGTGGGAAACCACCGAAATCTGGCGCAATGAATATAACTATTGTTGTTTCTGACATAAATGATAATTCCCCTGTGTGTGACAAACAGAAATACACAGTCGCGATAAAGGAAAACGCACCTGCAGGATCGTTCCTGTTTAGGATCAATGCATCTGATTCCGACGAAGGTGCGAACGGTGAGATTGAATATTCTCTGAGGGCTAAACTAAGGGGATTAACATCGGAGCCATTCGAACTGGACAGCAGAACAGGCGAACTGACAGTCAAGGGTGGTCTTGATTTCGAGGAGAAGCAATCGTACGAGATTAAGGTCCTGGCCGCCGACAGAGGTGCGGTGTCTCTCTCCACGCATTGCAACGTGGTTGTCAAGGTAGAAGACGTGAACGACAACGCCCCCGAAATAGATGTCACGTCCACTTCCAGACATATCCCCGAGGATGCGCCGCCTGGGACGGTGGTGGCTTTAATGGGAGTCGCGGACCATGACTCCGGTGTGAACGGGCAGGTGGTCTGCAGTGTACCGGGCCATCTACCGTTTGACCTGAAGCAGTCTCCAGATGGACACTCCTACTCTCTGATCACCAAGGGTCTCCTGGACAGGGAGTCTGCACACCTGTATGACGTCACGATAACGGCAAGAGACTTGGGCAGCCCCGCTCTGTCTTCTACTAAGGTGATTAAGGTAGAGGTGCTGGATGTCAATGATAACAAACCTATGTTCATGGAAGATCCTTACACCTTCTATGTGGTGGAGAACAACAAGCCTGGCATGTCGGTGTTCAGGGTGAGCGCAGCGGATTCAGATGAGGGCTCAAATGCTGCGATTTCATATTCGCTCGACCGTAAGAATTCGGTGCCCAGTGTCAGCTCCTTTCTGAATATCAATGAAGCAAATGGCACTGTTTATGCGCTTAAGACCTTTGACTTTGAGACTTTGAAAGCATTTCAGTTCCACATCATTGCCACAGATTCTGGGACTCCATCTTTAAGCAGCAACGTAACAGTGAACGTGTTCATTCTGGATCAGAACGACAACACTCCAGTTATCTTGTATCCAGTGAAAACGAATGGTTCTGCTGAAGGTGTGGAGGAGATTCCTCGCAATGTGGCTGCAGGACATTTGGTGACTAAAGTCAGAGCTTGTGACCCCGACATTGGATATAACGGTTGGTTGTTATATTCTTTGCAAGAAGTTAAGGACCACAATCGGTTCAGTCTGGACCGCTATACTGGACAGATAAGAACACTTCGCTCATTCACAGAGACAGACGAGGCTGAACATAAACTGGTCATACTGGTTAAAGACAATGGGAACGTGTCGCTCTCAGCAACAGCTACTGTGATTGTCAAGGTTGTGGAGCCCAAAGAGGCGTTTGCAGCTTCTGATGTGAAAACTGCTCCAAGTGATAACGCAGTTAACGATGTGGCGTTTTATTTGATGATAACATTGGCTTCGGTTTCGGCACTGTTTCTCATCAGCATAATAGTGTTAATCACAATGCAGTGCTCCAAAAGTGCAGACTATTCCTCCAAGCATTTGCCAGAAATGAACTACGATGGGACTCTGTGTCACAGCATCCAGTACAGATCTGGTGACAAGCGGTACATGTTAGTTGGACCCAGAATGAGTATTGGCTCTACTATAGTTCCAGGAAGCAATGGGAATACTCTTGTGCACCCTGGTGGAAGGCAAGCGTCCAGAGAGGTAAGGCATGTTTAATTACTTGTATAAGTGTTGGAATGCGTTGTGGTGGATTTATTATGCATATACTCTTGTGAAAGACAATGGGAACGTGTCGCTCTCAGTAACAGCTATTGTGATTGTCCAGGTTGTGGAACCCACATTAGCAATGCAGCGAAAAATCAGGGACAAAATGAAATTCCATTCTATTTGATAATAACTTTGGGCTCCGTTTTAACACTTTTCCTCTTTAGTATCATAGTCATGGTTGTAATGCAGTGCTCCAAATCTACGGATTATTCTTCCAAGTCACAACAAGACATTTTTATGATGGGACTCTGTGTCACAGCATCCAGTACAGATCTGGAGACAAGCGTAACAAGTTAGTTGGAGCCAGGATGCGCTTTGGCTCTACTATCACCACAGGAAGCAATGGGAAAACTCTAGTGGTTCCCGACAGGAGGTCGGGACAGGTACGTGCTATGTTTTATGTCTAAAGACTCTAAACATATCAAGTAACCAAACCATTTTCCGAAATATAAGTAAATGTCCTTTTAATAGAGTAAAGTAATTTCACTAATCCATCAAAAGCCAAACGAGCTGGTGTTTTATTGATCTCTCCGTGGTGCTGAAATGAATGATTCACCCATGACAACAAATTTGAGGTCGAATGCATTTCAATGGCTGTTTTGTTTTGGACACATATTGTTGATCCACGTTGTGATGTTTCTAACGGGACATTTGAAAATTGTCAAAGTCTAATACATTCTGACTGCGCCCGAGCTCGTCCGATCTCGGAATAACATATGTGTAATATATGCAGTGTAGGGTATATGGACCGATTTGAGCCGTGCACCACACGGTGTCAGTGTGACATAGATGATGTTTTTGGTTTGGTGCCGACAAAGCCCTGCCCAGTAGGGGATTTATTTTATTGTAGGGAGAAGACCCGCAGCGTACAAGCAACGTTTGCGAACGGGATTTGATTCAGTGGTTTTTTTTTTCATGGCAAGGCACGTAGTTTTAATTACGAATTTGATCAATATGCTAATTTGGTTGTCTGAATAACCGGGTATTTATCCCCGTTGTTTGCCAATCCTTTCCGCCTACGATGGGAGAAAGAGGACAAAGCCGCAGAATGTGGAGCGGGTTATTTTCTGGACATTTGCTGTTGTGCTTGCAGGGCCTGGCTTTGGCCCAGCTGAGGTATTCTGTCCCGGAGGAAGTGCGAGCGGGGTCTACCGTCGGAAATGTGGCCAAGGATTTAGGACTTGACGTCGGCGCGTTGACGGACAGGAGGTTCCGTATCGTTTCTGGCTCCGGTGATGCTCTTTTTCGCCTGGATCCAAACAATGGGGTCCTGTACGTGGAGAAGAAGATCGACAGGGAAAAGCTCTGCGAGGAAACAACTGCGTGTGTCATTAATCTCAAAGTTGTTGTTGAAAACCCCTTGGAAATACATTATGTCGGCGTTGAAGTGACGGACATTAATGACAATTCTCCCATTTTTCCAGATATTGATCAGCATTTGGATATTCCCGAGCTTATCCCTCCGGGTACTCGTTTCCAGGTGCATGCAGCTCGGGACCCCGACATCGGGATGCATTCGGTCCGTTTTTATCGCCTAAGCGCGAACGATATTTTCGATATTGACGTTAGAGAGAGTGAGGAAGACAAAATCCCATTTCTAGTGTTGAAAAAGCCCTTAGACAGAGAGCACAAGTCGAATCACTCTTTGGTGCTGACGGCTGTTGATGGGGGCAGTCCCCCGAGGAGTGGGAGTCTCAATCTGACCATCACCGTGTTAGACGCAAATGATAATCGCCCTGTTTTCGGCCAAGAGACACACACCGTCTCGTTGGATGAAAACTCCCCGGTCGGGACGCTGGTCATCAGAGTAAACGCCACCGATTTAGATGCGGGTCCGAACGGAGCGATCGAATACAGCTTTGGCAAAACACAGAAGAGGAAAGTGCAAGATACGTTTTCCTTGGACAGTATGACCGGCGAGATTCGGGTGAAAGGAAGCGTGGACTTTGAGGGCACCGAGGTTTATAGACTAGACGTGCAGGCCTCGGATAAAGGTCAGCCGCCGTGGACAGCGGAGGCGAGAGTCGTGGTCAAGGTGAAGGATGTGAACGATAATCATCCGGAGATCGAACTCACGTCGCTGTCCAACGTAGTCCCCGAAAATTTAAAGGCCGGCAGTGTTATCTCACTCATTAGTGTGATGGACAGAGATGCTGGGGTCAATGGTAAAGTCGTTTGTACAATCTCAGGGGGTGTGCCGTTTGATTTGACGCCGTCAGTTCAGCATAACATGTACTCTCTCGTCGTAAAGGGGCATTTAGATCGAGAGACGAGGTCACATTATGATATTACAATAACTGCCACGGACTTTGGGCAGCCTCCTCTCAAGAGTGTGAAATCTTTAAGCATTGAGATATCGGATATAAATGACAACAGTCCAGCATTTATTAAAAATCCCATTGAAGTTTATCTAATGGAAAATAATGTCGCCGGTGGCTCGATATTCTCTGTAAGTGCTTTTGATGATGATCTGAATGAAAACGCAGCCATTTCGTATCGCATCGCGCGGGGAGATGGGTCGAAGAACGACGCTTCGTCTTCCCTGAATGTCAATTCCGATAATGGACAAGTTTTCGCGCTTAAAAGCTTTGACTTTGAAATTTTGAAGACGTTCCAGTTCAAAGTTGTGGCCACAGACTCTGGAACTCCGTCTTTAAGCAGCAACGTCACAGTGAGCGTGTTCATTCTGGACCAGAACGACAACACTCCAGTTATCTTGTATCCAGTCAACACTAATGGTTCTGCTGAAGGTGTGGAGGAGATTCCTCGCAATGTGGCTGCAGGATATTTAGTGACTAAAGTCAGAGCTTATGACCCCGATATTGGATATAACGGCTGGTTATTATATTCACTACAAGAAGTTAAAGACCACAGTCTGTTTGGCCTGGACCGCTATACTGGACAGATAAGAACACTTCGCTCATTCACAGAGACAGACGAGGCTGAACATAAACTGGTCATACTGGTTAAAGACAACGGGAACGTGTCGCTCTCAGCAACAGCTACTGTGATTGTCAAGGTTGTGGAGCCCAAAGAGGCGTTTGCAGCTTCCGACGTGAAGAGCGCAGCACATGACATTGAGGACGGTGGCGTGACATTTTATTTAATGATAACTTTGGCATCTGTTTCAGCACTTTTTATCATAAGCATCATCGTGTTGGTTGCAATGCAGTGCTCCAAAACCACAGACTATTCCTCAAAGCATTTACAAGATCCAAATTACGATGGGACTCTGTGTCACAGCATCCAGTACAGATCTGGAGATAAACGGTACATGCTAGTTGGACCCAGAATGAGCATTGGCTCTACTATTGTTCCAGGAAGCAATGGGAATACTCTTGTGATCCCGAAGGAACGAATGCAAACATCCCACGAGGTAAGGACACATCTTAGACAAATTAAATACAACTTGGTGGTACTGTATATCGCATGTATTTGTATGCGTTAATTGACGTTATTGAAATCCGATACTTTCAATCCTTTATTATTTCATTTTCGAACATGAAAATATGAAGTATATTGTGATGATGATTTTCTGTTGTTAGGTTCAAGTTGGTAAAGTAATGTATGACATATTGTCCTGGCGCTATTCTTGGTGCAGATATGTGAATCGGCGTTCATGCAGGGCCGTAGACAGGGATGAAAATTAGTGAGGTCCAGATTTGTTTTTATTTTAATTAAAGTTTATTTTTTTTACTGCATTTCTGGACGAGCAAAATGTATACCATAATAACACCTACAAACACAACCCAAACTATACACTGCACACAAACTCATTATCTATATTTTGAGCGATTTTTTTGAGCATCAAACCTTTTTTCCTGCATTCTGGTGATTTTGTAATGCACCGATTAGTGTTTTTTCCGTATCAATTTATGGTGGAAATGTCTTAAAGCAAAGGAAAAACAACAATTCCGGCACCTGGTGACAATTCAAAATATATTGGATCAAATGCAGTACGGCTCTCAGGCATTCTGTATCGCTTTCAAATATGTATTGTCCTGTAGCTCAACGTTTCTTATTTAGTATTATTCCTGCAACATACGTGCCTGATTTATTCTTCTGTCCACTTTTATTTGGGAAAGTAGGCTGTCTGGGCGATGCACAGATAAGGGGTGACTGAAAGAAAGGCGTTATGGACAGGTATGCTAACACTATGCGACGCTATTAACGGTGTAGTATCCAGATACTGTCTCTGGGACCACATCATTCATTTTCACATTGTTTATTTTTAGTTTGTATACAAACGTTTCACATTTCATGCGCTTTTGTCTCCCACACATATGGCTTTTCCACGGGGTGTCAGTGTGACATCGTGGAGAACAAATTTGGATAATCTGTAAGCCCTGCCCCACTAGGAGAGGGTTTGTGTAGACGCAAAGGAGGAGAGAGAAACCGTATAACAGTGTGTATTCAACGTGCGTACTACTTTGTGAATCCGAAGCATGGATTGTAGTGCTATAAACCATACCGTACCTGGATACTTGTTGTACAGAGCCTCATTTGGATATACGCTTGAATGGTACTGAATCGATGGGATCTAGAGGACAAAGAAGGAAAATGGAGTACTGGTGCTTTGTCTTGCATTTTTCTTTGCTGCTGTACTGCTCGGAGCCGGCCTCTGCTCAGATCAGATATTCTATAGCAGAGGAAGCAAAACTCGGTACCGTTGTTGGAAATATTGCCAAGGATCTGGGACTAGAAACCAATTTGTTGAAGGACCGACGCTTCCGAATCGTTTCTGGATCTAATGACGATCTGTTCGACGTAAACCAGGACAATGGCGTCCTTTATGTAAAGAAGAATATCGACAGAGAGGAGCTTTGTGATGGCAACGCAGCTTGTTCGATTAATCTAAAAATGGTGGTGGAGAATCCGTTGGAAATACATTACGTAGGCATCGAAGTCACTGACGTAAACGACAATTCGCCCAGTTTCCAAGAGGAGGAGAAATGTTTAGAAATATCCGAGTCCACTCTCCCTGGCAAGCGTTTTCAGTTACCAGCTGCACGGGATCCAGATGTTGCCTCCAACACCGTGCGCTTGTACAAATTAAACCACAACGAACATTTCACTTTGCAATTACGAGAACGAGAGGATGAGAAGATACCGTTCCTGGTGTTGCAGAAGTCGTTCGATAGGGAAAAGCAGTCCGTGCATGAATTTATTTTAACTGCGGTAGACGGTGGAATTCCACCTAGATCAGGGACGCTTAACGTCACCGTCACAGTTCTCGATTCAAATGACAATCACCCTATATTCAGCCAAGAGATATATTCCGTAACTCTGCCTGAAAACGTTGAATTTGAAACAGTTGTGTTGAAAGTTAAGGCAACTGATGAAGACGACAAAGCAAACGGTGACATCGAATATTCCTTCGGTAGCGCACTCAACCCCAATATATATGAAACGTTCAGCTTGGATAAACAGACGGGGGAAATCGGCGTCAAAGGACACGTTGATTACGAGAATATTAATGTTTATAAGTTTGACGTCCATGCCACGGATAAAGGACAACCACCAATGAGTACAGACTGCAGGGTTATCATTAAAATACTGGACCTAAATGACAATAAACCCGACGTAGAGGTGACGTCACTCTCGAGCGTAGTATCTGAAGACTCCAAGCCCGGCACGGTTGTTTCTCTAATCAGTGTCACGGACAAGGACGCTGGAATGAACGGCAAGGTAATATGCAGTCTGTCAGGGGAAGTGCCATTCGAGTTAAAACCATCTTTTCAAGATAATATGTACTCTTTAGTAACGAAACAACGCCTGGACAGAGAATCGGTTTCACATTATGATCTCACAATAACAGCGACCGACTGTGGTGAACCTCCCCTGACCACACTCAAAACGTTAAATATTCAGGTTTCAGACGTGAATGACAACAGCCCAGAATTCATGCATAACCCAGTTGAGCTTTACCTGTCAGAAAATAATTTTCCGGGCAATTCAATTTTCGTTGTCAGCGCATCTGATAAGGATTTGAATGAAAATGCCGCAATATCGTATCATATTGCGAGAGGGGAAGGAGGTCGGAATGAGATTACATCCTTCCTTAATGTTAATTCAGAGAATGGGCACATTTCTGCGCTGAAAAGGTTTGACTTTGAAACTTTGAAGACGTTCCAGTTCAAAGTTGTTGCCACGGATTCTGGAACTCCACCTTTAAGCAGCAACGTCACAGTGAACGTGTTCATTCTGGACCAGAACGACAACACTCCAGTTATCTTGTATCCTGTCAACAGTAATGGTTCTGCTGAAGGTGTGGAGGAGATTCCTCGAAATGTGGCTGCAGGACATTTGGTGACTAAAGTCAGAGCTTATGACCCCGATATTGGATATAACGGCTGGTTATTATATTCAATGCAGGAAGTTAAAGACCACAGTCTGTTTGGTCTGGACCGCTATACTGGACAGATAAGAACACTTCGCTCATTCACAGAGACAGACGAGGCTGAACATAAACTGGTCATACTGGTTAAAGACAACGGGAACGTGTCGCTCTCAGCAACAGCTACTGTGATTGTCAAGGTTGTGGAACCTAAAGAGGCGTTTGCAGCTTCTGATGTGAAAACTGCTCCAAGTGATAACGAAGATAACGATGTGGCGTTTTATTTGATGATAACATTGGCTTCGGTTTCGGCACTGTTTCTCATCAGCATCATAGTGTTAATCACAATGCAGTGCTCCAAAAGTGCAGACTGTTCCTCCAAGCATTTGCCAGAAATGAACTACGACGGGACTCTGTGTCACAGCATCCAGTACAGATCGGGAGACAAGCGGTACATGTTAGTTGGACCCAGGATGAGTATTGGCTCTACTATAGTTCCAGGAAGCAATGGGAATACTCTTGTGCATCCTGATGGAAGGCAAGCGTCCAGAGAGGTAAGACATGTTTTTTTTCTTTTATAAGTTTTGGAATGCGTTGTGGTGGATTTAATATGCACATACTCTTGTTCTGAACTCCGATGCCAATATTGGAAGACCATTCTACAATCCCGCAGATATGTCTCAAAATCGTATACAGAACAATAAGGAAAATAATGTGGTCATTTTGTATGATTTCTTAAAATTGTTTTTATTTGTAAATTAAAAAAAATCAAGGCTCCTTCAACTTGGAATTGTTAAATTAAGAATACACTATATTCGAAATCGAGTAAACGTTCAAATATACAAGTGTAACAAATTGGAGCAACATTTTTAAGTGGAGCCAATGTTTCAAATGTAACGGTTTTTTTTTTTCAAATATATAGACGTCATAACTGTGCCACGCACAGGCCTCGTGGTGTCAGTGTGCGATCGCCGTCGTTTTTGGACGCTCTCCAGACCCAGCCCCTCTGACTCTCCACTGGTGGAGATGAGAAACCACGTGACAGACCGAGCCAGAAGCAGCGTGTCGTTGTGTTTAACGTCTATTGAACTACACTGGATGTAATGTAAATGGATTGCGCTAACCTGGTTGTCTGTCTACTCGGATTGCTGGATTTGCTTTATGAGGGAGCCCTCTTTTAATTTTGGGATCCGAAACGGAAGACAACGACCAAGCATGGATTACTGTTGGGTTGCTTTGCGTCTCTCTCTACTGCTTTGCTTCTCGGGGCAGGTTTCGGCTCAGCTGAGGTACTCTGTGGCCGAGGGAGTAAATGCCGGATTTATTGTTGGAAACGTGGCCAAGGACATTGGGCTTGATATCAGTGCTTTGACGGAGAGGAGGTTCCGTATAGTGTCCGGGTTCAAGGAGGATATGTTTAAGGTAAATCAGAACAATGGAGCCTTGGTACTGATTCGAAACATCGACAGGGAGGAGCTGTGCGAGGGCAACGGTGCATGCATGACGAACCTAAAGCTTGTAGTGGAGAACCCTCTCGAAATTCACTACGTTGGCGTGGAAATAACCGATATAAACGACAACTCGCCAATTTTCCTCGAGAAAGAACAACATTTAGAAATAGCCGAGTCCACACTCCCAGGCACGGGGTTCCAGCTGCGGGCGGCGCGGGACCCAGACTCCGGAGCGAATTCTGTAAGCTCATACAAATTGAGCTCGAACGAACATTTTGAGATGGAGATGAGGGACAGCGGGGACGAGGGGAAAATCCCCATTCTGAAACTGCGCACGTCCCTCGACAGAGAACACACGAGCAGCCATTATTTGGTCTTGACAGCCGTCGACGGTGGGAATCCCGCTCGATCAGGCCATGCCAATATCACAGTAACTGTCCTTGATAACAATGACAACCGGCCAGTATTCACCCAAGATGTGTTTTCGGTAACTATACCAGAGAACGTGCCAAAGGGATATTTTGTGATTCGAGTCCACGCTACTGACGCGGATGCCGGGTTAAATTCCGAAGTGACCTATGCTTTTGTTAATAATCTCAAGAGAAAGGTTTACGATAGGTTCACTTTGGATTCTCGAAGTGGGCACATTTTAGTTAAAGGCGAAATCGACTTTGAGGATGCGGAGTCTTTCAGGGCAGATGTTGTGGCGTCTGACAAAGGGCAGCCTCCAATGACCTCTGAATGTAGAGTCGTTATCAGAGTGAAAGATGTCAACGACAACCAACCAGAAATGGAAGTGACGTCACTCTCTGACGCGGTCGCGGAGGACTCTCGCCTTGGAACCGTGATCTCGCTCATTAGCGTGACGGATAAAGACTCGGGCTTAAATGGTAAAGTATTATGTACTCTCCGTGATGATGTGCCGTTTGAACTGAAGCCCTCGATTCAGGACAACATGTACTCTTTGATTACCAAACACCACTTGGATAGAGAAGTTATATCACATTATGAAATCTCTGTAACGGCTACGGACTTTGGTCAGCCTTCTCTTTCATCCTTTAAAACGCTGCATATTCAAGTATCCGATGTGAATGATAATAATCCAACGTTTTCCCAAAACCCATGTATGCTTTATTTAGTTGAAAATAACACGCCTGGCGCAACTATACTGTCGATGAGCGCGTCTGATAAGGATTTGAACGAAAACGCACGGATCTCCTATTACTTGGGTAAAAGCAATGGCGTAAAAAACGACATGAGTCCTTTCTTGAGTATCAACTCCGAAAACGGAGAAGTGTCTGCGCTGAAACGTTTTGACTTTGAAACTTTGAAAACATTTCAGTTCCAAGTTGTGGCCAAAGATTCTGGGACTCCATCTTTAAGCAGCAACGTCACAGTGAACGTGTTCATTCTGGACCAGAACGACAACACTCCAGTTATCTTGTATCCTGTCAACACTAATGGTTCTGCTGAAGGTGTGGAGGCGATTCCTCGCAATGCGGCTGCAGGACATTTGGTGACTAAAGTCAGAGCTTATGATGCTGACATTGGATATAACGGCTGGTTATTATATTCAATGCAGGAAGTTAAGGACCACAGTCTGTTTGGTCTGGACCGCTATACTGGACAGATAAGAACTCTTCGCTCATTCACAGAGACAGACGAGGCTGAACATAAACTGGTCATACTGGTTAAAGACAACGGGAACGTGTCCCGTTCAGCAACAGCAACTGTGATTGTCAAGGCTGTGGAACCCAGCGAAGCTTTTGCAGCTTCGGATGATAAAAGCGCAGCAAAGGACAAAGAAGAAAACAATCTCGCATTTTATTTAATGATAACTTTGGCGTGTGTTTCAACACTTTTCCTCATCAGCATCACCGTGTTGACTGCAATGCAGTGCTCAAAAACAACAAACTACTCCTCCAAGTATTTACAAGACACAAACTACGACGGGACTCTGTGTCACAGCATCCAGTACAGATCTGGTGAAAAACGATACATGTTAGTTGGACCCAGGATGAGTATTGGCTCTACTATCGTCCCAGGAAGCAATGGGAATACTCTCGTTATCCCCGATAGGAGGGGGGCGTCTCAAGAGGTAGGCTTTCCCAATGTTAACTGCTAATTTGCTTTGAAACATTAAATTATTTGAAATACTCAGTTGTCTCTTGTTTTCAGATTTTGGAATGTTTTTTTATCCAGAAAAATAAAATAAAATACATTGAACTTTGTGATGGTCGCTGTCCATGGTTCTGAATGTGCTTTTCGGTGTTTTACAAGAGCGCAGCGCAAGAGTTTTCTTTTATTTTTTCAATTCATTCATGCGGTTTGTATCAATAATGATATTGAAATAAATTCAACTGTATTTTTAGGCAATGGTAACAAATAGGCTGAGCCGCGGGGGGTCAGTGTTACACCAGACAAATGGTTGAAATTTGGGACGAGGTCTGCCTGCATCATAGTATTATATGAGGCTCGAATGAAAACGGGAAAGCGAGACGACTCGCCATTTGAGCGCAGCAAATTCCTTCTTCTTCGTTGATACAGAATAATTACACGTGGATTGATGGAGAACGTGGATTTTCTTCAGTGATAGCCCTGTTGTAAATGGGTTTTGTTGTTTTTATGAAGCGGCGAAGAGGCAGGATCAGCAGAATGGTTCCTTTGTCGGGGGCTCTGCTTTCCGCCCTGCTGCTGTTTTCCTGTGATCTGGTTTCGGCTCAGACAAGATACTCTACTCCAGAAGAGGTTAAAATCGGATCTGTGATTGGGAATGTCGCCAAGGATTTGGGATTGGACATAAGTACTTTGGTGGACAGACGCTTTCGTATCGTGTCCGGATCCAAGGAGCCGCTATTTGAGGTAAACCAGAACAATGGAGCGCTGTACGTTCAGAAGAATGTCGACAGGGAGGAGCTCTGCGATCACAACGACGCTTGTTTAGTGGATCTCAAAATTGTTGTTGAAAATCCTCTCGAAATCCACTACATAGGTGTAGAAGTCACAGATGCAAATGACCATTCACCCAGTTTTTCTGAGCGAGAAAAGGTAATCGAAATTGCTGAAAATACTTTACCAGGAGCGCGATTTCAGTTATCAGGCGCCCGTGATCCAGATGTGGGAATGAATTCAATTCAGCGTTATTTTCTGAGTCAAAACGATAACTTTCAACTTGAAATTAGAGATAGAGGAGAGGATAAAATACCGTTTTTGGTCCTCCAGCGGCACTTGGATAGAGAACAAAAAACTAACTACAGTTTGATTCTTACGGCGGCAGACGGCGGAAAACCACATAAATCTGCAAATCTTAATGTTACAATTAAAGTTCTTGATAATAATGACAACAGACCCATTTTTACCAAAGAGGTTTATTCGGTTATGTTGTCAGAAAATGTTAATATTGGTACTAATGTAATAAGGGTCCAAGCAACCGATTTGGACGAGGGAACTAATGGGGATGTAGAGTACACTTTTGGAAGTGACAATAACCCAAAACTATTAGAACTTTTTTCTTTGGATAGAGCAATTGGTGAAATCAAAGTTAACGGACAAATTGACTACGAGAAAACAGGGGTTTATAAATTAGACATCCAAGCCTCTGACAAAGGTCAGCCTCCGATGACAACAGACTGCAGAGTTATAATAAAAATCCAAGATGTCAATGACAATAAACCAGAGATAGAAGTGACGTCAATCTCGAATACCGTGCCAGAAGACTCAAAACAAGGAACAGTAATTTCTCTCATAAGTGTGATTGATATTGATTCTGGTTTGAATGGGAAAGTTATCTGCAGTCTGACAGAAAACGTACCATTTGAGTTAAAACCTTCCTATAAGGAAAACATGTATTCTTTAGTTGTGAAAGAGACATTGGACAGAGAAACGGTGTCACATTATGACGTGACAATAACAGCTACCGACTGTGGTCAGCCTCCTTTAGCCGCTTTTAAAACTATGAGTATTCAACTTTCTGATGTAAATGACAACAGACCGCAGTTCCCACAAAATCCTCTTTACTTGTATTTAATGGAAAATAACGACCCTGGTGCCTCCATATTTTCTGTCAGTGCATCTGATGTGGATTCGAACTTAAATGCTGCAATTATATATCAAACTGTCAGAGGGGACGGGAGTCAAAATGATATGTCTTCTTTTATTAATGTTCATTCTGACAATGGACACATTTTCGCGCTGAAAAGCTTTGACTTTGAAACTTTGAAGACGTTCCAGTTCAAAGTTGTTGCCACTGACTCTGGAACTCCATCTTTAAGCAGCAATGTCACAGTGAACGTGTTCATTCTGGACCAGAACGACAACACTCCAGTTATCTTGTATCCAGTGAACACTAATGGTTCTGCTGAAGGTGTGGAGGAGATTCCTCGCAATGTGGCTGCAGGACATTTGGTGACTAAAGTCAGAGCATATGACGCTGATATTGGATATAACGGCTGGTTATTATATTCAATGCAGGAAGTTAAAGACCACAGTCTGTTTGGTCTGGACCGCTATACTGGACGGATAAGAACACTTCGCTCATTCACAGAGACAGACGAGGCTGAACATAAACTGGTCATACTGGTTAAAGACAACGGGAACGTGTCACTCTCAGCAACAGCTACTGTGATTGTCAAGGTTGTGGAGCCCAAGGAGGCGTTTGCAGCTTCTGATGTAAAGGGTGCAATCAAAGATGACGAAGAGAATAATGTGACATTTTATCTGATGATAACTCTGGGCTCAGTTTCATCCCTTTTCATCATAAGCATCATTGTGTTGATTGCAATGCAGTGCTCCAAAACCACAGACTATTCCTCAAAGTATTTACAAGATCCAAATTACGACGGGACTCTGTGTCACAGCATCCAGTACAGATCTGGAGACAAGCGCTACATGTTAGTTGGACCCAGAATGAGCATTGGCTCTACTATAGTTCCAGGAAGCAACGGGAATACTCTTGTCGTTTCTGACCGCAATCGACAGTCTGGAGAGGTAAGCAGACTTTTGACTTGTGTTTTATATGCATATTATACTTCACTATATGTGTTAATCCCTCCAAACGTCTCCCATTCCTTTTCTGTTCGCAGTTATCTTTGTTTCGTTGGATCATTAAAAAAAAAACATACTGAACGTTCAACCCATGTTAAAACGATTTCCTTTCATATAGCTCGTTTGCTGTCCGTGGTGCTGAACATCACCGTTTATAGATGTAACCTCTGCGTGAGAGATGTCCTCACGTAAAAAAAAAAAGAAAAATAATACATCATTTTCGATACATGTTGAGGTAGACATATGACAGTCCACTGGGTGTCAGTATTATAAAAGACTGGGCATTTGTTAAGCTTTTAGAATAAGCTCTGCCCCTCTCGGAGCGTTCTGTTCAACTCCAAGGATGAGCGGACAAGGGGAACGGGGTTTTCTGAGCACAAAACGCGGTCTACGCGTACACTGTTGAATTTGCACGTTAAGAAAACGCTCGGTTGGAATATGCGCGTTAACAAACTGAGTGGATTTGTGCTGCATTTTCGCTGATCACATTACGAAGGTGGTCGAAGGACAAAGAGGAAAAATGATTTCCTGGACGGCTGTTCAGCTTCTGCTGCTGTGCTCCGCTGAGCTGGTTACGGCCCAAATCAGATACTCCACAATAGAAGAGGTGAAAGTGGGATCTGTAATTGGAAATGTCGCCAAGGATTTGGGACTTGATTTGAGTTCTTTGGTGGACAGACGCTTTCGTATCGTGTCCGGATCCAAGGAGCCGCTATTTGAGGTAAACCAGAACAATGGAGCGCTGTACGTTCAGAAGAATGTGGACAGGGAGGAGCTCTGTGATCGCAGTGGTGACTGCGTAGTGGATCTAAAAATCGTTGTTGAAAACCCGCTTGAAATTCATTATGTGAGCGTGGAAATAACCGATGCCAATGACCACGCTCCCAGTTTTTCCGAGGGAGAAAAAGTACTTGAAATTGCAGAGACGACATTGCCAGGAGCTCGGTTTCAATTATCAGGCGCCCGTGATCCGGATGTGGGAATGCATTCAATTCAGCGTTATTTACTCAGTCAAAACGATGACTTTCAACTTAAAGTTATAAATAGAGGAGAGGATAAAATACCGTTTTTAATACTACAGCGACACTTGGATAGAGAACAGAAAACCAATTATAGCCTGATTCTCACTGCGGTAGACGGAGGGAAACCACACAAATCTGCAAATCTTAATGTTACAATTAAAGTTCTTGATAATAATGACAACAGACCAAGTTTTTCTGAAGATGTTTATTCGGTGGTTTTGCAAGAAAATGTTAACATTGGAACTGTTGTCACAAATGTTCGAGCAACCGATTTGGACGAGGGAATTAATGGGGAGGTAGAGTATACTTTTGGAAGTGACAATAACCCTAAAATATTAGAACTTTTTTCTTTGGATAGAGCAATTGGTGAAATCAGAGTTAATGGACCAATCGACTACGAGACTATGGATGTGTATAAATTAGACATCCAAGCCTCCGACAAAGGTCAGCCTCCGATGACAACAGACTGCAGAGTTATAATAAATATCCAAGATGTCAATGACAATAAACCAGAGATAGAAGTGACGTCAATCTCTAATACCGTGCCAGAAGACTCGAAACAAGGAACAGTAATTTCTCTCATAAGTGTGATTGATATGGATTCTGGTTTTAATGGGAAAGTTATCTGCAGTCTAACAGAAAATGTACCATTTGAGTTAAAACCGTCCTATAAGGAAAACATGTATTCTTTAGTTGTGAAAGAGACATTGGACAGAGAAACGGTGTCACATTATGACGTGACAATAACAGCTACCGACTGTGGTCAGCCTCCTTTAGCCGCTTTTAAAACGATAATTGTTCAGGTATCAGACGTAAATGACAACAGCCCAACGTTCCCGCAAAATCCTCTCTTCTTGTATTTAATGGAAAATAACGATCCTGGTGCCTCCATTTTTTCTGTCAGTGCTTTAGATGTGGATTCGAACGAAAATGCTGCACTAATCTATAAAACTGTCAGAGGGGACGGGAGTCGAAATGATATGTCTTCTTTTATGAACGTTCATTCTGACAATGGGCACATTTCCGCACTGAAAAGCTTTGACTTTGAAACTGTGAAGACGTTCCAGTTCAAAGTTGTTGCCACAGACTCTGGAACTCCATCTTTAAGCAGCAACGTCACAGTGAACGTGTTCATTCTGGACCAGAACGACAACACTCCAGTTATCTTGTATCCAGTCAACACTAATGGTTCCGCTGAAGGTGTGGAGGAGATTCCTCGCAACGTGGCTGCAGGACATTTGGTGACTAAAGTCAGAGCTTATGATGCTGATATTGGATATAACGGCTGGTTATTATATTCAATGCTGGAAGTTAAGGACCACAGTCTGTTTGGTCTGGACCGCTATACTGGACAGATAAGAACACTTCGCTCATTCACAGAGACAGACGAGGCTGAACATAAACTGGTCATACTGGTTAAAGACAACGGGAACGTGTCGCTCTCAGCAACAGCCACTGTGATTGTCAAGGTTGTGGAGCCCAAAGAGGCGTTTGCAGCTTCTGATGTAAAGAGTGCAAGAGACGCAGAAGAAGAGAGCAATGTGACATTTTATCTGATGATAACTCTGGGCTCAGTTTCATCCCTTTTCATCATAAGCATCATCGTGCTGCTTGCAATGCAGTGCTCCAAAACCACAGACTATTCCTCAAAGCATTTACAAGACCCAAATTACGACGGGACTCTGTGTCACAGCATCCAGTACAGATCTGGAGACAAGCGCTACATGTTAGTTGGACCCAGAATGAGCATTGGCTCTACTATAGTTCCAGGAAGCAACGGGAATACTCTTGTCGTGTCTGACCGCAATCGACAGTCTGGAGAGGTAAGGTTTATTTAATCAATTACTTTGGATTTACTAGATAATTACATTGTCTTAATGCTGCTGCATTGGTTTTGTTTGAATAGCAATTCATGTTCCATTTGAAGCTGCGCATTGGTTCAGCGCGGCATCTGAAAGGGTGGGGGGGGGGGGGGGGGGTTAGACGTTGAGCTGCGAGCTCCCATGATGCTTTGCTGTGCGAGTTCCCCGACTTGGTCGATATAAACGGGGAGCTCCCCGAAAATGATTCCCGTCTATGTCGCGGGAGCTCGGGCGCTCACATCGACTCATCAATAGATTTTGTGGCAAGACCATATTTATTATGTCTTCATACTGGATATTTTTGATATTAGATTTTTGTCGACTTTGATGATAGATTGGATGAGGACATCATCATGATATTATTTTTTAACTATGATTTAAATAAAACGAGAATGTGTAGGACTAGTAGGCTAACTCAAATAAATGAATACAATTTGTTGATTTGTTATATATTTTATGTATTTTTTTGAGATGCTTGTATGAGAACGATTCTTATTAAAAATAAAAAAAATAAAATAAATAAATGAATAAATAAATAAATTAAAAAAAAAAAAAAAAAAAAAAAAAATATATATATATATATATATATATATATATATATATATATATATATATATATATATTATAAAGTTTTGCCAGCAATTTGTTTGTTTAACTAAACCAACACATTTTCATATTAGACTTTGACTGTATATGACCATTTGTCAGTATGAGTAGGTCTAAATTCATGTGAATTTCTTCATCCGATCTGTTTTCAAAATCGACAAAAATCAAATATCAAAAATGTCGAGTAGGCCCATAAAGACAAAGACACAATGCATGTGGTGTTGCTACAACATCTATCTCCCATTGACGTATTCTGAATAAGTCAAGGGGAACTCCACGTCCAGCTCATCGGGAGCTTGCTGCGCCTGCGCCCCCCCCCGGAATGATTGTGCTCTTACTGGAAAAAAAAATGCTGTATGTGTTCCGATGCTGGGATATAGATGGGAGATAGATTGGTCTTCGTAAAGGAATAAGTCAAATACAACATATCTATTTTGACAAAGGTGAATTGTTCAAAAAACACCAAATCACCAGAGAATTTAACCTCATGGTGTCAGTGTTACATCAGCTAACTTGGAGATCCTTTGCGCCTCCCCCTGGCCTTTGTTTCACATGCAAAGAGGAGGCAGAATCTTCCTGGACTCGACCTGACACGGTTTACATTTTTGGAGATAAGACTGAACTGCCGCGTCTTTGGTCATAGTGGACTTTTATATTTTTTTCTGTATTTAACCATGGAGAGCGACGCACTGTGGAGCATTAAAAACAGCCTGCGGATTTTTTTCTGTTCGTCTCTGCTGCTATTCTTCCGAGATCAAGCCTCCGCTCAGATACGATACTCCATCCCAGAGGAGGTTAAAGTTGGGTCCGTTGTTGGAAATATCGCCAAGGATCTCGGCATTGGCATGACCTCTTTGATTGACCGACGGTTTCGTATCGTCTCTGCTTCCAAGGATGCTGCGCTCTTTGAAGTAAACCCCAACAATGGCGAATTGCATGTCGTCGGGAACATCGACCGAGAGGCGCTGTGCCAAGGGATGAGCGCTTGTCTTGTGGAGCTGAAAATCGTCGTTGAGAACCCTCTTGAAATCCACTACGCGGGAGTAGAAATCACCGACGTTAACGACAACTCTCCCGTTTTCCCCGAGAAGGAGCAGACGTTTGAAATAGCGGAACACACGTCTTCGGGGACGCGATTCAAGCTCCACGCTGCTCGTGATCCCGACGCCGGAATAAATTCCGTGCAAACATACATACTGACGCCAAACGATCAATTTGAGATAGATATGCGGCAAAGCGACGATGATAAAATACCATTTTTAGTGTTGAAGAAATCCTTGGACAGGGAGCAAAAGGGCGAGCACCTGCTGGTGTTAACAGCGGTGGATGGAGGCAAACCTCGGAGATCTGGGACCCTCAATGTTTCAGTGATCGTCTTGGACATTAATGATAACCGCCCAGTGTTCAGTCAGGATATCTACCATATAACAATAAAAGAAAACGATCCTGTCGGCACTGCTATCATAAAGGTAACTGCAATAGATCCGGACGAAGGGACTAATGGCGAGATTGAATATAGCTTGGGCAAAACCTTGGGCCGAAACGTTTACGATATATTTGAACTGGGTAGCGTAAGTGGAGAAATTAAGGTGAAAGGAAGGGTGGATTTTGAGGAAGCCGGGGTGTATAAGATAGACGTGCAAGCGTCAGATCGAGGGAGTCCCCCATTATCAACTGAGTGCAGGATAATCATTAAGGTAGTTGACCTTAATGATAATCCACCACATATAGAAATCACATCACTGTCAAATACAGTATCTGAGGAAGTGAAACCTGGCACAGGTATTTCTTTGATCAGCGTGTCAGATAAAGACTCTGATGTTAATGGGAAAATAATTGTAGGCATATCTAAAGGCGTGCCCTTTGAATTAAAACCATCCTATAAAGAAAACATATATTCCATTGTAACTAAGGGTTTTTTAGATCGAGAGACGGTATCACATTATGATATCACAATTACAGCCACCGACTGTGGTGAGCCTCCGTTGTCCACTTTCAAAACTCTGCGTATTCATGTTACAGATGTTAACGATAACAGTCCATTTTTCTTACAAAACCCATTAGAGTTGTACCTGTTAGAAAATAATGCAGCAGGTGCGTCGATATTTTCAGTCAGTGCCTCTGACAATGACTTAAATGAAAATGCGGCGATTACATATTGTCTTGTTAGAGGAGGGGGGCAAAATGATATGGCGTCGTTTCTCAATGTCAATTCGGATAATGGACACATCTTGGCACTGAAGACGTTTGACTTTGAAACCTTGAAAACATTCCAGTTCCATGTCATTGCCACAGATTCTGGGACTCCATCTTTAAGCAGCAACGTGACAGTGAACGTGTTCATTCTGGACCAGAACGACAACACTCCAGTTATCCTGTATCCAGTCAACACCAATGGTTCTGCTGAAGGTGTGGAGGAGATTCCTCGAAATGTGGCTGCAGGACATTTGGTGACTAAAGTCAGAGCTTATGATGCTGATATTGGATATAACGGCTGGTTATTGTATTCAATGCAGGAAGTTAAGGACCACAGTCTGTTTGGTCTGGACCGCTATACTGGACAGATAAGAACACTTCGCTCATTCACAGAGACAGACGAGGCTGAACATAAACTGGTCATACTGGTTAAAGACAATGGGAACGTGTCGCTCTCAGCAACAGCTACTGTGATTGTCAAGGTTGTGGAGCCTAAAGAGGCGTTTGCAGCTGCTGATGTAAAGAGTGCAGCAGGAGACAAGGATGATAACCATGTGATATTTTACCTGATGATAACTCTTGGCTCTGTTTCATCGCTTTTCCTCATCAGCATCATTGTGTTGCTTGCAATGCAGTGCTCCAAAACCACAGACTATTCCTCAAAGCATTTACAAGATCCAAATTACGATGGGACTCTGTGTCACAGCATCCAGTACAGATCTGGAGACAAGCGGTACATGTTAGTTGGACCCAGAATGAGCATTGGCTCTACTATAGTTCCAGGAAGCAATGGGAATACTCTTGTGCACCCTGATAGGAGACTTGCATCTGGAGAGGTAAGGTTTATTTATTCAATTACGTCCATTTTTTTAATAAATATTACAACTTCTCTTAATGCTGCTCCATTCGTTTCACATTTTTTTTGTCGCATTAGTTGAAACACAGAACGACCAGAACTTTTGAACAAGCTCACTCACCTTACAATAAGGACTATATGGTTTTAATATTTGAAATAACGTATGACTATACGACAATGTCAATAGATAATCTGCAATTTACAAAACATGGCCAATCTGATATGAATTCAACTGCGTCTGTTATGAATTCTCTTTAATGTGAATACTTTTTTGGTGTTTTATCCACCTACTGTATTTTTATTTTACAAAATACTTGTGTTTATGTAAGATCATATTATTATTAACAGTTGTGAATCTGGACTGACAAGAAAGTGGATTTGTTTTTCCTTGTAGTGTTGCCATTGTTCACGGCAATATAATAAATTTGATCTATGACACCGATTGATAACGATTTAATCCATAACATATGGTCTGATTATATCTTAAAGCACTTATGTTATAGATAGAATCATCAATATAATGAACCTCCTGGCAGTGCAAGGTTAGAGGTTGAATTCCCTATTTTCAGGAAATCATTTGACAACCATTTCAAAGTAATTCTTTTTGTGTAAGCCCCCCAAACAGTGTGGTTTAGGTTGACATCGCTTGGTGGCACTATAATACCGTAATGAACCGCATAGTGTTTTTTTTCCACCATACTTTCCACCGTGTTGATAAGCCCGCCCCTCTTTCCGGCATTCTGCAAGACACAACGTCATGCTCCTTGGAATAAGATTTCAAGAACGATTTTGGTATCGAATACATTTACCAACATTAGGTGTGGATGTTACTGTGGTTATGCTGGATATTCAAGTATAATTTTCTCAGTCGACGTGTCGGGTTTAAGGATTTAAGACGCAAAATGGAACAAAGGAGATCCGGGGCACGGCGGCAACGCAGAGATTGGGCATTCTTTGTGGTGGCGTTGGGTGCGTTTTTTGGAAAAGCATCGGGGCAGATCAGGTACTCCATATCGGAAGAAATCAAAGAAGGAACCGCTGTTGGAAATATCGCAAAAGACCTGGGGATGGATGTCAACGTGTTAAAAGAGAGGCGATTTCGCATCGTCTCCAGTTCCACTGAGTCGCTTTTCCAGGTAAATCAGAATGACGGGATTCTATACGTGGATCGCAGCATAGACCGCGAGAAAATATGCGAATGGAGCAGCGCGTGTGTGATCAACCTCAAAAGCGTCCTGGAAAACCCTCTGGAGATCCACTACGTTGCCGTGGAAGTGTTGGATGTAAACGACCACGCTCCGATTTTCCCCGAGAAAGACATACGGGTGGAGATATCAGAGTCCACTTTACCAGGAGCCAGATTTCAGTTGCATGCTGCCCGGGACCCGGATGGCGGAGTAAACTCTGTACAGCAATATAAACTCAGCGCAAATAATCATTTTCGTTTGGAGGTGAAAGATCGAGGGAAGGACGGTAAAGTGCCCATTCTATATTTACAGAGCCCGTTAGACAGAGAAACATCTCGGGCCCACGAGCTCCTACTCACGGCCACGGACGGGGGGAAGCCGCCCACGTCTGGGACGGTGGAAATATACATCGAGGTTTTGGACGTCAATGACAACATGCCCGTTTTCACGAAGGACGTGTACTCCGCGATGCTGGACGAGAACTCCCCCGTTGGCACGACCGTCCTGCAAGTCAACGCCACCGATTTAGACGACGGAGAGAACGGTGAGGTGATATACTCCTTTGGAAACGTCAACAGCAAAGTGCGCGAACTCTTTAGCGTTGACCACAAAACGGGGGAAATAATGGTCAAAGGGAATATAGACTACGAGTTGGATGACAGTTATGAAATTGACATCCAAGCCTCTGACAGGGGCGCCGTGCCTTTTCGCACGGATAGGAGCGTCACTGTAAAGATTGTGGACCTGAATGACAATCCCCCACACATTGACGTGACCTCGCTGTCAAACACCATCTCAGAGGACTCTCGACCGGGAACCACGGTGGCGCTGATCAGCATCACCGACCCAGACTCCGGGATGAACGGAAAGGTGACCGGCCGCGTACGCGGCGTCGTTCCCTTCACACTGACGGCCTCGATCCAGGACAACATGTACGCCGTCGTCACGAAGTCGCCGCTCGACAGGGAAAAGACGCGGTTCTATGATATCACGATAGCCGCGACTGACGCGGGCGCTCCGTCGCTGTCGTCCGAAGACACCGTGCGAATTGTCATATCAGACGTCAATGACAACCGCCCGGAGTTTTCATTGAACCCGTACACCTTCTACATCGCCGAGAATAATTCGCCGGGAGCCTCGTTGTTCTCCGTCAGGGCGTCCGACCGCGACGACGGCGAAAACGCTCGAATTTCCTATCACATAAAGAGAGATGCGAGCGGTGGTGATAAAGTGGCGCCGTTTCTCAACGTTAACGCCGAGAGTGGAGATGTAATCGCGCTGACAAGTTTTGATTTCGAAACTATGAAAACTTTTAAATTCCACGTTTTGGCAACAGACTCTGGAACTCCACCTTTAAGTAGCAACGTCACAGTGAACGTGTTCATTCTGGACCAGAACGACAACACTCCAGTTATCTTGTATCCAGTCAACACTAATGGTTCTGCTGAAGGTGTGGAGGAAATTCCTCGCAATGTGGCTGCAGGACATTTGGTGACTAAATTAAGAGCTTTTGACGCTGATATTGGATATAATGGCTGGTTATTATATTCACTGATGGAAGTTAAAGACCACAGTCTGTTTGGTCTGGACCGCTATACTGGACAGATAAGAACACTTCGCTCATTCACAGAGACAGACGAGGCTGAACATAAACTGGTCATACTGGTTAAAGACAACGGGAACGTGTCGCTCTCAGCAACAGCTACTGTGATTGTCAAGGTTGTGGAGCCCAAAGAGGCGTTTGCAGCTTCTGATGTGAAGAGTGCAGCAAATGATAAAAACGAAAATAACTTGATATTTTATCTGATGATAACTCTCGGCTCAGTTTCGGCTCTATTTCTCGTCAGCATCGTTGTTTTGATCGCAATGCAGTGCTCCAAAGCCACAGACTGTTCCTCCAAGTATTTACAAGATCCAAATTACGATGGTACGTTGTGTCACAGCATCCAGTACAGATCTGGAGACAAGCGATACATGTTAGTTGGACCCAGAATGAGTATTGGCTCTACTATAGTTCCAGGAAGCAATGGGAATACTCTTGTGGTTCCAGACAGAAGGCGTCCATCTGGAGAGGTAAGACGAACAGATTCTCGATCCAGGGTTTTGTGTGATTTAATGCGCTTCACCATGGTGCTGAAGCGCTATCCCTCTTGTGTTATTCAGCACTGTTGATATACTTGGGCGGTTTAGTTTTCATAAAGGCGCTAATATTGGCGTTAAATTAGAATGTTCATTAAAATAGAATGATATTCAGCGACCAGCCTTTTGTCTATCTATCCATCCATCTATCCATCTATCCATCTATCTATCTATCTCGTCTATTTAAAACACGGACACATGGCAGCGCGGCACGGCAACCGATCGCTTGGTGTCAGTGTAAAAGTAGAAAGCGTGTTCGTGGGCGAGCCTTTTGTCCGGGGAATAGGGTCCACCCCTCTGCTGTACACCGACTTCCACATCGGATATAAGCTGAGAGCTGATGGCTGGAGATGAATACGACGTTTAATGTTTTTTTATTTTTTATTTGTTAAATGCTTTTCAGCTGATAATCAAGTGTTGATTTCACTGCTTTTTCACTGTCGCCAGATCTGAAAGGTGTTATCATGGGATATAAAGAAATCGGGACAAGGAGCGCGCGGTGGCGGCGAATGGTTGCCCTTCTGGTTGGCGTGGTTTTATCTTTGTCCCGCGACGCTTTGGGACAAATTCGATATTCTATCGCCGAAGAAGTTGCAAAGGGAACGGTTGTTGGAAATATAGCGAAGGATTTGGGATTAGACAAAAGCACCTTGAAGGACAGGGGATGCCGGATAGTCGACGGCGCGACAGAATCCCCGTTTGAGGTAAACCAGCACGATGGCTTCTTGTATGTGAAGCAAATAATCGACAGAGAGGAGGTGTGCGACCGAAGCCGCGTTTGTTTAATCAACCTAAAGGCTGTTTTGGAAAACCCGCTTGAGATCCACTACGTGGCTGTGGAGGTGCTGGATGTGAACGACCACAGCCCCAGCTTCCCGGAGAAACAGGCCCGGTTGGAGATCTCCGAATCGGCGTTGCCAGGTTTTCGCGTCCAACTGCAAGCGGCGCACGACCCAGATGTCGGACCGTTTACCGTACAGGAATATAAACTCAGTCACAACGATCATTTCCGTTTGGAGGTTAAAGACCGCGGAAAAGACGGAAAAATACCCTTTCTGCATCTGTTAAAGCCGCTTGATAGGGAAACAAAGGCGAGCCACGGACTACTTCTCACCGCTATCGATGGAGGAAAACCTGTTCGATCAGGATCAGTGGAAATTCTTGCGGATATTTTAGATACTAATGATAATATGCCTGTGTTTGACAAAGATAGCTACTCAATAACCTTGAATGAGAACTCCCCGATTGGCACCACTGTTATGCAAATCAACGCCACAGACTCAGACGAGGGCTCCAATGGGGAGGTCGTGTATTCCTTTGGTAACAATGTCAACAGCAGGACAAGGCAATTATTTCATGTAGATCCTAACAATGGTGAAATCGTAGTTCAGGGTTTAATCGATTTTGAAACTGCAGAAAGCTACGAATTTGATATACAGGCTTCTGATAAAGGATCGGCTCCTTTCAAAACGGACAAAAGTGTACTTGTAAATATCGTCGATCTGAATGATAATGTTCCAGAGATAGAAGTGACGTCATTTTCAAAACTAGTCCCAGAAGACGCACGACTGGGTACAACTGTTGCATTAATAAGCGTTAGTGATAAGGACTCTGGTCTTAATGGTAATGTTGTTTGTTCATTTACCGGTGATGTTCCTTTCACATTATCACCTTCTTCCCAAAGAAATATGTATTCTTTAGTCACAAAATCGCGTTTGGATAGAGAAAAGCAGTCTGTATACAATGTGAATATTATTGCCAGAGATACAGGTGTGCCATCGTTGTCTTCTGAAAAGTCCATACACATTGTTGTATCAGATGTGAATGACAACAGTCCCACATTTTTAATGAGCCCCTATAGTTTCTATGTTGCTGAGAACAATGTCCCAGGAGACTCGCTATTTTCAGTCCACGCCTCTGATGCTGATGACATTTCGAATTCCCATATTTCCTATCATATTGTAAAAGGGGAAAATGGTCATAACAGTCTTTCCTCCTTTCTTAACATCAACCCTGAAAACGGGGCGGTGGTTGCACTGAAGAGTTTTGATTTTGAACGTTTGAAAACTTTCCAATTCCATGTTGTTGCCACAGACTCAGGATCTGTGTCCCTTAGCAGTAATGTCACAGTGAACGTCTTCATTTTGGATGAAAATGACAACGCCCCAGTCGTGTTGTATCCTGTCAATGCCAACGGTTCTGCTGAAGGTGTGGAGGAGATTCCTCGAAATGTGCCTGGAGGACATTTGGTGACTAAAGTGAGATCCTATGATGCTGACATTGGATATAATGGCTGGTTGTTATTTTCACTACTCGAAGTTAAGGACCACAGTCTGTTTGGTCTGGACCGCTATACTGGACAGATAAGAACTCTTCGCTCATTCACAGAGACAGATGAGGCTGAACATAAACTGGTCATACTGGTTAAAGACAATGGGAACGTGTCACTCTCAGCAACAGCTACTGTGATTGTCAAGGTTGTGGAGCCCAAAGAGGCGTTTGCGGCTGCTGATGTTAAAAGTGCGAGGGGCGGAGAAGAAGAGAGCAATGTGACATTTTATTTAATCATTACTCTTGGTTCAGTTTCAACACTTTTCCTCATCAGCATCATTGTGTTGATTGCAATGCAGTGCTCCAAATCTAAAGACTGTTCCTCTAAGTATTTACAAGATCCAAATTATGACGGCACTCTGTGTCACAGCATCCAGTACAGATCTGGTGAAAAACGGTACATGTTAGTTGGACCCAGAATGAGTATTGGCTCGACGATAGTTCCAGGCAGCAATGGGAATACTCTTGTGGTGCCAGACAGGAGACGGGCGTCTATAGAGGTAAGCACACAATAATTATAATAATGGCATGTTTATCTTGTCTTGCTACCCCACACATTTACCGTTTTTTTTTTATTAATTTTTAATCCTAGCATTGTCCTTGGCCATGATGCTGCAGGATTTTTTTTTTTTTGTGGTTTGAAAATTAACATGTGTCACTCATGTCCAATGGAGGTAGACACCATGCAAACAAATGACAATTGAGACAATCCTTTTGAGTAAATCATAGTTAAAAAACACGTATCACCGTCATGTATGCCAACCAACCAGAATTTGTAAGAATATAGTTTTGTTATATAAATAAACTTTTTTTTTTGACATTTTCTAAAGCTATATATTCTTGAGGGTGATGTGCTTGTGCTCTGTGTTGTGTTGAGTCTTTTGCCAGTTGACCAACATGTCCATTAAAACTCAATGTTTGACAGCTTGTATCTGCTCTCACTATCGCGAGATATCTATTCTTATAAGAAATGGGAAATTGACTCTAATCATCTGACTTGTGATTCTTTGGTTGTTGTAATTAATTTCAGTGAAATTTTAGCTTTGATTCAGCAAATCTGCCCCCACCCCCCTTCCCACGTGTGCTGTATACATACAGTAGAGGTGAGCTTGGTTGCAGGTATTTTAGTCAGATATAATCACGTATTATGTTCCTGTACTATGTTATACAATCACATGGTGGCAGCATTTTACCAGAATAAGGTCAGGCATTGTCTTTCCCCTTCATGCGAGTCCGCCTCTTCGGAGCTGAGGGGAACATTAGGCGTTACGCTTTGAAAGAAGCATGTAGACCATTTGATCGACCTACAGGCCAGCAACGAAAAAGCAAATCAGTGGCGGATATAGTACTTGCTGTTGGGAAAAGGGCGTTTGTTGTACGCGTTTACTCCAAACATGGAACGGAACGCACAGGAGACACGGAAGGATGGAAAATGCTTGGTCTTTTTGTTCGTTTTTCTTTGCGCTTCCATTGCCGTCTCGGCGCAGATCAGGTATTCGATCCCGGAGGAACTGACAGAAGGAACCAGCGTTGGGAATATTGCAAAGGATCTGGGAATTGATGTCAATGTCCTCAAAGAAAGGGAATTTCGCATCGTTTCCGGCTCGACGCAGTCTCATTTTCTGGTGAACGAGAACGACGGCGTCCTTTACGTGAGCCGCAAAATCGACCGAGAGGAGGTGTGTGAACGGACAAGCGTTTGTGTCATAAATCTCAAAACCGCGCTGGAAAACCCGCTGGAGATCCACTACGTTGGAGTGGAGATACTGGACGTGAACGACCACTCTCCCAGCTTCCCGGACGCGGAGGCGAAGCTGGAGATATCGGAGTCCGCGTTATCAGGAGCGAGGTTTCAGTTGCAGGCCGCTCGCGATGCGGATGGTGGCGTGAACGCCGTCCAGCAATATAAACTCAGCCACAACGATCACTTTCGCTTGGAGGTCAAGGACAGGGGGAAAGATGGCAAAGTGCCAGTTTTACATTTACACAAGCAGCTCGATCGGGAGGCTACCAGCCACCACAAGCTGCTCCTCACGGCGGTAGATGGGGGGAAGCCCCCGCTGTCCGGGACGCTCAAAATATCCGTTGACGTCGTCGACATAAACGATAACATGCCTGTTTTCGATAAGGATGCATATTCCGTGCAGTTGGATGAAAATTCCCCAGTCGGTACCACCGTTATTCAGGTCAATGCCTCCGATGCGGATGAGGGTCCGAACGGGGAAATAATTTATTCATTCGGTAACAATGTCGATAATAAGGTGCGGGAGCTTTTTGATATGAACACGGAAACAGGGGAGATCATTGTCAAAGGGCTGGTCGACTTTGAAGCAGAGGAAAGCTACGAGGTTGATATACAGGCATCCGATAGGGGTTCCGTTCCTTTAACCACGGAAAGAAGTGTCATGATTAAAATTGTAGACCTGAATGACAACACACCAGAGATTGAGATTGCGTCTCTGAAAAGGACCATTCCGGAGGACTCCAAGCCTGGGACGACGGTAGCACTAGTCAGCATTTCTGATTTGGACTCAGGGCTACATGGAAAAGTTATGGGTTACTTAAGCGGTGACGTGCCGTTCTCTTTAACGCCTTCGATACAAGATAATACCTACGCAATAGTCACAAAGTCCCAGTTGGACAGAGAAAGGAAATCTTACTATGAAGTGACAATAATTGCAAAAGATGCCGGTGAACCCGCCCTGTCGTCCGCAAAGACAATGGGAGTCGCCGTGTCAGACGTGAATGATAACAGTCCGGAGTTTATAAGAAATCCCTATACTTTCTATGTTTTGGAGAATAATTCTCCAGGCGCTAGCCTGTTCTCAGTGGAGGCTATAGACAGAGACGAGAACCAAAACGCTGTAATTGCATACACTATAATGAGAGACAAAAGAGAAAATGACAAATTCGCCTCGTTTCTTAATATCCATCTAGAAAATGGGAATATCCTTGCTCTCAAAAGCTTTGACTTTGAAACTTTGAAAACATTTCAGTTCCAAGTTGTTGCCACAGACTCTGGGACACCACCTTTAAGCAACAACGTCACAGTGAATGTGTTCATTCTGGACCAGAACGACAACACTCCAGTTATCTTGTATCCAGTCAACACCAATGGATCTGCTGAAGGTGTGGAGGAGATTCCTCGCAATGTGGCTGCAGGACATTTGGTGACTAAAGTCAGAGCTTATGATGCTGATATTGGATATAACGGCTGGTTATTATATTCAATGCAGGAAGTTAAGGACCACAGTCTGTTTGGTCTGGACCGCTATACTGGACAGATAAGAACACTTCGCTCATTCACAGAGACAGACGAGGCTGAACATAAACTGGTCATACTGGTTAAAGACAATGGGAACGTGTCGCTCTCAGCAACAGCTACTGTGATTGTCAAGGTTGTGGAGCCCAAAGAGGCGTTTGCGGCTGCTGATGTTAAAAGTGCGAGGGGCGGAGAAGAAGAGAGCAATGTGACATTTTATTTAATCATTACTCTTGGTTCAGTTTCAACACTTTTCCTCATCAGCATCATTGTGTTGATTGCAATGCAGTGCTCCAAATCTAAAGACTGTTCCTCTAAGTATTTACAAGATCCAAATTATGACGGCACTCTGTGTCACAGCATCCAGTACAGATCTGGTGAAAAACGGTACATGTTAGTTGGACCCAGAATGAGTATTGGCTCGACGATAGTTCCAGGCAGCAATGGGAATACTCTTGTGGTGCCAGACAGGAGACGGGCGTCTATAGAGGTAAGCACACAATAATTATAATAATGGCATGTTTATCTTGTCTTGCTACCCCACACATTTACCATTTTTTTTAATTAATTTTTAATCCTAATTTTTTTTTTTTTGTGGTTTGAAAATTAACATGTCACTCATGTCCAATGGAGGTAGACACCATGCAAACAAATGACAATTGAGACAATCCTTTTGAGTAAATCATAGTTAAAAAACACGTATCACCGTCATGTATGCCAACCAACCAGAATTTGTAAGAATATAGTTTTGTTATATAAATAAACTTTTTTTTTTGACATTTTCTAAAGCTATATATTCTTGAGGGTGATGTGCTTGTGCTCTGTGTTGTGTTGAGTCTTTTGCCAGTTGACCAACATGTCCATTAAAACTCAATGTTTGACAGCTTGTATCTGCTCTCACTATCGCGAGATATCTATTCTTATAAGAAATGGGAAATTGACTCTAATCATCTGACTTGTGATTCTTTGGTTGTTGTAATTAATTTCATTGAAATTTTAGCTTTGATTCAGCAAATCTGCCCCCACCCCCCTTCCCACGTGTGCTGTATACATACAGTAGAGGTGAGCTTGGTTGCAGGTATTTTAGTCAGATATAATCACGTATTATGTTCCTGTACTATGTTATACAATCACATGGTGGCAGCATTTTACCAGAATAAGGTCAGGCATTGTCTTTCCCCTTCATGCGAGTCCGCCTCTTCGGAGCTGAGGGGAACATTAGGCGTTACGCTTTGAAAGAAGCATGTAGACCATTTGATCGACCTACAGGCCAGCAACGAAAAAGCAAATCAGTGGCGGATATAGTACTTGCTGTTGGGAAAAGGGCGTTTGTTGTACGCGTTTACTCCAAACATGGAACGGAACGCACAGGAGACACGGAAGGATGGAAAATGCTTGGTCTTTTTGTTCGTTTTTCTTTGCACTTCCATTGCCGTCTCGGCGCAGATCAGGTATTCGATCCCGGAGGAACTGACAGAAGGAACCAGCGTTGGGAATATTGCAAAGGATCTGGGAATTGATGTCAATATCCTCAAAGAAAGGGAATTTCGCATCGTTTCCGGCTCGACGCAGTCTCATTTTCTGGTGAACGAGAACGACGGCGTCCTTTACGTGAGCCGCAAAATCGACCGAGAGGAGGTGTGTGAACGGACAAGCGTTTGTGTCATAAATCTCAAAACCGCGCTGGAAAACCCGCTGGAGATCCACTACGTTGGAGTGGAGATACTGGACGTGAACGACCACTCTCCCAGCTTCCCGGACGCGGAGGCGAAGCTGGAGATATCGGAGTCCGCGTTATCAGGAGCGAGGTTTCAGTTGCAGGCCGCTCGCGATGCGGATGGTGGCGTGAACGCCGTCCAGCAATATAAACTCAGCCACAACGATCACTTTCGCTTGGAGGTCAAGGACAGGGGGAAAGATGGCAAAGTGCCAGTTTTACATTTACACAAGCAGCTCGATCGGGAGGCCACCAGCCACCACAAGCTGCTCCTCACGGCGGTAGATGGGGGGAAGCCCCCGCTGTCCGGGACGCTCAAAATATCCGTTGACGTCGTCGACATAAACGATAACATGCCTGTTTTCGATAAGGATGCATATTCCGTGCAGTTGGATGAAAATTCCCCAGTCGGTACCACCGTTATTCAGGTCAATGCCTCCGATGCGGATGAGGGTCCGAACGGGGAAATAATTTATTCATTCGGTAACAATGTCGATAATAAGGTGCGGGAGCTTTTTGATATGAACACGGAAACAGGGGAGATCATTGTCAAAGGGCTGGTCGACTTTGAAGCAGAGGAAAGCTACGAGGTTGATATACAGGCATCCGATAGGGGTTCCGCTCCTTTGACCACGGAAAGAAGTGTCATGATTAAAATTGTAGACCTGAATGACAACACACCAGAGATTGAGATTGCGTCTCTGAAAAGGACCATTCCGGAGGACTCCAAGCCTGGGACGACGGTAGCACTAGTCAGCATTTCTGATTTGGACTCAGGGCTACATGGAAAAGTTATGGGTTACTTAAGCGGTGACGTGCCGTTCTCTTTAACGCCTTCGATACAAGATAATACCTACGCAATAGTCACAAAGTCCCAGTTGGACAGAGAAAGGAAATCTTACTATGAAGTGACAATAATTGCAAAAGATGCCGGTGAACCCGCCCTGTCGTCCGCAAAGACAATGGGAGTCGCCGTGTCAGACGTGAATGATAACAGTCCGGAGTTTATAAGAAATCCCTATACTTTCTATGTTTTGGAGAATAATTCTCCAGGCGCTAGCCTGTTCTCAGTGGAGGCTATAGACAGAGACGAGAACCAAAACGCTGTAATTGCATACAATATAATGAGAGACAAAAGAGAAAATGACAAATTCGCCTCGTTTCTTAATATCCATCTAGAAAATGGGAATATCCTTGCTCTCAAAAGCTTTGACTTTGAAACTTTGAAAACATTTCAGTTCCAAGTTGTTGCCACAGACTCTGGGACACCACCTTTAAGCAGCAACGTCACAGTGAATGTGTTCATTCTGGACCAGAACGACAACACTCCAGTTATCTTGTATCCAGTCAACACCAATGGATCTGCTGAAGGTGTGGAGGAGATTCCTCGCAATGTGGCTGCAGGACATTTGGTGACTAAAGTCAGAGCTTATGATGCTGATATTGGATATAACGGCTGGTTATTATATTCAATGCAGGAAGTTAAGGACCACAGTCTGTTTGGTCTGGACCGCTATACTGGACAGATAAGAACACTTCGCTCATTCACAGAGACAGACGAGGCTGAACATAAACTGGTCATACTGGTTAAAGACAATGGGAACGTGTCGCTCTCAGCAACAGCTACTGTGATTGTCAAGGTTGTGGAGCCCAAAGAGGCGTTTGCAGCTTCTGATGTGAAGAGTGCAGCCAAAGATGTCGAGGAGAGCAGCATGGTATTTTATCTAATGATAACTCTGGGCTCAGTTTCAGCTCTATTCCTCATCAGCATTATTGTGTTGATTGCAATGCAATGCTCCAAAACCACAGACAATTCCTCAAAGTATTTACAAGATCCAAATTACGATGGGACTCTGTGTCACAGCATCCAGTACAGATCTGGAGACAAGCGGTACATGTTAGTTGGACCCAGGCTGAGTATTGGCTCAACTATAGTTCCAGGAAGCAATGGGAATACTCTTGTGCACCCTGATAGGAGACTTGCATCTGGAGAGGTAAGAAGATATACCAATAACATTGTTACCAGGATATACCAGAATAATTAAACTTTCCTTTTTAGCGTTATTCCAGCAAATACTTAGAATTTTAAAGCTGCACCAACACGACAGAGTTTCATGACATTCCGTTTGGTCGGTTTTGTACATGACTTCTATTTATTATTTTCTGGACAATGTATTTTACGAATAAGAAAAATAATGCTGCGATAATTGTGTTTTCGCTTGATTGAAGCATATTTGAAGAGCACGTCTATAAGCATTGGCATTGCCTAATTTCCCGACCTGCGGTTTTTGTGTTTTTTACATTTTGGCATTGTCTCATGCAAAATTCCCCTTTGCTATATGCATACAAATGTTTGTACAATTGCATTATTGTATACCTATGCACGGTTTCGCAGTGTTTCGTGGGATCGCATGGTGTCAGTATATTAAAAAATGGGCTGCAGTCATTGGCTCAGAATCCGCCTCCATCGTCCACTTAGTTTCGGACACGGACACGCCATTAACAATGTTTTTACTGGACGCGTTTTACTTTTATATCTGGACGTTTTATGCACCAGTTGAGACTCTGGCGAATGATCTGTATTTCCAAGATCCGTAATATTTTTTTTTATTATCAAAGCTATTTCTTTTTTATTTTAATTCTGGAGTCATGGAACAAAGAGGACGGCCGACACGGCGTCGGGAATGGCGATGGGTGTGTTCCATCCTTTCACTTGTTTCGTTGTGGACCGTGGCTTCAGCCCAGATAAGATATTCGATATCTGAAGAAATTAAAGAAGGAACGATCGTTGGAAATATTGCTAAGGATTTGGGGCTCGACCTCGGTGCGCTGAAACGGAGGGCGTTTCGTATCGTGTCCGGCTCAACCGAGCCGCTCTTCCGAGTGGACCAGGGCGACGGCGTTTTGTACGTGAGCCGCAGGTTAGACCGAGAGGAGGTCTGTGGGCAGACGAGCCCCTGTGTGTTGAATTTAAAAACCGTCCTAGAGAACCCGCTCGAAATCCACTACGTCTCGGTGGAGGTTTCGGATGTGAACGACCATTCCCCCACCTTCCCAGAGAAAGAGAGGAGGTTGGAGATATTTGAGTCGGCGCTGCCGGGCGCTCGATTCCAACTGCAAGCCGCCCGTGACCAGGACAGCGGCATACATTCGATTCAACACTATAAACTCAGTCCCAACGAGCACTTCCGTTTGGAGGTGAAAGATAGGGGAGAGGACGGCATTATCCCTATTCTGCATTTGCAGAAACTGCTAGATAGAGAAACCACGGGGAGTCATAGGTTGACGCTCACAGCCATTGACGGTGGAAAGCCTCCTCTGTCTGGAACAATTGTCGTTATTGTTGAGGTTTTAGATGTAAATGACAATTTGCCAGTTTTCACAAAAGAGTCTTACTCGGTTACGTTGGAAGAAAACTGCCCCGTTGGCACGACAGTTTTACAAGTCAACGCCACCGACCTCGATGAAGGTCTAAATGGAGCAGTCGCGTATGCGTATGGTAGTAATGTGAATGAAAAAATCCGCAAAATCTTCGATGTAGACGTCAATACAGGTGCGATAATTGTGAAAGGAGTCATTGATTTCGAAGAGAAAGATCGTTATGAGATTGACATACAAGCATTTGACAAGGGACCCGTTCCTTTAACGACTGACAAAAGTGTCGTTATTAAAATAGTTGATGTAAACGACAACACCCCTGAAATCGAATTGACATCGTTTTCCAGTTCAATTCCCGAGGACGCTCGAATTGGAACCACTGTGGCATTAATTAGTGTGCATGACGCGGACTCTGGCGTTAATGGCAAAGTCATGTGTTTCGTGCAAAACAACACCCCATTTAAGCTTCTGGCGACTTCACAGGAGAATATTTACTCCGTGGTCACCAACGTACAATTAGACAGGGAAAAAAAGACACAGTATGACATAACAATAGTGGCCAAGGATGCAGGTGATCCACCGTTGTTATCGGAGAAGACGATCAGAATTATTGTATCCGATGTCAATGACAACAGTCCAAAATTCTCAGCAAGCCCCTATACGTTTTATCTTCCTGAGAATAATAACCCAGGACTCGTGGTGTTTTCAGTAAGAGCGTCTGATCAGGATACAGGCGATAATGCAATAATTTCATATCGGCTCTTGAGAGATGAGAATAATAAGCTTGCTTCATATTTAAACGTAAACCCCGAACACGGAGATATAATTGCCCTTAAACGTTTTGACTTTGAAATCGTGAAACATTTCACATTTCAAGTGATTGCTTCTGACTCTGGGATTCCATCACTAAGCAGCAACGTGACAGTGAACGTGTTCATTCTGGACCAGAACGACAACACTCCAGTTATCTTGTATCCAGTCAACACTAATGGTTCTGCTGAAGGTGTGGAGGAGATTCCTCGCAATGTGGCTCCGGGACATTTGGTGACTAAAGTCAGAGCTTATGACGCTGATATTGGATATAACGGCTGGTTATTATTTTCACCACTGGAAGTTAAAGATCACAGTCTGTTTGGTCTGGATCGCTATACTGGACGGATAAGAACACTTCGTTCATTCACAGAGACAGACGAGGCTGAACATAAACTGGTCATACTGGTTAAAGACAATGGGAACGTGTCGCTCTCAGCAACAGCTACTGTGATTGTCAAGGTTGTGGAGCCCAAAGAGGCGTTTGCAGCTTCTGATGTGAAGAGTGCAGCGAGGGACGAGGAAGATAACCATGTGGTGTTTTACTTAATCATAACTTTGGGCTCAGTTTCAGCTCTGTTTCTCGTGAGCATAATTGTTTTGATAGTCATGAATTGCTCCAAGCCTCGGGACGACCCTTCCTCCAAGTATTTACAAGATGCAAATTACGACGGGACTCTGTGTCACAGCATCCAGTACAGATCTGGAGACAAGCGGTACATGTTAGTTGGACCCAGGATGAGTATTGGCTCTACTATAGTACCAGGAAGCAATGGGAATACTCTAGTGGCCCCTGGTAGAAGGCCTGCATCCCAAGAGGTAAGACAATAAATTATTTAAATTGTGCTGAAGGTAGTTGGTATCAAACTTGCAAAAATGTCAACATTTGCAAAAATGAATAGAGTTAAGAGAGGGAGGGGGCTGCGCGAGCACCCTTATAGATCCCGGCGAGCTCCCTGCGAGATAGACGGCGATAGATGTTGTGGCAAGACCACATGACCACACACATCTCTTTATACATGAAAAATATAGATTTGATTTTTGTCGATTTTCATACCAGATTGGATAAAGAAATTCAGACGATAAATGTGAAACTCATATTGGCCAAATTTAATATCCACAACTGCAAATTCACAAAATCAAAGCCCCTTTCTATTGTCCTTCTCAAAGTGGGAAAATGGTGTTGTTTTCAGTGAACACTTAAGAAGCTGGTATAACTTTGTGATAAATTGATCTTTTTTTAATCTAAAGGATATGATACTGGTTCAATTTATGAGTAAACTACTCCCCCTGGTGTCCCCCTTTCTCTCTTATTCTACCACTACTACTACCGTCGTAATGGTTTAATACCTATATAATGTATTGTAAGATACAATGTGATACAATGTGACTATCTGTGTATGACTGTCAACCCGTTTGCATTGAGTATGTTATACTTGTATGTGTTGTATGTTGCATAGAACACATATACTGTATCCTATTATATGATATATCATACTACACTGATATTATACATTACTTAGAAGTCGAAATCATAGATTTAAAAAATATATTCATCATGTGAATTTTTTCATTCAATCAGTTATAAAAATCGACAAAATCACGTCTAGTTTGGTTTCCAGGAAATGTGGGAACTCGCTTCTATCGTTAACATTTGACGTATATAATATGCGTTTATGGCAGCTCGCCGGGATCATGGGAGCTCCCTATCCCCCAAAATGATTGTATCCGCTCTCAATGAATATCAACATCATAATGCATTTCTTTCCCAAAATTATAAGATAACTTGTACACTCAAAAGGGTGAACGAATTTTCCTTATATTACGTCTTTACGTCTTTACAGAAGGATTTGAAGAGTTCAGTAGATTTTCTGTTAGTAAAGTATGTTGGGAAATAGATCTTAAAAACACACGGACAGTTGAATTATAGTTTATTTTTAAATTTTTCCCTTCCTATTTTTTCAGCGTTTTAAATGTCGTAGTTGTGCTATCCATGGTAATTAAGCCCGATTTAAGCAGTGAAGTCTGGATTTAATAATAATAATAATAATAATAATAATAATAATAATAATAATAATAAAAATAAATTATATTATAATTACATCTACATTATAATTATAATTATTTATTATTAATAATAAGAATAATAAGAATAATAAGAATAATAAGAATAATAAGAATAATAAGAATAATATGAATAATATGAATAATAATATATTATTAGTAGTAGTCTAATATACTAATACTAATTAGTATTAGTATTAGTATGCCTATACGAACAGTGTTTTTTCAGACGGAAGCAAACTGTGATGCTGGGCATGGACGCTTGGTGTCAGGACATTTTACAGTCTCTTGTGCGCCGTGAAATATTTCCGTCACAGTCACCAGGATAAACCCCTTGGTCGACGCAAAGACGGTATCGGCATCATTCTCGTGAGCCTGCGGTCGACGAACACGATGCGCCTTTTATTGCAATGCGTCTAATTGCGAGGGCATACACCTTTGGTAACACGTCCAGGAATGACCCACAGCGTCTCACGGTAGCACGGCTGCATTTCTGGTGGATTATTCTCGTTTTTCTTTAAAGCCATGGAACAAAGGGGATGCGATGCGTGGAGGGAGCGACGGTGCTGGGTCGCCGTCATGGTGGTTCTGAGTCTTTTGGGGAGCGGCGTTTCAGCACAGATACGATATTCTGTGTATGAAGAGGTGGACGAGGGGACGGTGGTCGGGAATATAGCTAAGGACCTGGGACTGGATAAGAGCACACTGGACGGCCGCGGATATCGCATTGTAGCCGGCTCAACTGACCCTTTGTTTCAGGTAAATCAAAATGACGGTATTCTGTACGTGCGCCGAAAGATTGACAGGGAGGATGCGTGCGAGCGGAGCAGCCCGTGTTTGATCAACCTGAAAACGGTGCTGGAAAACCCACTCGAGATCCATTATGTGACGGTGGAAATACTGGACGTGAACGACCATTCCCCGAGTTTCCCGGAAAAACAGAAGATGCTGGAGATCTACGAGTCTGCGCTACCGGGAGCGAGATTACAGCTCCAAGCGGCGCGGGACCCGGACGTCGGCCAGTTCTCCGTTCAGGAGTATAAACTCAGCCACAATGAACATTTCAGAGTGGAGGTCAAAGATAGGGGGGAGGACCGCAAAGTGCCGTTTTTAGTTCTACAAAAGCAGTTAGACAGAGAAACGGCCGGGAAACACACACTTCTACTTACAGCCATCGATGGTGGGAAACCAGCAAAGTCTGGCACTATTGTAATAATTATCGATGTTATTGATGTAAATGACAACTCTCCTGTTTTTACTAAAGAAAGTTATTCTGCCACGTTGATGGAAAACGCTTCTCCTGGCACCATAGTGATCCAAGTAAATGCAACTGATATGGACCAGGATGCAAACGGCGAAGTAGTGTATTCATTTGGTAAAGAAGTGGATGTAAAATTAGTAGATTTATTTAGTGTGGATCCAGTTACTGGTGAAATTCGAGTTGCAGGTATTATAGATTTTGAGCAGGGCAGAAGTTATGAGATTGATATACAGGCATCGGATAAGGGCCCAGTTCCTTTAATAACTGATAAAAGTGTTATTATAACTGTTGTTGACGTAAATGATAATTCTCCAGAAATAGACGTCACATCATTTTCGAGCTCAATTCCAGAGGATTCAAGAATAGGAACTACAGTGGCTCTAATAAGCGTCAGCGATTTGGACTTTGGAATTAATGGAAAAGTTATTTGCACAATAAAAGAGGATGCTCCTTTAGTTTTATCTCAGGCATTGCAAGACAACATGTATGCTGTCGTCACCAAATCAAAGTTGGACAGAGAACAAAGGTCTGATTACGAAGTCACAATAGTTGCTAAAGACACAGGGGATCCATCCTTGTCATCCGAAAAGACAATACGTGTTGTTGTATCAGATGTGAATGATAACAGCCCACAGTTTTCACTTCGCCCTTACACTTTTTATGTGACTGAAAACAATGCTGCAGGTGCCTCAGTGTTCTCAGTGAAAGCCTCTGATCAGGACGAGGGGGGAAATGCTGTCATTTCATATCACATCATGAGAGACTGGGGTGAGAGGGGCAAGATTGCGCCCTTTCTGAACATAAACCCAGAAAATGGTGATATTTTGGCACTGAAGAGCTTTGACTTTGAAACCTTGAAATTGTTCAAATTCCAAGTTGTTGCGACAGACTCTGGAACTCCATCACTAAGCAGCAACGTCACAGTGAACGTGTTCATTCTGGATCAGAACGACAATGCTCCAGTTATCTTGTATCCGGTCAATGCTAATGGATCTGCTGAAGGTGTGGAGGAGATTCCACGTAATGTGAACGCAGGTCATTTGGTGACTAAAGTGAGAGCTTATGACTCTGACATAGGATATAATGGCTGGTTATTGTTCACACTGCAGGAAGTCAAGGACCACAGTCTGTTTGGTCTGGACCGCTATACTGGACAGATAAGAACACTTCGCTCATTCACAGAGACAGACGAGGCTGAACATAAACTGGTCATACTGGTTAAAGACAATGGGAACGTGTCGCTCTCGGCAACAGCTACTGTGATTGTCAAGGTTGTGGAGCCCAAAGAAGCGTTTGCAGCTTCCGATGTGAAGAGTGCAGCCAACGATGATGAAGAGAACAATGTGACGTTTTATCTGATGATAACTCTGGGCTCAGTTTCAGCTCTTTTCCTCATCAGCATCATTGTGTTGATTGCAATGCAGTGCTCCAAAACCACAGACTATTCCTCAAAGTATTTACAAGATCCAAATTACGATGGGACTCTGTGTCACAGCATCCAGTACAGATCTGGAGACAAGAGCTACATGTTAGTTGGACCCAGAATGAGCATTGGCTCTACTATAGTTCCAGGGAGTCATGGAAATACTCTTGTGATCCCTGACAGAAGGAAGACATCTGAGGAGGTAAGGCTTTAGTAAAATTATATAATTAGGTATTAAATTAGCTTGTATCTGTATATTGTGGTTGAAAAATACAAAAATATGAGTGGGTAGTTTACAATAACACAACACACCCACTTTGTGCATCAGTGGGTGTATTGTTAACTAAATAAAAGTGTATGTTTTCTATTTGAGAGGGTTTGATCGTCCAAATGACATCAATAAACCCCCTTACCTCCCAAGACAATACCTTGTTGTATTTTCATAACATTAACATAACATTGACCAAAGAACCAACCCACAGATATTTTTTCAGGGTGAGAGGTATACATAATTAGGCTTGGTAACACTATGTCGACATACTCTTTCTCAGGAGATTCTCCATTCATTATTTCCAGTTTATTGAAGAATCATTTGCTATCTGATTTTTATATACAATGACAACAACAGTATTTTCAGATACACCAGATAAAATAACAATATTTTCTCGATTGAAATTGGTTGGACATCTCACTTGTCCAGAAAGCATTTTAAATGCAATATCTTTGTGACTTATAAATGTGTTGTATTACTTATAAATAAACATATTATTCATATATATATATATATATATATATATATATATATATATATATATATATATATATATATATATATATATATATATATATATATATATATATATATATATATATATATATATATATATATAGAGGAGGCAAAGAGGCAATACTGCAGAATTGTCCCTGTTGTTTTGGAATCTATTCTTCAAATTAACTCCAGTGCCAATGCAATCACAGACTGTCTGTGGAGTATAGCCGTGATGAAAAAAAAAATCCTGCACGATGCTTTAATCCAAAATGTTTTTCCATGGTAATTCTGAGCACTTCGGTGAAGTGTTTTTATTTGGCTCTGCCATATATTTTTAAAAAGCGTGTGGTGTTGGAAATGTGTATGTTGGGTAAGTAATGCTTTTCACACCACATTAATTGTGAAGATTGACGAATAAGATTGCACTACTTCTTCTGTCGACTCTCACTTCTATTTAGGACGTAGCTTTCATAATTTCTCGTGGTCGTGAAATATTTTTCCAGATGTTTATCTCATCAAAACACCGGTGGGCGGTGCCATTCCTGAACACAGGGTGTCGCTGTATTAGCAAATTATGCTTCGACAGCTTTTTGTACACCCAGTCAGTCCCATTCTTTTCCTCGGTCAGTTTGGTTTGGTAATCCGGTTTATAAAACGTAATTTCCCAGTTAAGGACCTGGAAGCCACACTTTATTTTATTCTTTTTTTTTATTTCTAAGTTGGAGAAAGCCACGCGTCTTGATAATGGACTATGGGATGGTGCATTCGTCTTAACGCGTGTAATTAATTGGAATTGTCCGACTTGTAACCGCAACGCAATGAGACAAAGAGGACCACGGGGATGGTGGTGGATCGCCGTCGCGGCGTGTTGTGATCTGTTCTGCAGCGGAGCTCCGGGTCAGCTCAGATACTCCATCTCCGAGGAGGTGAAAGCCGGCACCGCGGTGGGGAACATCGCCAAGGATTTGGGACTGGATAAGAGCTCGTTGAAAGACCGGGGCTATCGCATCGTGGCCGGCTCCACGGAGCCCCTTTTCCGAGTGGATAATGACGATGGCGCGCTGTACGTGGCCAGGACGGTGGACAGGGAAGCGGTGTGCGAGCGGAGCAGCGTGTGCGTGATCAACCTGAAAACCGTGCTGGAAAATCCACTAGAGATCCACTATGTGACCGTGGAGGTGCTGGACGTGAACGACCACTCCCCCAGCTTCCCAGAGACGGAGGAGCGGCTGCAGATATTTGAGTCCGTGACGCCGGGAGCGCGCTTTCAGCTGCAGCCTGCGCTCGACCCCGACGTGGGCCAGTTCTCTGTTCAGCACTACAAACTGAGCCTGAACGATCACTTCGGTTTGGAAGTGCAGGAGAGGGGAGGGGACATCAAAATACCATTTCTAGTCCTGCAAAAGCAGCTAGACAGGGAGTCTGCCGGGCAACACACACTTTCACTCACAGCGACTGACGGCGGGCGGCCCGTCAAGTCTGGGACAATGGAAATACTGGTTGAGGTTCTTGATGTAAATGACAACTCCCCTGCCTTCACCAAAGACACCTACACGGCTAAGTTAGATGAGAATGCCCCACCCGGCACATTGGTTATTCGTGTAAATGCAACAGATGCAGATGTGGGTGCAAACGGCGAAATCGTTTATTTATTTGGTAATAGAGTGGATCATAAGTTGCGGCAACTGTTTAATATTGATCCGACATCTGGAGAAATAAAAGTCACAGGTATGATTGATTTTGAGGAAAATAATATTTATGAAATTGATATACAAGCTTCAGACAAAAGCACCATACCGCTGTCAACCTATAAAACCGTAATGATAAATATTATTGACCTGAACGACAATCTTCCTGAAATTGAAGTGACGTCATTTTCAAAGTCCGTACCCGAGGACTGCAGAGTTGGAACCACGGTGGCTCTGATCAGTGTCACCGATCTGGACTCGGGTCTTAATGGGAAGGTTGTGTGCTCTGTAAAGGAGGGCGTTCCCTTCTCTTTGTCCCCGACGCTGCAAGACAGCATGTACGCTGTCGTCACCAAGTCGAAGCTGGACAGAGAACTGAGGGCAGGTTATGAGATTTTCATCGGAGCGCAAGATGCCGGCGTACCTCCCTTGTCTTGTGTGAGATCGATACACGTCGTCGTCTCGGACGTAAACGACAACAGCCCCGAGTTTGCGCTGAGCTCGTACACTTTTTATGTCACGGAAAACAACGATGCCGGGGCCTCGGTTTTCTCGGTCAAGGCCTTTGATCGCGATTCGGGAGACAATGCGCTCGTTTCATACCACATTTGGAGACACGGGGGAGAAAAAAATAAAATGGCCACGTTTTTAAACATCGACGCTGAAAGGGGCGACATTTTGGCGCTTGCCAGTTTCAATTTCGAGACGTTAAAAACATTTAATTTCCATGTCGTTGCCACAGACTCTGGAACTCCATCTTTAAGCAGCAACGTCACAGTGAACGTGTTCATTCTGGACCAGAACGACAACACTCCAGTTATCTTGTATCCAGTGAACAGTAATGGTTCTGCTGAAGGTGTGGAGGAGATTCCTCGCAATGTGGCTGCAGGACATTTGGTGACGAAAGTCAAAGCTTATGATGCTGATATTGGATATAATGGCTGGTTATTATATTCTCTACAAGAAGTTAAGGACCACAGTCTGTTTGGTCTGGACCGCTATACTGGACAGATAAGAACACTTCGCTCCTTCACAGAGACAGACGAGGCTGAACATAAACTGGTCATACTGGTTAAAGACAACGGGAACGTGTCGCTCTCAGCAACAGCTACTGTGATTGTCAAGGTTGTGGAACCTAAAGAGGCGTTTGCAGCTGCTGATGTAAAGAGTGCAGCACATGACATTGAGGACGGTGGCGTGACATTTTATTTAATGATAACTTTGGCATCTGTTTCAGCACTTTTTATCATAAGCCTCATTGTGTTGATTGCAATGCAATGCTCCAAAGCCACAGACTATTCCTCAAAGCATTTGCAAGATCCAAATTATGACGGGACTCTGTGTCACAGCATCCAGTACAGATCTGGAGACAAGCGGTACATGTTAGTTGGACCCAGAATGAGCATTGGCTCTACTATAGTTCCAGGAAGCAATGGGAATACTCTTGTGCACCCTGATAGGAGACTTACATCTGGAGAGGTAAGGAAAACAATTAAGTTAATCTTGTTGACTGATAATATTCCTTAGTTATATATATTATACTAAATTATATTTCCTCTGGTTGCAAAGTTTTATTTTCTATTTCCACATGTGAACCCTCCTGTTCTGTCTGATGTAAGCCGCGTTTCCACTGCAGGAACCTTCCCCAATAACGAGGAACCTTTGGAGGAACTCAGTGCGTTTTCACCGCTGGGTCCATGGTCTTAATTATGTTCCTGTGACATTTTTTCTGGGGCCAAAAAGTCCCCGCTCGGGGGTGGGGTAGTACTTTGAAAAATTACAGGAACCTTGGGGGTGGGGCTTGCAGCGCTGAACATTTTTGATTGGTCACTCGCTGCATTTTATTTGATTTCAGCCACCAACACGACGCACCCGCATAACGCGCCGATAGGGATGAGGGCATTTTCTTCACTTTCTTTACTCATACCAACTCACTCCTTGTATTTCCCAAGAAATATCATTATTGTCAACGTTAGTTTGTGCCTCCCAATTACACCTAAGGTGCTTTTTATGCAATTTGTTATCACCGTAGAGCATATCGTGCAATTTCATTGAGAATCACACGGTGTCAGCATAGAAGCAGGTTCTCCGTCCAATTCCGTTCAGAGCAACAAGGCCAACCCCGCTGTTGGTCTTGCTTTTTTTCAGGCGAGCAGAGCGTGCTGCAACGGCGAACACGCAATATCTAAGCTCTGTAAAATCTATATCGCTTTGGTGGATACTACGACAATTTGGATGAGGATAATGATGGGAGGATATTCCGCTATTGTACAACATTAGTCACACGGGTTATTATTCTTGATATTTTACCACGATGGAACAAAGAGGACAACAGGCATGGAGAGAGCGATGGCGACGTGTTTTCTGTATTTTTGCTTTGGTTGCGCTGAGGAGCTGCTTTGCTCAGATAAAATATTCCATCTCTGAAGAAGTAGAAGAAGGAACAGTTGTTGGACACGTTGCCAAGGATTTGGGATTAGATAAGAACACGCTGAAAGAGAGAGGATGTCGCATCGTGTATGGCTCGACAGAACCCCCTTTCCATCTGAACCAGGAGGATGGTGTATTGTATGTGAAGCGAAAGATTGACAGAGAGGAGGTCTGCGAGCGAAGCAAGGTTTGCTTGATCGATTTAAAGACGGTTTTGGAGAATCCACTAGAGGTCCATTATGTCGCGGTAGAAATACTGGATGTGAATGATCACTCTCCCGGTTTTCCAGAAAATGAGAAATTGTTAGAAATTTTTGAATCTGCGTTGATAGGAACACGATTTCAGTTACAAGCTGCACGCGATGCAGACAGCGGCATACTGTCTGTTCAGCAGTATAAATTAAGTAATAATGAATATTTTCGTTTGGAGGTTAAAGATCGTGGAGAATACGGTAAAACTCCTATTTTAATTCTCCAAAAGCCCCTGGACAGAGAATCTGTCAAAACTCATAATCTATTATTAACAGCTAATGATGGAGGTAAACCTCCAAGATCTGGTGAAATGAGAATAAATATAGATGTATTAGATGTTAATGATAATCCTCCAGTCTTCACTAAGGACTCATATTCTGTCGAGGTAAATGAAAATGCTCCTATAGGCACAACTATTATACAAGTAAATGCAACAGACCCAGACGAAGGTTTAAATGGTGAGGTTGTGTACTCATTTAATAATGATGCAGACGGAAAGGTCCGTTCACACTTTCAACTGAATCCAATAACAGGAGAAATAATTGTTTTAGGAACCTTAGATTTTGAAGAAAGAAGCCAATATGAAATTGATATCCAGGCATCAGACAAGGGCGCAGGTACATTCACAACCGAAAAAAGTGTCATTATCAATGTAATTGACGTCAATGACAATGCACCGGAGATCGAAGTGACGTCTTTTTCTCGAGCTCTCCCAGAAGATTCCAAACCAAGAACAACAGTGGCATTAATTACAGTAAAAGATTCAGACTCTGGTCTCAATGGTAAAGTTTTGTGTTTTATAAAGCCAGATGACCATTTTATACTGAGCCCATCTGTACAGAGTAACATGTACTCTGTAGTAACCAAAATACATTTGGACAGAGAAAAACAATCTCAGTATGATGTTACAATAATTGCTAAAGATGCAGGTGACCCCTCTTTGTCATCTGAAAAGACAATGCACATTCATGTATCAGATGTGAATGATAACAGGCCACAGTTTTCAAGGAGCCCCTACACTTTCTATGTTTCTGAGAATAATTCTCCTGGGGTCTCAATGTTTACAGTGCAGGCATCTGATCAAGACGAGGGTAATAATGCACTTATCTCCTACCATATTTTTAGAGGTGGAGAAAACAATTTAATATCGTTTTTAAACATCAATTCTGAAAATGGTGACGTAGTGGCCTTAAAAAGTTTTGACTTTGAAACTTTGAAAACTTTTAAATTCCACGTTTTGGCAACAGACTCTGGAACTCCATCTTTAAGCAGCAACGTCACAGTGAACGTGTTCATTCTGGACCAGAACGACAACACTCCAGTTATCTTGTATCCTGTCAACACTAATGGTTCTGCTGAAGGTGTGGAGGAGATTCCTCGAAATGTGGCTGCAGGACATTTGGTGACTAAAGTCAGAGCTTATGACCCCGACGTTGGATATAACGGTTGGTTATTATATTATTTGCAAGAAGTTAAGGACCACAATCTGTTTGGTCTGGACCGCTATACTGGACAGATAAGAACACTTCGCTCATTCACAGAGACAGACGAGACTGAACATAAACTGGTCATACTGGTTAAAGACAATGGGAACGTGTCGCTCTCAGCAACAGCTACTGTGATTGTCAAGGTTGTGGAGCCCAAAGAGGCGTTTGCAGCTTCTGATGTGAAGAGTGCAACAAATGACATTGAGGACAATGGCCTGACATTTTATTTAATGATAACTTTGGCATCTGTTTCAGCACTTTTCATCATAAGCATCATTGGTCTGATTGCAATGCAGTGCTCCAAAACCACAGACTATTCCTCAAAGCATTTACAAGATCCAAATTACGATGGGACTCTGTGTCACAGCATCCAGTACAGATCTGGAGACAAGCGCTACATGTTAGTTGGACCCAGAATGAGCATTGGCTCTACTATAGTTCCAGGAAGCAATGGGAATACTCTTATGCACCCTGATAGGAGACTAGCATCTGGAGAGGTAAGAGAAACATTCTGAACTTCTTTTGAAACTTCAAAACCCTTCATGCTCATTTAATGTTCAATATAATTTTGCTGATTCCTTTACAATGTGAAGATGATTCTGCTATTGTTATTTTTTCAGTTTTGCATTGTAATAGTCATAGTAAATTTAATGTGGCTGGATTTGGATGTTGATGTGAATGCATTGAATGTATTTCCTTTGAAGACTTTCACCTACTTACTTTAATCTGGGACGTCTGTTTGAGTTGTATTTTTGATTCAAGATTTTGTGTTTAACTGGAAATTGGTTTCATGATTCTTGGTTGCCTGGTTTGAGTGATCCAGCAACACGTTGGATTTGTTCAAACAAGTGAAGATTGTTTGGGGCAGCAATAGCCAGATTGCACTTACCTACCGATGAGAAACCGTTGCTATGTTTTTCTAACCACACAGGCACAGTTTACTAAATACTGACATGTTGTGTATTTTGTAGATGAATTAAGTGAAGCCATTATGTAATGGAAGCCTTCCAAAGTTTAAAAAAAATGCATTCAATATTTTATTAAATTTTATATTCTGAATATAACGCAAGATATAAAAAAAATAGTAATGTCAATATTTTACAATCAGAGAATACTTTCTAAATAATGTAATGGATGGAAATTGAATCACTATGCTTGGAAAATACCTGTATATCTACCTGCCATTATAAACACTATAGTTCTATATGTTTGTCATTCTGTTTAATATTTAATGTTCTTTTCTGCTTAAAGATTGGTTGTATATATAATTAAGTGTTGAATTTTCGTTTTGGATTGTTTCAGTTCGAAAAATTGCGTTTATACCTCTCTAGTGCAGTGTGAATAAATCGCGGGTCACGCCAAATATCAATTCTCGGGCGAACCAACAACAATTTTGAAAAAAAGCACTACGTCACTTTGGAAGCTCCGTAAAATAGCAATCCGCACTGAAATAGTCACATATGCCACTGACTACACGATCCGTCCGTTGTGTTGGATCGTTTTGACAACGACTTTCTTTCGTTTATATAACAGACGAAAGGAGGTTTTCCTGTGAATCGATTATGATGTATTGATTATTAGGACCGTAGCTACAAGTACTAGGCTTATATTTAACGAGTAGACCACAGCAAACGATATTTTTAATGGTACTTTTTAGTAAAACACAGTCCTGTAATGCTATTTCTAATCACATGGTGTCAGTATAAAAGCAATCCATGCTTCTGAACGATGCGCCACAGCTGAAAGGCTCGTCTCTTGTTGTGCCTGGTGTTTCTAAATCTCCAAACCTTGTTGGAGTAACGACGTGAAACCTGAGCTCCGTGTTGTCTCCCGAGCTCCGTTGGATACGACTGTGAATTTCCCAAGGATAATGAGCAGGAAATATTTCATGGCTGAAGAATATTAGTTGTAGCGGATTTTATTTTGGGAATCGTCCCACAATGGAACAAAGAGGACAACAGGCATGGAGAGAGCGATGGCGACGTGTTGTCTGTGTTTTTGCTTTGGTTGCGCTGAGGAGCTGCTTTGCTCAGATAAAATATTCCATCTCAGAAGAAGTAGAAGAAGGAACGGTTGTAGGAAACGTTGCCAAGGATTTGGGATTAGATCAGAACACGCTGAAAGACAGAGGATGTCGCATCGTGTATGGCTCGACAGAACCCCCTTTCCATCTGAACCAGGAGGATGGTGTATTGTATGTGAAGCGGAAGATTGACAGAGAGGAGGTCTGCGAGCGAAGCAAGGTTTGCTTGATCGACATAAAGACGGTTTTGGAGAATCCACTAGAGGTCCATTATGTCGCGGTAGAAATACTGGATGTGAACGATCACTCTCCCAGTTTTCCGGAAAATGAGAAATTGTTGGAAATTTTTGAATCGGCGTTGACGGGAACGCGGTTTCAGATAAAAGCTGCGAGTGACGCAGATAGCGGCATACTGTCTGTTCAGCAGTATAAATTAAGTGATAACGAACATTTTCGTTTGGAGATAAAGGACCGTGGCCAAGACCGTAAAACCCCCGTTTTAATTCTCCAAAAGCCACTGGACAGAGAATCTATCAAAACTCATAATCTATTATTAACCGCTATTGATGGAGGTAAACCGCCAAGATCCGGTGAAATGAGAATAAATATAGATGTATTAGATGTTAATGATAACCCTCCAGTTTTCATAAAAGACTCATACTCTGTTCAAGTCAATGAAAATTCTCCTATAGGTACAACTGTAATGCAAGTAAATGCAACAGACCTAGACGAAGGTTTAAATAGCGAGGTTGTGTACTCATTTGATAATGACGTGGAAGGAGAAATACATTCACATTTTAAATTGAATCCCATAACAGGAGAAATAATTGTTTCAGGATTATTGGACTATGAAGAGAAAAGCCAATATGAAATTGATATCCAGGCATCAGACAAGGGTGCAGCTCCAATCACAGCAGACAAAAGCGTCATTATTACTATAATTGACATGAATGACAATGCTCCTGAGATTGAAGTGACGTCTTTTTCTCGAGCTCTGCCTGAAAATTCCAAACCAGGAACAACAGTGGCATTAATTACAGTAAAAGATTCAGACTCTGGTCTCAATGGTAACGTTATGTGTTTTATAAATAAAGATGACCATTTTACACTGAGCCCATCTGTACAGAATAACATGTACTCTGTTGTAACCAAAACACATTTGGATCGAGAAGAACAATCTCAATATGATGTTACAATAATTGCTAAAGACGCAGGTGACCCCTCTTTGTCATCTGAAAAGACAATGCACATTGATGTATCAGATGTGAATGATAACAGGCCACAGTTTTCAAGGAGCCCCTACACTTTCTATGTTACTGAGAATAATTCTCCTGGAGTCTCAATGTTTACAGTGCAGGCATCTGATCAAGACGAGGGTAATAATGCACTTATCTCCTACCATATTTTTAGAGGTGGAGATAACAATTTAATATCATTTTTAAACATCAATTCTGAAAATGGAGATGTAGTGGCATTGAAACGTTTTGACTTCGAATCTTTGAAAACTTTTAAATTCCACGTTTTGGCAACAGACTCTGGAACTCCATCTTTAAGCAGCAACGTCACAGTGAACGTGTTCATTCTGGACCAGAACGACAACACTCCAGTTATCTTGTATCCTGTCAACACTAATGGTTCTGCTGAAGGTGTGGAGGAGATTCCTCGAAATGTGGCTGCAGGACATTTGGTGACTAAAGTCAGAGCTTATGACCCTGACATTGGATATAATGGCTGGTTGCTATTTTCTTTGCAAGAAGTTAAGGACCACAGTCTGTTTAGTCTGGACCGCTATACTGGACAGATAAGAACACTTCGCTCATTCACAGAGACAGACGAGGCTGAACAAAAACTGGTCATACTGGTTAAAGACAATGGGAACGTGTCACTCTCAGCAACAGCTACTGTGATTGTCAAGGTTGTGGAGCCCAAAGAGGCGTTTGCAGCTTCTGATGTGAAGAGTGCAACAAATGACATTGAGGACAGTGGCCTGACATTTTATTTAATGATAACTTTGGCATCTGTTTCAGCACTTTTTATCATAAGCATCATTGTGTTGATTGCAATGCAGTGCTCCAAAACCACAGACTATTCCTCAAAGCATTTACAAGATCCAAATTACGATGGGACTCTGTGTCACAGCATCCAGTACAGATCTGGAGACAAGCGATACATGTTAGTTGGACCCAGAATGAGCATTGGCTCTACTATAGTTCCAGGAAGCAATGGGAATACTCTTGCGCACCCTGATAGGAGACTTGCATCTGGAGAGGTAAGAGAGATGTTCTGAACGTTCTTTCTAACTCCTAAACACCACATGCTGATTTTAGATCAAATCCAATTCCTAAAATTACAATATTTCAAATGTTTTGCAGATAGTCATATAGTTGTTGTGGCTGGGTTAACATGTGTGTGGATGCATTGAATGTTTTTCATTTGCAGCCATTACATTTTGTGATGGTTGTCCTGGTTGCATTTTCCAATATTTTTTGTTTCGGCACATGTTTTTTTCACGCGCTTCCCCCTGTCTGTTTTGCGAGCTGTTAATTGTAACATGTCATAATGTAAAAACCTCACAACAGTTGTCCCAGAAAATTAATGTTCAAGTTGCATCTTCTTTTAACAGTACCAACAGAGGCAGACTGTAACAGAATGGAAGTGGAACTACTACTGTTGCACAAAACTTAAATAAATGTAATTTCTTATTATCTTTCATGTCATGCAGATGTAGCAGGTAGGATTTTTATACGGAAGACAACTTTATTCGTACATGGGCTACGGGACAATATATTTTGTACAGAACGATTCGATGCGATGTGATTCGATGCAATCGTATACAGTTCTTTACACTAGATATTCATTTTCCATCATACATGAAAACAAACCAATACTATAAAAGGGGCATTGCTTCCCTCTGGCATTTATATATAATTATATGTTTTATATTGGGATTATCATAAAGTGATACATAATCTAATATTGCAAAGGCCCTGGATGCGTTGAGGTATTGTTAATTGTGAGTCAAAATATATTTTCGGCCGGCGATTCACAAGTCTCGCGAGAGGCAATGTGCGCGCGCGATCTGGTGCGGGTGTGTGCGCCGAGAGAGCGAGAGAAAGAGAGAGAGAGAGAGAGAGAAGGGGGGGAGTGGAGCGAGAGAGCGATAGAGAGAGAGAGAGCGAGAGAGAGGGGGGGGTAGAGGGAGAGGATCCCTAACTTTAGAATCGGGCCATCGACTCTTCACGGTACATCATCCAGAGGTCCTATCGATGTAGGTGCATGTTTAACGTTAAAACTGATTTGCGATTCGTATCGATGGATGTTACACCGTTAAAAACCACGGATCACACGACATATGAAGTCTTGAGCGGAGCAGAAACACTTAAAAAATAAATCTCTATAAATAAAATCAAATAAATTGCACAATGTCACTTTAGAGGTTTCGTCAAATATCAAAAACTCCTGGCGAAATCATCGTCGCTGTCCGTGGTTCTGAATCGGTTTAACAATGGGTTGTAAATTCATTTTCGTTACATGAACGCGTACTCCACCTATAATTAAAATATACTTCTTTGTTTGACTTATTCTTGCCTGAGAAAAACACAGTCCTGTAATGCTATTTCTAATCACACGGTGTCAGTATAAAAGCAATCCATGCTTCTGAACGATGCGCCACAGCGGAAAGGCTCGTCTCTTGTTGTGCCTGGTGTTTCTAAATATCCAAACCTTGTTGGAGTAACGACGTGAAACCTGAGCTCCGTGTTATCGCTCTAGCTCCGTTGGACACGATTGTAATTTTCTCAAGGATAATGACCAGGAAATCGTTCATGGCTGAAGAATATTTGTTGTAGAGGATTTTATTTTTGGAATCATCCCACAATGGAACAAAGAGGACAACAGGCATGGAGAGAGCGATGGCGACGTTTTGCCTGTATTTTTGCTTTGGTTGCGCTGAGGAGCTGGGCTTCAGGTGACATGAGATATTCCATCTCTGAAGAAGTAGAAGAAGGAACGGTTGTTGGAAACGTTGCCAAGGATTTGGGATTAGATAAGAACACGCTGAAAGAGAGAGGATGTCGCATCGTGTATGGCTCGACAGAACCCCCTTTCCATCTGAACCAGGATGATGGTGTATTGTATGTGACGCGAAAGATTGACAGAGAGGAGGTCTGCGAGCGAAGCAAGGTTTGCTTGATCGACTTAAAGACGGTTTTGGAGAATCCACTAGAGGTCCATTATGTCGCGGTAGAAATACTGGATGTGAACGATCACTCTCCCAGTTTTCCGGAAAATGAGAAAATATTAGAAATTTCTGAATCCGCATCACCAGGAATGCGATTTCAGTTGCAAGCTGCACGCGATGCAGACAGCGGCATACTGTCTGTTCAGCAGTACAAATTAAGTAATAATGAACATTTTCGTTTGGAGGTAAAGGACCGTGGTCAAGACCGAAAAACTCCCTTTTTGATTCTCCAAAAACCACTGGACAGAGAAACGGACAAAACTCATAACATATTATTAACCGCTATTGATGGAGGTAAACCGCCAAGATCCGGTGAAATGAGAATAAATATAGTTGTATTAGATGTTAATGATAATCCTCCAGTCTTCACCAAGGACTCGTACTCTGTTGAAGTTAATGAAAATTCTGCTATAGGTACAACTGTAATGCAAGTAAATGCAACCGATCCGGATGAAGGTTCAAATAGTCAGGTTGTGTACTCATTTGGTAATGACGTGGAAGGTAATGTACGTTCACATTTTGAATTAAACCCAATAACAGGGGAAATAATTGTTTTAGGAACCTTAGATTTTGAAGAGAGAAGCCAATATGAAATTGATATCCAGGCGTCAGACAAGGGTGCAGGTACATTCACAACAGACAAAAGCGTCATTATTAATATAATTGACGTCAATGACAATGCTCCGGAGATCGAAGTGACGTCTTTTTCTCGAGCTCTGCCTGAAGATTCCAAACCAGGAACAACTGTGGCATTAATTACGGTAAAAGATTTAGACTCTGGTATCAACGGAAAAGTTATGTGTTTTATAAAGCAAGATGTTCCATTCACTCTCAATCCATCCTCAAAAAATAACATGTACTCTGTAGTAACTAAAGGGTTTTTGGATCGAGAAAAACAATCGCAATATGATGTTATAATAATTGCAAAAGATGCAGGTGACCCAACTTTGTCATCTGAAAAGACGATGCACATTGATGTATCAGATGTGAATGATAACAGGCCAAACTTTTCAAGGAACCCCTACACTTTCTATGTTACTGAGAATAATTCTCCTGGAGTCTCAATGTTTACAGTGCAGGCATCTGATCAAGATGACGGTAATAATGCACTTATCTCCTACCATATTTTTAGAGGTGGAGAAAACAATTTAATATCATTTTTAAACATTAATTCTGAAAATGGTGACGTAGTTGCCTTAAGAAGCTTTGACTTTGAAACTTTGAAATCTTTTAAATTTCACATTTTGGCAACCGACTCTGGAACTCCATCTTTAAGCAGCAACGTCACAGTGAACGTGTTCATTCTGGACCAGAACGACAACACTCCAGTTATCTTGTATCCAGTCAACACTAATGGTTCTGCTGAAGGTGTGGAGGAGATTCCTCGAAATGTGGCTGCAGGACATTTGGTGACTAAAGTCAGAGCCTATGACCCCGATATTGGATACAACGGCTGGTTGCTATTTTCTTTGCAAGAAATAAAAGACCACACTTTGTTTGGTCTGGACCGCTATACTGGACAGATAAGAACGCTTCGCTCATTCACAGAGACAGACGAGGCTGAACATAAACTGGTCATTCTGGTTAAAGACAATGGGAACGTGTCACTCTCAGCAACAGCTACTGTGATTGTCAAGGTTGTGGAGCCCAAAGAGGCGTTTGCCGCTTCTGATGTGAAGAGTGCAGCACATGATATTGAGGACACTGGCCTGACATTTTATTTAATGATAACTTTGGCATCTGTTTCAGCACTTTTTATCATAAGCATCATTGTGTTGATTGCAATGCAGTGCTCCAAAACCACAGACTATTCCTCAAAGCATTTACAAGATCCAAATTACGATGGGACTCTGTGTCACAGCATCCAGTACAGATCTGGAGACAAGCGGTACATGTTAGTTGGACCAAGGATGAGCATTGGCTCTACTATAGTTCCAGGAAGCAATGGGAATACTCTTGTGCACCCTGATAGGAGACTTGCATCTGGAGAGGTAAGACAAACGTTCTGAACATTCTTTTTAACTCCAAAACACCACATGCTGATTTTAGATGAAATACAATTACTAAAGTTTCAATATTTCAAAAGTTTTGCCGATAGTCATATAGCTGTTGTGGCTCGGTTTATATGTGTTTGGCTGCATTGAATCTGTTTCCTTTGTAGACATTTCATTCTATGATGGATTTCCTGATTGCATTTTGTACGATTTTGTATTGCAGTACAGATTGGTTTCATCGTGTTCCTTTGTCTGGTTTCTGAACTGTTGATTGGAACATGTCATAATGTAAAAACTTCACAACAGTTGTCCGGGGGGAAACACAAGCTCAAGTTTCATCTTTTTTTAAACAGTCCTGCCAGAGACAGACTGTATTTGAATGTACGTGGAACTACTATTGTTGCACAAAACTCAAATGTAATTTCTTATTATCTTTCTGTCATGCAGGTGTACGTAGGTTGGATTTTTCATACTGGAGACAAATGTTTGGGGCAGCAAATTCCAGGATTTAAAGCCACTGGAACTTTGTATATAGGGATGGATGCCAGGATTTTACAAAACCACACAGGCAGTTTAGTCAGAAAAACAACACTGAGGCTCAGACACTGTTGTTGGTAGAGACAGCCATCAACGTGTGGAGTCCTCGGATGAAGAAGGTCAGGCTTTCTTGGATTTTGTGCTTTGGTTATTTCGCTGTTGGTAAATATCGTCCATCCCTGCAGTGCAGTGTGATGCTGTATCAGATGATTACTGTATTGTCATCATGTCGATGTATTATCTGAATAATGCTCACTCGACAGCTCACTATCGTACAAAACCACTTGGGGTGTGCATCTCTTCCTAATAAGACAATCTGATTCAGACATGGGCTACGATACAATCTTATACAGTTCTTAACACTAGTTATTAATTTTCTATTATAAATTAAAATAAGCCAGTACTTTAAATGTGGCATTGCTTAACTTTGTCATTTATATATAATGATATATTATATATTGGGATTCTGATATTGTAATATATCAACTTATATTGTAATGACCCTGGATGCGTTGGAGTATTGTTAATTGTGAGTCAAAATATGTTTTACTGCGGGCGGTTCACAAGTCTCGCGAGAGGGAATGTACGCGCGCGATCTGGTGCGGGTGTGTGTGTGGAGAGAGAGAGAGATAGAGAGCGAGAGAGAGAGAGACAGAGAGAGACAGAGACAGAGAGAGACAGAGAGAGAGAGAGAGAGGGAGAGAGAGAGAGAGAGAGAGAGACAGAGAGACAGACGATTCATAACTTTAGAATCATGCCATCGACCCTTCATGGTACGTGATCCAGAGGTCCGCGTACCGATGTAGGCGCATCTTTAACGTTAAAACCGATTAGCGATTCGTGTCGGTGAATGTTACACCATAAAAAACAAGGATCACACAACATATGAGAGCGTCGCAGAAACACTTAAAAAATATATATAAATAAGTAAAACCAAATAACTTGCACAAGGTCACTTTGGAAGCTTTTGTGTCTTTTGTAAAACTCCAGGCGCCAACATCGTCGCTGTCCGTGGTGCTGAATCGTTTTAACAATGGATTTTATTCCTTTTCGTTACATTAATGCGTACTACACCTATTTATAAGGAATATACTTCTTGGTTTGACTTATTTTTGCCGAAGAAAAACACAGTCCTGTAATGCATTTTCTCATCACACGGTGTCAGTATAAAAGCAATCCATGCTTCTGAACGATGCGCCACAGCTGAAAGGCTCGTCCCTTGTTGTGCCTGGTGTTTCTAAATCTCAAAGCCTTGTTGGAGTAACGACGTGAAACCTCGGCTCCGTGTTTTCTCTCTGGTGCCGTTGGATACGACTGTGATTTTCCCAAGGATTATGACCAGGAAAAAATTCGTGGCTGAAGAATATTAGTTGTAGAGGATTTTATTTTGGGAATCGTCCCACAATGGAACAAAGAGGACAGCAGGCATGGAGAGAGCGATGGCGACGTTTTGTCTGTATTTTTGCTTTGGTTGCGCTGAGGAGCTGCTTTGCTCAAACAAAATATTCCATTTCTGAAGAAGTAGAAGAAGGAACGGTTGTTGGAAACGTTGCCAAGGATTTGGGATTAGATCAGAACACGCTGAAAGAGAGAGGATGTCGCATCGTGTATGGCTCGACAGAACCCCCTTTCCATCTGAACCAGGAGGATGGTGTATTGTATGTGACGCGAAAGATTGACAGAGAGGAGGTCTGCGAGCGAAGCAAGGTTTGCTTGATCGACTTAAAGACGGTTTTGGAGAATCCACTAGAGGTCCATTATGTAGCGGTAGAAATACTGGATGTGAACGATCACTCTCCCAGTTTTCCGGAAAATGAGAAAATATTAGAAATTTCTGAATCCGCATCACCAGGAATGCGATTTCAGTTGCAAGCTGCACGCGATGCAGATAGCGGCATACTGTCTGTTCAGCAGTACAAATTAAGTAATAATGAACATTTTCGTTTGGAGGTAAAGGACCGTGGTCAAGACCGTAAAACTCCCCTTTTGATTCTCCAAAAACCACTGGACAGAGAAACGGACAAAACTCATAACATATTATTAACCGCTATTGATGGAGGTAAACCGCCAAGATCCGGTGAAATGAGAATAAATATAGTTGTATTAGATGTTAATGATAATCCTCCAGTCTTCACCAAGGACTCGTACTCTGTTGAAGTTAATGAAAATTCTGCTATAGGTACAACTGTAATGCAAGTAAATGCAACCGATCCGGATGAAGGTTCAAATAGTCAGGTTGTGTACTCATTTGGTAATGACGTGGATGGTAATGTACGTTCACATTTTGAATTAAACCCAATAACAGGGGAAATAATTGTTTTAGGAACCTTAGATTTTGAAGAGAGAAGCCAATATGAAATTGATATCCAGGCGTCTGACAAGGGTGCAGCTCCACTCACAACAGACAAAAGCTTCGTTATTAATATAATTGACCTCAATGACAATGCACCGGAGATCGAAGTGACGTCTTTTTCTCGCGCTCTCCCAGAAGATTCCAAACCAGGAACAACAGTGGCATTAATTACAGTAAAGGATTCAGACTCTGGTCTCAATGGTAAAGTTTTGTGTTTTATAAAGCAAGATGACCATTTTACGCTGAGCCCATCTGTACAGAATAACATGTACTCTGTAGTAACCAAAATACATTTGGATCGAGAAAAACAATCTCATTATGATGTTACAATAATTGCAAAAGATGCAGGTGACCCCTCTTTGTCATCTGAAAAGACGATGCACATTGATGTATCAGATGTGAATGATAACAGGCCTCAATTTTCAAGGAGCCCCTACACTTTCTATGTTACTGAGAATAATTCTCCTGGAGTCTCAGTGTTTACAGTGCAGGCATCTGATCAAGACGAGGGTAAAAATGCACTTATCTCCTACCATATTTTTAGAGGTGGAAAAAACAATTTAATATCCTTTTTAAATATAAATTCTGAAAATGGAGACATAGTGGCATTAAAAAGTTTTGACTTTGAAACTTTGAAAACTTTTAAATTCCACGTTTTGGCAACAGACTCTGGAACTCCACCTTTAAGTAGCAACGTCACAGTGAACGTGTTCATTCTGGACCAGAACGACAACACTCCAGTTATCTTGCATCCTGTCAATACTAATGGTTCTGCTGAAGGTGTGGAGGAGATTCCTCGAAATGTGGCCCCCGGATATTTTGTGACTAAAGTCAGAGCTTTTGACCCCGATATTGGATACAATGGCTGGTTGCTATTTTCTTTTCAAGAAGTAAAAGACCACAATCTGTTTGGCCTGGACCGCTATACTGGACAGATAAGAACACTTCGCTCATTCACAGAGACAGACGAGGCTGAACATAAACTGGTCATACTGGTTAAAGACAATGGGAACGTGTCACTCTCAGCAACAGCTACTGTGATTGTCAAGGTTGTGGAGCCCAAAGAGGCGTTTGCAGCTTCTGATGTGAAGAGTGCAACAAATGACATTGAGGACAGTGGTCTGACATTTTATTTAATGATAACTTTGGCATCTGTTTCAGCCCTTTTTATCATAAGCATCATTGTGTTGATTGCAATGCAGTGCTCCAAAACCACAGACTATTCCTCAAAGCATTTACAAGATCCAAATTACGATGGGACTCTGTGTCACAGCATCCAGTACAGATCTGGAGACAAGCGGTACATGTTAGTTGGACCCAGAATGAGTATTGGCTCTACCATAGTTCCAGGAAGCAATGGGAATACTCTTGTGCACCCTGATAGGAGACTTACATCTGGAGAGGTAAGATAAACGTTCGGAACATTCTTTCTAATCCTAAAACACCACATTCTGATTTTAGATCATAAACAATTAATAAAATTAAAATATTTCAATTGTTTTGCAAATAGTCATATAGTGGTTGTGGCTGGGTATACATGTGTGTGGATGAATTGAATGTTTTTCATTTGTAGCCATTGCACTCTGTGAAGGATGTCCTGGTTGCATTTTCCAATATTTGGTTTTTCGGTGCATATTTTTTTCACATTTTTTTTTTTCGAGCTGTTGATTGTTCATGTTCAAGTTCCACCTTCTTTTAACAGTCCTGACAGAGATAGGCTGTAGCAGAATGGAAGTGGAACTACTACTGCTGCACAAAACTCAAATAAATGTAATTTCTTTCTGTTATGCAGATGTAGCAGGTTGGATTTTTTATGTGTCAGACAATTGTATTCGTACATGGACCATGGGACAATACATTTTGTACAGAACGATTCGATGCTATGCTATACGATGCAATCGTATACAGTTCTTAACACTAGATTTTCAATTTCCATCATAAATTAAAACAAGCCAATACTATAAAAAGGGCATTGCTTACCTCTGGCATTTATATCTAATGATATCTTATATATTGGGATTCTCATAAAGTAATACATAATCTATTATTGTCATGACCCTGGATGAATTGAGGTATTGTAAATTGTGAGTCAAAATATCTTTTTCTGCCAGCGGTTCACAAGTCTCGCGAGAGGGATTGTGCGCGCGATCTGGCACGGGTGTGTGCGTAGAGAGAGAGAGAGAGAGAAGGGGGAGGAGTGGAGAGAGAGAGCGATAGAGAGAGAGAGAGAGCGAGAGAGACAGAGAGAAAGAGAGAGGGGGGGGGGTAGAGGGAGAGGATTCCTAACTTTAGAATCGGGCCATCGACTCTTCACGGTACATCATCCAGAGGTCCGCGTATCGATGTAGGCGCAGGTTTAACGTTCAAACCGATTTGCGATTCCTATCGATGGATGTTACACCGTTAAAAACCACGGATCACACAGCATATGAATTCTTGAGCAAAGCAGAAACACTCAAAAAATATATCTCTATAAATAAAAGAAAATAAATTGCACAATGTCACGTTAGAGGTTTCGTCAAATACCAACAACGCCTGGCGACACCATCGTCGCTGTCCGCTGTGCTGAATCGTTTTAACAATGGGTTGTAAATTCCTTTTCGTTACATGAACGCGTACTCCACCTATAATTAAAATATACTTCTTTGTTTGATTTATTCTTGCCTGAAACGAAAAAAAAACACAGTCCTGTAATGCTTTTTCAAATCACACGGTGTCAGTATAAAAGCAATCCATGCTTCTGAACGATGCGCCACAGCGGAAAGGCTCGTCCCTTGTTGTGCCTGGTGTTTCTAAATCTCCAAACCTTGTTGGAGTCAGGACGTGAAACCTGAGCTCCGTGTTTTCTCTCTAGCTCCGTTGGATATGACTGTGATTTTCCCAAGGAATATGACCAGGAAATATTTCATGACTGAAGAATATTAGTTGTAGAGGATTTAATTTTTGGGAAACGTCCCACAATGGAACAAAGAGGACAACAGGCATGGAGAGAGCGATGGCGACGTGTTGTCTGTATTTTTGCTTTGGTTGCGCTGAGGAGCTGCTTTGCTCAGATAAAATATTCAATCTCCGAAGAAGTAGAAGAGGGAACGGTTGTTGGAAACGTTGCAAAGGATTTGGGATTAGATCAGAACACGCTGAAAGACAGAGGATGTCGCATCGTGTATGGCTCGACAGAACCCCCTTTCCATCTGAACCAGGAGGATGGTGTATTGTATGTGAAGCGAAAGATTGACAGAGAGGAGGTCTGCGAGCGAAGCAAGGTTTGCTTGGTCGATTTAAAGACGATTTTGGAGAATCCACTAGAGGTCCATTATGTCGCGGTAGAAGTCCTGGATGTCAACGATCACTCTCCCAGTTTCCCAGAAAATGAGAAATTGTTAGAAATTTCTGAATCTGCCTTGATCGGAACGCGGTTTCAGTTGCAAGCCGCGAGTGATGCAGATAGCGGCATACTGTCTGTTCAGCAGTATAAATTAAGTGCGAACGAACATTTTCGTTTGGAGGTTAAAGATCGCGGAGAATACGGTAAAACTCCTATTTTAATTCTCCAAAAACCACTGGACAGAGAATCTGTCAAAACCCATTATCTATTTCTGACCGCTGTTGATGGCGGTAAACCTCCAAGATCTGGTGAAATGAGAATAAATATAGATGTATCAGATGTTAATGATAACCCTCCAGTCTTCACAAAAGACTCATACTCTGTTCAAGTAAATGAAAATTCTCCTATAGGCACAACTATTATACAAGTAAATGCAACAGATCCGGATGAAAGTTTAAATGGTGAGGTTGTGTACTCACTTGGTAATGATGCAGACAGAAAGGTACGGTCACTTTTTGAATTAAATCCAATAACAGGAGAAGTAATTGTTTCCGGAATATTAGACTTTGAATCGAGAAGCAGATATGAAATTTATATCCAGGCATTAGACAAGGGTGCTCCTCCACTCACAACAGACAAAAGCGTCATTATTAATATAATTGACGTCAATGACAATGCACCTGAGATCGAAGTGACGTCCTTTTCTCGAGCTCTCCCAGAAGATTCCAAACCAGGAACAACAGTGGCATTAATTACAGTAAAGGATTCAGACTCTGGTCTCAATGGAAAAGTTATGTGTTTTATAAAGCAAGATGTTCCATTCACACTCAATCCATCCTCAAAAAAAACCATGTACTCTGTAGTAACCAAAGCATTTTTCGATCGAGAGAAACAAACTCATTATGATGTTACAATAATTGCTAAAGACGCAGGTGACCCCTCTTTGTCATCTGAAAAGACAATGCACATTGATGTATCAGATGTGAATGATAACAGGCCACACTTTACAAGGAGCCCCTACACCTTCTATATTCCAGAGAATAACTCACCTGGAGTCTCAGTGTTTACAGTGCAGGCATCTGATCAAGACGAGGGTAATAATGCACTTATCTCCTACCATATTTTTAGAGGTGGAGAAAACAATTTAATATCATTTTTGAATATAAATTCTGAAAATGGAGATGTAGTGGCCTTAAAAAGTTTTGACTTTGAATCTTTGAAAACTTTTAAGTTCCATGTTTTGGCAACAGACTCTGGGACTCCATCTTTAAGCAGCAATGTCACAGTGAACGTGTTCATTCTGGACCAGAACGACAACACTCCAGTTATCTTGTATCCTGTCAACACTAATGGTTCTGCTGAAGGTGTGGAGGAGATTCCTCGAAATGTGGCTGCAGGACATTTGGTGACTAAGGTCAGAGCTTATGACCCCGATATTGGATACAACGGCTGGTTGCTATTTTCTTTGCAGGAAGTTAAAGACCACAGTCTATTTGTTCTGGACCGCTATACTGGACAGATAAGAACACTTCGCTCAATCACAGACACAGACGAGGCTGAACATAAACTGGTCATACTGGTTAAAGACAATGGGAACGTGTCGCTCTCAGCAACAGCTACTGTGATTGTCAAGGTTGTGGAGCCCAAAGAGGCGTTTGCAGCTGCTGATGTGAAGAGTGCAACAAATGATATTGAGGACAGTGGCCTGACATTTTATTTAATGATAACTTTGGCATCTGTTTCAGCACTTTTTATAATAAGCATCATTGTGTTGATTGCAATGCAGTGCTCCAAAACCACAGACTATTCCTCAAAGCATTTACAAGATCCAAATTACGATGGGACTCTGTGTCACAGCATCCAGTACAGATCTGGAGACAAGCGGTACATGTTAGTTGGACCCAGAATGAGTATTGGCTCTACTATAGTACCAGGAAGCAATGGGAATACTCTTGTGCATCCTGATAGGAGACTTGCATCTGGAGAGGTAAGAGAAACGTTCTGAACGTTCTTTCTAACTCCAAAACACCACACGCTGATTTTGGATCAAATACAATTGCTAAAGTTACAATATTTTAAATTTTTTTCAGATAGTCATATAGTGGTGGTGGCTGGGATTACATGTTTTTGGATGCACTGAATGTTATATCTTTGTAGACATTTCATTCTGTGATGGTTTCCCTGAATGCTTTTGTTAAGATTTTGTGTTTCAGTGTCCATTGTTTTTTTTATCGTCTTCCTTCATTTGGTTTCCGAGGTGTTGATTGGAACATGTCATAATCTAAACATTTCACAACAGTTGTCCCAGAATATTCATATTCAAATTCGATCTTATTTTAACACTACTGCCAGAGATAGAGTAAAGCAGAACGGATGTTGAACATCTACTGCTGCACAACACTCAAATAAATGTAAATTATTATATTTTTGTCATGCAGATGGAGCGGGTTGGAATTGTTTTTAAACTAGAGACAACTGTTTGAGGCAGCAAAAACCAGGAATTAAAGCCCATGAAACATTGTATATGGGGATGGATGCCATGATTCTCAAACCACACAGTTTACTCAAAATAACATATGTATTTTGTAGATGCATTACCGGAATCCAGAAGGGGAGTTTCCAAAGTGGTTGAAAAATGCACTGATACATTTATTTTATTGCATTTGCCGAATGAAAATACATATCAAGTCTTTTCTATACTTTGACATTATGGGATGCTTTCCAAGAATCGCTACAATATTGCTCGCGCGAGCAGAGATATTTTGCGCGCGAGGGCTGCGACAGCCCTCGCAAAAATAACAATCGTGCGCGACTCCTCGACATCCTTGCGTGTCGATCTCATTTACGCTCGCGGATTTGGACACTGATATTTGCCGTCTTGAGATCATTTCTGAAAAAAAAATCCCACCCGCCATCTCACGGCCCGGTCGCAAACGCCCCGGCGGTTGGGAACCTCTGTGACAGGCTCCCTAAAACTTAACCTGTCCCCCTTGCCCCCTCGTGGCGCCAGCCCAGAGTTTAAAACGTCTGGTCCACCCTTTAAGTGTCTGCCGGGCAGCGGTCTCCATGCAGCTGAAAGACGTGGAACCCATAAGACGGGCACAACCATCCCTTTCTGACTGCTTCTTTTTTTGTTTGTTTGTTTGTGTGTTGCTGCTAAACCTTTCTTTCCTCATGAACGCTGTGGCGCCTCACCACACTTGCAGCCCCCCGCATGCTCAGCTTCGTGCCCGCGGCTGCAGAGCGGCACTGTTCCCATGCGGGGGGCGGGGCCTGCGGACCAGTGTGACGTCATCAGCAGACGCCTTACCCATTGGCAAACGAAGTATCACTGTTTTCCAACAGAGTAGGCACAGAGTGCCACCGGTGGTTCTCAACGTGGGGCCCGGGGTCCCACCAGGAATACTTCAAGAGGTTCCAGTGGGGCCCAGCAAAGTTATTAGTTGTTCAACTTCAACATTATTTCATTTTATAAGATTTAACCCCATTAGTGAATGAACAATTGTGCCTATTTTGATAAGTTTCACTGTTCTCTCCCTATAGTATGACTAGGTGGTTTGGAGTAAATCATATCTAATAATAAATATCTAATAAAAACCTTCTCAGATGGTGGTCCCAGAAAAATAATCTCATCAGATGGGGTCCGTGGCCTAATGTGTATCAAATTGAGGGTGCTTAATGTGACAACGGTTGAGAATTTAACCTGTCTATAATAAAATTTTGTGTCGATAGTGTACAGTGCGAAATTAGGCCACGCTGTTCTAACATTTTTCTTAAACATTTCCGTCGCTGCCCGTGGTGCTGAATCGTTTTAACAATGGGTGTTATTCCATTTTGTTACATGAGCACTTACTCAGCCTATATATAATCAATGTAATCGTTTGTTTGACTTATTTTTCCAAAGTAAAACACAGTCCTGTAATGCTATTTCTAATCACACGGTGTCAGTATAAAAGCAATCCATGCTTCTGAACGATGCGCCACAGCGGAAAGGCTCGTCTCTTGTTGTGCCTGGTGTTTCTAAATCTCCAAACCTTGTTGGAGTAACGACGTGAAACCTGAGCTCCGTGTTTTTTCTCTCTAGCTCCGTTGGATACGACTGTGATTTTCCCAAGGATAATGATAAGCAAATATTTGATGGCTGAAGAATATTAGTTGTAGAGGATTTTATTTTGGGAATCCTCCCACAATGGAACAAAGAGGACAACAGGCATGGAGAGAGCGATGGCGACGTGTTGTCTGTGTTTTTGCTTTGGTTGCGCTGAGGAGCTGGGCTTTAGGTGACATGAGATATTCCATCTCTGAAGAAGTGGAAGAAGGAACGGTTGTTGGAAACGTTGCCAAGGATTTGGGATTAGATCAGAACACGCTGAAAGACAGAGGATGTCGCATCGTGTATGGCTCGACAGAACCCCCTTTCCATCTGAACCAGGAGGATGGTGTATTGTATGTGACGCGAAAGATTGACAGAGAGGAGGTCTGCGAGCGAACTAAGGTTTGCTTGATCGACTTAAAGACGGTTTTGGAGAATCCACTCGAGGTCCATTATGTCGCGGTAGAAATACTGGATGTGAACGATCACTCTCCCGGTTTTCCAGAAAATGAGAAATTGTTAGAAATTTCTGAATCTGTGTCAGTGGGATTGCGGTTTCAGTTACAAGCTGCACGCGATGCAGACAGCGGCATATTGTCTGTTCAGCAGTATAAATTAAGTAATAACGAATATTTTCGTTTGGAGGTTAAAGACCGCGGAGAAGACCGTAAAACTCCCATTTTAATTCTCCAAAAGTCACTGGATAGAGAATCTGTCAAAACTCATAATATATTATTAACCGCTATTGATGGAGGTAAACCTCCAAGATCCGGTGAAATGAGAATAAATATAGATGTATTAGATGTTAATGATAATCCTCCAGTCTTCACAACTGACTCATACTCGGTTCTAGTCAATGAAAATTCTCCTATAGGTACAACTATTATACAAGTAAATGCAACCGATCCGGATGAAGGTTCAAATGGTGAGGTTGTGTACTCATTTGGTCATGACGTGGATGGTGAAATACATTTACATTTTCAGTTAAATCCAATAACAGGAGAAATAATTGTTTCAGGATTATTAGACTTTGAAGAGAGAAGCAGATATGAAATTGATATCCAGGCATCAGACAAGGGTGCAGCACCAATCACAGCAGACAAAAGCGTCATTATTAATATAATTGACGTCAATGACAACGCACCGGACATCGAAGTGACGTCTTTTTCTCAAGCTCTCCCAGAAGATTCTAAACCAGGAACCACAGTGGCATTAATTACAGTAAAGGATTCAGACTCTGGTATCAACGGAAAAGTTATGTGTTTTATAAAGCAAGATGTTCCATTCACTCTCAATCCATCCTCAAAAAATAATATGTTCTCTGTAGTAACCAAAGCATTTTTGGATCGAGAAAAACAATCTCAGTATGATGTTACAATAATTGCTAAAGACGCAGGTGACCCCTCTTTGTCATCTGAAAAGACGATGCACATTGATGTATCGGACGTGAATGATAACAGGCCACAGTTTTCAAGGAGCCCCTACACTTTCTATGTACCTGAGAATAATTCTCCTGGAGTCTCAGTGTTTACAGTGCAGGCATCTGATCAAGACGAGGGAAATAATGCACTTATCTCCTACCATATTTTTAGAGGTGGAGAAAACAATTTAATATCATTTTTAAATATAAATTCTGAAAATGGAGATGTCGTGGCCTTAAAAAGTTTTGACTTTGAATCTTTAAAAACTTTTAAGTTCCACGTTTTGGCAACAGACTCTGGAACTCCATCTTTAAGCAGCAACGTCACAGTGAACGTGTTCATTCTGGACCAGAACGACAACACTCCAGTTATCTTGTATCCTGTCAACACTAATGGTTCTGCTGAAGGTGTGGAGGAGATTCCTCGAAATGTGGCTGCAGGACATTTGGTAACTAAGGTCAGAGCTTATGACCCCGATATTGGATACAACGGCTGGTTGCTATTTTCTTTGCAGGAAGTTAAAGACCACAGTCTATTTGTTCTGGACCGCTATACTGGACAGATAAGAACCCTTCGCTCATTCACAGACACAGACGAGGCTGAACATAAACTGGTCATACTGGTTAAAGACAATGGGAACGTGTCGCTCTCAGCAACAGCTACTGTGATTGTCAAGGTTGTGGAGCCCAAAGAGGCGTTTGCAGCTTCTGATGTGAAGAGTGCAACAAATGACATTGAGGACAGTGGCCTGACATTTTATTTAATGATAACTTTGGCATCTGTTTCAGCACTTTTTATCATAAGCATCATTGTGTTGATTGCAATGCAGTGCTCCAAAACCACAGACTATTCCTCAAAGCATTTACAAGATCCAAATTACGATGGGACTCTGTGTCACAGCATCCAGTACAGATCTGGAGAGAAGCGCTACATGTTAGTTGGACCCAGAATGAGTATTGGCTCTACTATAGTTCCAGGAAGCAATGGGAATACTCTTGTGCACCCTGATAGGAGACTTGCATCTGGAGAGGTAAGACAAATGTTTCCCGAACATTCTTTATACCTCCAAAACACCACATTCTGATTTTAGATCAAATACAATTACTAAAGTTACAATATTTAAAATGTTTGGCAGATAGTCATACAGTGGTTGGAGCTGAGTTTACATGTGCCGATGCATTGAGTATTTTACTTTTGTAGACATTTCATTCTGTGATTATTTCATGATTGTATAAAATGAATACAATGTACAAATTATTTTTTAATCCTGCTCGTTCTCTGGTTTCCGAGCTGTTCATTGGAACATGTCATAATATAAAAACTTCACAACAGTAGTCCCAGAAAATATATGTTCAAGTTTGATCTTCTTTTAACAGTTCTGTCAGAGATAAAGTAAAGCAGAACAGAGGTTGAACATCTACTATTGCACAACACTCAAATAAATGTTATGTGTTGTCTTTTTGTCGTACAGGTGTAGCAGGGTGGAGTTTTATACTAAAGACAATTGTTTTGGGCAGCAAAAACCAGGAATTAAAGCCAGTGGAACATTGTATATAGGGATGGATGCCATGATTTTCTAACCACTCACTTTTTACTCAAAATAATAACATGTGGTGTATTTTGTAGATGCATTTGTTGAATCCATAATGGGAGTTTCCAAAGTGGATGAAAAATGCAATAATTATTTTATTGCATTTGCCGAATTAAAAAACATAAATATAAAAGACAAGTCGTTTCGATATTTTGTCATTATGGGATGCTTTCCAAGAATCGCTACAACATTGCTCACGCGAGCGGGGATATTCTGCGCGCGAATGCTGTGAAAGCGCTCGCAAAAATGACATGCGTTCGCGGCTGATTGAGTTTTGCGCGCAGCTCCTCTCCATCCTCGCGTGTGGATCTCATTTACGCTTGCGGATTTTGCCACTGATTTATGCAGTCATGAGATCGCCTGTGTCTGCCTGGCAGCTGTCTCTCTGCCTGCGAATGGCGTGAAACCCATAAGACAGGCAAAACCATCCCGGTGGTGATTTGGGTCCAATTCAATCAAGACACGTCTGCAGCAGACTTTTTTTTTCTGATTGCTTCCATTTTTTTTTGTTTGTTTGTTTGTGTGTTACTGCTAAAAGTTTCCATATGAACGCTGTGGCGCATAACCGCACTGCCGCTCCCGCGTCCTACGCTTTGTGCGCGTGGCTGCGGACTTGTGCGACGTCATCAGCGGACGCCTTACCCATTGGCTAACGAAGTATCACTGTTTTCCTAGAGGCAGTGCAGAGCGTGCACCGGTGGTTCTCATTTCGGGGCCCGGGGTCCCACCAGGAGTACTTCAAGAGGTTCCAGGGGGTCCCCAGCAAAGTTATTAGATGTTCAACTTTAACATTATTTGATTTTGCAAGTCTTAACCCCACCAGAGAATGGGCAATAACGCCTATATATTTTAATCCATTTCACTGTTCTCTCCCTATAGTATGAGTAGGTGGTTTGGGGTAAATCATATCTAATAATAAATATCCAATAAAAATCTTCGTAGATGCTGGTCCCAGAAAAATAATCTCATTTTATGGGGTCCGTGGCCTAATGCGTATCAAATCTGAGGGTGCTTATTGTGACAACGGTTGGGAATTTAACCTGTCTATTATAAACTTTTGTTTCGATAGTGTACAGTGCGAAATTAGGCCACGCTGTTCTAACATTTTTCTGAAACATTTCCGTCGCTGTCCGGGGTGCTGAATCGTTTTAACAACGGATTTTATTCCTTTTCGTTACATGAAGGCGTACTTCGCCCATGTATAGTGAACATAATTGTTTGTTTGACTTATTTTTTCCAAAGTAAAACACAGTCCTGTAATGCCTTTTCAAATCACACGGTGTCAGTATAAAAGCAATCCATGCTTCTGAACGATGCGCCACAGCGGAAAGGCTCGTCCCTTGTTGTGCCTGGTGTTTCTAAATCTCCAAACCTTGTTGGAGTAACGACGTGAAATCTCGGCTCCGTGTTTTCTCTCTTGCTCCGTTGGATACGACTGTGATTTTCCCAAGGAAAATGACCAGCAAATATTTCATGGCTGAAGAATATTAGTTGTAGAGGATTATATTTTGGGAATCGTCCCACAATGGAACAAAGAGGACAACAGGCATGGAGAGAGCGATGGCGACGTGTTGTCTATATTTTTGCTTTGGTTGCGCTGAGGAGCTGGGCTTTAGGTGACATGAGATATTCCATCTCGGAAGAAGTAGAAGAAGGAACGGTTGTTGGAAACGTTGCCAAGGATTTGGGATTAGATAAGAACACGCTGAAAGACAGAGGATGTCGCATCGTGTATGGCTCGACAGAACCCCCTTTCCATCTGAACCAGGAGGATGGTGTATTGTATGTGAAGCGAAAGATTGACAGAGAGGAGGTCTGCGAGCGAAGCAAGGTTTGCTTGATCGACTTAAAGACGGTTTTGGAGAATCCACTAGAGGTCCATTATGTCGCGGTAGAAATACTGGATGTGAACGATCACTCTCCCAGTTTTCCAGAAAAAGAGAAAATATTAGAAATTTCTGAATCTGCATCACCAGGAATGCGATTTCAGTTGCAAGCTGCACGCGATGCAGACAGCGGCATACTGTCTGTTCAGCAGTATAAATTAAGTAATAATGAACATTTTCGCTTAGAGGTTAAAGATCGTGGCGAAAACCGTAAAACCCCTATTTTAATTCTCCAAAAGCCATTGGATAGAGAATCTGAAAATACTCATAATCTATTATTAACCGCTATTGATGGAGGTAAACCTCCAAGATCTGGTGAAATGAGAATAAATATAGATGTATCAGATGTTAATGATAATCCTCCGGTTTTCACAAAAGACACGTACTCTGTTCAAGTAAATGAAAATTCTGCTATAGGCACAACTATTATACAAGTAAATGCAACAGATCCAGACGACGGTTTAAATGGTGAGGTTGTTTATTCATTTGGTCATGACGTCGAAGGGAAAGTGCGGTCACATTTTGAATTGAATCCAAAAACAGGAGAACTAATTGTTTCAGGAATTTTAGACTTTGAAGAGAGAAGCAGATATGAAATTGATATCCAGGCATCAGACAGGGGCGCATCTATATTTACAACAGACAAAAGTGTCATTATTAATGTAATTGACGTCAATGACAATGCACCGGAGATCGAAGTGACGTCTTTTTCTCGAGCTCTCCCAGAAGATTCCAAACCAGGAACAACAGTGGCATTGATTACAGTAAAAGATTCAGACTCTGGTATCAACGGAAAAGTTATGTGTTTTATAAAGCAAGATGTTCCATTCACACTGAGTCCCTCTTCAAAGAATAACATGTACTCTGTAGTAACCAAAGCATTTTTGGATCGAGAAAAACAATCCCAATATGATGTTACAATAATTGCAAAAGACGCAGGTGACCCCTCTTTATCATCTGAAATGACAATGCACATTGATCTATCAGACGTTAATGATAACAGGCCACAGTTTTCAAGGAGCCCCTACACTTTCTATGTTACTGAGAATAATTCTCCTGGAGTCTCAATGTTTACAGTGCAGGCATCTGATCAAGACGAGGGAAATAATGCACTTATCTCCTACCATATTTTTAGAGGTGGAGAAAACAATTTAATATCGTTTTTAAACATCAATTCTGAAAATGGAGATGTAGTGGCCTTAAAAAGTTTTGACTTTGAATCGTTGAAAACTTTTCAATTCCACGTTTTGGCAACAGACTCTGGAACTCCATCTTTAAGCAGCAACGTCACAGTGAACGTGTTCATTCTGGACCAGAACGACAACACTCCAGTTATCTTGTATCCTGTCAATACTAATGGTTCTGCTGAAGGTGTGGAGGAGATTCCTCGAAATGTGGCTGCAGGACATTTGGTGACTAAAGTCAGAGCTTATGACCCCGATATTGGATACAACGGCTGGTTGCTTTTTTCTTTGCAAGAAGTTAAAGACCACAATCTGTTTGGTCTGGACCGCTATACTGGACAAATAAGAACACTTCGCTCATTCACAGAGACAGACGAGGATGAACATAAACTGGTCATACTGGTTAAAGACAATGGGAACGTTTCACTCTCAGCAACAGCTACTGTGATTGTCAAGGTTGTGGAGCCTAAAGAGGCGTTTGCAGCTTCTGATGTGAAGAGTGCAGCACATGACATTGAGGACAGTGGCCTGACATTTTATTTAATGATAACTTTGGCATCCGTTTCAGCACTTTTTATCATAAGCATCATCGTGTTGGTTGCAATGCAGTGCTCCAAAACCACAGACTATTCCTCAAAACATTTACAAGATCCAAATTACGATGGGACTCTGTGTCACAGCATCCAGTACAGATCTGGAGACAAGCGATACATGTTAGTTGGACCAAGGATGAGTATTGGCTCTACTATAGTACCAGGAAGCAATGGGAATACTCTTGTGCACCCTGATAGGAGACTTGCATCTAGAGAGGTAAGACAAACGTTCCGAACATTCTTTCTAACTCCAAAACACCACATGCTGATTTTAGATGAAATGCAATTACTCAAGTTAAAATACTTCAAATGTTTTGCAGATAGTCATACAGTAGTTGTGGCTGGGATTACATGTGTGTGGATGCATTGAGTGTTTTACCTTTGTAGACATTCCATTCTGTAATGGATTTCATGATTGTATTGGCTAAAATTTTGTGTTTGGGTGTAAATTATTTTTTAATCGTTTCCCGTTCTCTGGTTTTTGAGCTGTTGATTGGAACATGTCATAATGTAAAAACTTCACAACAGCTGTCTCAGAAAATACATGTTGAAGTCCAGTCTTCTTTTAACAGTCCTGCCAGAGATAAAGTAAAGCAGAACGGAGGTTGAAACTCTACTGTTGCACAAATATCAAATAAATGTAATTTATTATCTTTCTGTCATGCAGATGTAGCAGGTTGGATTTTTTTATACGAGAGACAATTGTTTGTGGCAGCAAAAGCTAGGAATTAGAGCCACTGGAGCATTGTATATAGGGGTCGATGCCGTGATTTTCTAACCACACACTTTACTCAAAATAATAACATGTTGTGTATTTTGTGTTCAAGATTCAAGAGGTTTATTTGTCACATACATATACATACTTTCATACATATATGCAGTTGCGGGTTTTGTAGATGCATCAGATGAATTCATAATCCATAATCTATAATGGGAGTTTCCAAAGTGGTTGAAATATGCACGAATCCATTTCTATTATTGCATTTGCCGATTGACAAAAAATATATCAAAAAGTCGTTTCGATTTTTTGACATTATGGGATGCTTTCCAAGAATCGCTACAATAGTGCTTGCTATGAGAGATATTCTGCGCGCGAGTGCTGTGAAAGCGCTCGCAGAAATAATAGGCGCGCGTGGCTCCTCTATACCCGCGTGTGGATCTCACTTACGCTCGCGGATTTTGCCACTCATATTTGCCGTCATGAAATCGCTCTTAAAAAAAAAATCCCACCCGCCTTCTCGCGGCCCGGTGGAAAATGCCCCGGTGGTTGGGAGCCTCTGTGACAGGCTCCATACAACTGAAACTGGGCGGCTCCCTGCCCCCTCGTAGCGTCAGACCAGACTTTAAAACATCTGGTGAATCCCTTTCGGGGTCTGCCTGGCAGCGGTCTCTCTGCATTTGAAAGACGTGAAACCCGGGAGACAGGCACAAGCATCCCTTTCAGACTGCTTCTTTTTTTCTTAATTTTGTGTGTGTTGCTGCTAAACCTTTCTTTCCATATCAACGCTGTGGCGCGTCTCCGCACTGCCGCTTCCGCATTCCCCGCTTTGTGCGTGTGGCCGCTGCGGGGGGCGTGGCCTGCGGACTTGTGGGACGCCTTCAGCAGAATAATTGTGCCTATTTTGGTCAGTTTCACTGTTCTCTTCCTATGGTATAGACAGGTGGTTTGGAGGAAATCATATCTAAAAAAATATATCCAATAAAAATCTACTCAGATGGTGGTCCCAGAAAAAATAATCTCATCAAAAGGGGTCCGTGGCCTAATGCGTATCAAATTGAGGGTGCTTATTGTGACAACGGTTGGGAATTTAACCTGTCAATAATTAACATTTGTTTCGATAGTGTACAGTGCGAAATTAGGCCACGCTGTTCTAACATTTTTCTTTAACATTTACGTCGCTGCCCGTGGTGCTGAATCGTTTTAACAATGGATTATATTCCTTTTTCTGACATTAGGACATACTCCGCATATATCTTATGGATATAATTGTTTGTTTGACTCATATTTCTATAATAAAAAACAGTCCTTTAATGCTATTTCTAATCACGCGGTGTCAGTATAAAAGCAATCCATGCTTCTGAACGATGCGCCACAGCGGAAAGGCTCGTCCGTTGTTGTGCCTGGTGTTTCTCAATCTCCAAACCTTGTTGGAGTAACGACGTGAAACCAGAGCTCCGTGTTATCTCTCTTGCTTCGTTGGATACGACTGTGATTTTCCCAAGGATAATGACAAGCAAATATTTGATGGCTGAAGAATATTAGTTGTAGAGGATTTTATTTTGGGAATCGTCCCACAATGGAACAAAGAGGACAACAGGCATGGAGAGAGCGATGGCGACGTGTTGTCTGTGTTTTTGCTTTGGTTGCGCTGAGGAGCTGGGCTTTAGGTGACATGAGATATTCCATCTCTGAAGAAGTGGAAGAAGGAACGGTTGTTGGAAACGTTGCCAAGGATTTGGGATTGGATAAGAACACGCTGAAAGACAGAGGATGTCGCATCGTGTATGGCTCGACAGAACCCCCTTTCCATCTGAACCAGGAGGATGGTGTATTGTATGTGAAGCGAAAGATTGACAGAGAGGAGGTCTGCGAGCGAAGCAAGGTTTGCTTGATCGACTTAAAGACGGTTTTGGAGAATCCACTAGAGGTCCATTATGTCGCGGTAGAAATACTGGATGTGAACGATCACTCTCCCAGTTTTCCAGAACATGAGAAAATATTAGAAATTCCTGAATCTGCATCACCAGGAATGCGATTCCAGTTACAAGCTGCACGCGATGCAGACGGCGGCATACTGTCTGTTCAGCAGTATAAATTAAGTAATAATGAACATTTTCGTTTGGAGGTTAAAGATCGCGGAGAATACGGTAAAACTCCTATTTTAATTCTCCAAAAGCCACTGGACAGAGAATCTGTCAAAACCCATGATCTACTACTGACCGCTGTTGATGGAGGTAAACCTCCAAGATCTGGTGAAATGAGAATAAATATAGATGTATTTGATGTTAATGATAACCTTCCAGTCTTCACTAAGGACTCATTTTCCGTTCAAGTACGTGAAAATTCTCCTATAGGCACAACCATTATACAAGTAAATGCAACAGATTCGGATGAAGGTTTAAATGGTGAGGTTGTGTACTCATTTGGTAATGACGTGGATGGAAAGGTACGTTCACGTTTTGATTTAAATCCAATAACAGGGGAAATAATTGTTTCAGGATTATTAGACTTTGAAGAGAGAAGCAGATATGAAATTGATATCCAGGCCTCGGACAAGGGTGCAGCTCCACTCACAACTGACAAAAGCGTCGTCATTAATATAATTGACGTCAATGACAATGCACCGGAGATCGAAGTGACGTCTTTTTCTCGAGCTCTCCCAGAAGATTCCAAACCAGGAACAACAGTGGTATTAATTACAGTAAAAGATTCCGACTCTGGTATCAACGGAAAAGTTATGTGTTTTATAAAGCAAGATGTTCCATTCACACTGAGTCCCTCTTCAAAGAATAACATGTACTCTGTAGTAACCAAAGCATTTTTGGATCGAGAAAAACAATCCCAATATGATGTTACAATAATTGCTAAAGACGCAGGTGACCCCTCTTTGTCATCTGAAATGACAATGCACATTGATGTATCAGACGTGAATGATAACAGGCCACAGTTTTCAAGGAGCCCCTACACTTTCTATGTTACTGAGAATAATACTCCTGGAGTCTCAGTGTTTACAGTGCAGGCATCTGATCAAGACGAGGGTAATAATGCACTTATCTCCTACCATATTTTTAGAGGTGGAGAAAATAATATAATATCATTTTTAAACATCAATTCTGAAAATGGAGATGTAGTGGCCTCAAAAAGTTTTGACTTTGAATCGTTGAAAACTTTTCAATTCCACGTTTTGGCAACAGACTCTGGAACTCCATCTTTAAGCAGCAACGTCACAGTGAACGTGTTCATTCTGGACCAGAACGACAACACTCCAGTTATCTTGTATCCAGTCAACACTAATGGTTCTGCTGAAGGTGTGGAGGAGATTCCTCGAAATGTGGCTGCAGGACATTTGGTGACTAAGGTCAGAGCCTATGACCCCGATATTGGATATAACGGCTGGTTGCTATTTTCTTTGCAAGAAGTTAAAGACCACAATCTGTTTGGTCTGGACCGCTATACTGGACAAATAAGAACACTTCGCTCATTCACAGAGTTAGACGAGGCTGAACATAAACTGGTCATACTGGTTAAAGACAATGGGAATATGTCGCTCTCAGCAACAGCTACTGTGATTGTCAAGGTTGTGGAGCCTAAAGAGGTGTTTGCAGCTTCTGATGTGAAGAGTGCAGCACATGACATTGAGGACAGTGGCCTGACATTTTATTTAATGATAACTTTGGCATCTGTTTCAGCGCTTTTTATCATTAGCATCATTGTGTTGATTGCAATGCAGTGCTCCAAAACCACAGACTATTCCTCAAAACATTTACAAGATCCAAATTATGATGGGACTCTGTGTCACAGCATCCAGTACCGATCTGGAGACAAGCGATACATGTTAGTTGGACCAAGGATGAGTATTGGCTCTACTATAGTACCAGGAAGCAATGGGAATACTCTTGTGCACCCTGATAGGAGACTTGCATCTAGAGAGGTAAGACAAACGTTCCGAACATTCTTTCTAACTCCAAAACACCACATGCTGATTTTAGATGAAATGCAATTACTCAAGTTAAAATATTTCAAATATTTTGCAGATAGTCATACAGTGGTTGTGGCTGGGATTACATGTGTGTGGATGCATTGAGTGTTTCACCTTTGTAGTCATTCCATTCTGTAATGGATTTCATGATTGTATTGGCTAAGATTTTGTTTTTGGGTGTAAATTATTTTTTATTCCTGTCCCGTTCTCTGGTTTCCGAGCTGTTGATTGGAACATGTCATAATGTAAAAACTTCACAACAGTTGTCCCAGAAAATACATGTTTAAGTACAATCTTCTTTTAACAGTCCTGCCAGAGATAAAGTAAAGCAGAACAGAGGTTGAACTTCTACTGTTGCACAAATGTCAAATAAATGTAATTTATTATCTTTCTGTCATGCAGATGTAGCAGGTTGGATTTTTTTATACGAGAGACAATTGTTTGTGGCAGCAAAAGCTAGGAATTAGAGCCACTGGAGCATTGTATATAGGGGTCGATACCATGATTTTCTAACCACACACTTTACTCAAAATAATAACATGTTGTGTATTTTGTGTTCAAGATTCAAGAGGTTTATTTGTCACATACATATACATACTTTCATACATATATGCAGTAGCGGGTTTGTAGATGCATCAGCTGAATTCATAATCCATAATGGGAGTTTCCAAAGTGGTTGAAATATGCACGAATCCACTTATTTTATTGCATTTGCCGAATGACAAAAAATATATCAAAAAGTCGTTTCGATTTTTTGACATTATGGGATGCTTTCCAAGAATCGCTACAATAGTGCTTGCTATGAGAGATATTCTGCGCGCGAGTGCTGTGAAAGCGCTCGCAGAAATAATAGGCGCGCGTGGCTCCTCTATACCCGCGTGTGGATCTCACCTACGCTCGCGGATTTTGCCACTCATATTTGCCGTCATGAAATCGCTTCTGAAAAAAAAATCCCACCCGCCTTCTCACGGCCCGGTGGAAAATGCCCCGGTGGTTGGGAGCCTCTGTGACAGGCTCCATACAACTGAAACTGGGCGGCTCCCTGCCCCCTCGTAGCGTCAGACCAGACTTTAAAACATCTGGTGAATCCCTTTCGGGGTCTGCCTGGCAGCGGTCTCTCTGCATTTGAAAGACGTGAAACCCGGGAGACAGGCACAAGCATCCCTTTCAGACTGCTTCTTTTTTTCTTAATTTTGTGTGTGTTGCTGCTAAACCTTTCTTTCCATATCAACGCTGTGGCGCGTCTCCGCACTGCCGCTTCCGCATTCCCCGCTTTGTGCGTGTGGCCGCTGCGGGGGGCGGGGCCTGCGGACTTGTGGGACGCCTTCAGCAGAATAATTGTGCCTATTTTGGTCAGTTTCACTGTTCTCTTCCTATGGTATTGACAGGTGGTTTGGAGGAAATCATATCTAAAAATAAATATCCAATAAAAATCTACTCAGATGGTGGTCCCAGAAAAAATAATCTCATCAAATGGGGTCCGTGGCCTAATGCGTATCAAATTGAGGGTGCTTAATGTGACAACGGTTGGGAATTTAACCTGTCAATAATTAACATTTGTTTCGATAGTGTTCAGTGCGAAATTAGGCCACGCTGTTCTAACATTTTTCTTAAACATTTCCGTCGCTGCCCGTGGTGCTGAATCGTTTTAACAATGGATTATATTCCTTTTTCTGACATTAAGACATACTCCGCATATATCTAATGGATATAAGGGTTTGTTTGACTCATATTTCTATAATAAAAAACAGTCCTGTAATGCTATTTCTAATCACGCGGTGTCAGTATAAAAGCAATCCATGCTTCTGAACGATGCGCCACAGGGGAAAGGCTCGTCCGTTGTTGTGCCTGGTGTTGCTCAATCTCCAAACCTTGTTGGAGTAACGACGTGAAACCTGAGCTCCGTGTTGTCTCTCTTGCTTCGTTGGATACGACTTTGATTTTCCCAAGGATAATGACCAGCAAATATTTGATGGCTGAAGAATATTAGTTGTAGAGGATTTTATTTTGGGAATCGTCCCACAATGGAACAAAGAGGACAACAGGCATGGAGAGAGCGATGGCGACGTTTTGTCTGTATTTTTGCTTTGGTTGCGCTGAGGAGCTGGGCTTCAGGTGACATGAGATATTCCATCTCAGAAGAAGTAGAGGAAGGAACGGTTGTTGGAAACGTTGCAAAGGATTTGGGATTAGATCAGAACACGCTGAAAGACAGAGGATGTCGCATCGTGTATGGCTCGACAGAACCCCCTTTCCATCTGAACCAGGAGGATGGTGTATTGTATGTGACGCGAAAGATTGACAGAGAGGAGGTCTGCGAGCGAAGCAAGGTTTGCTTGATCGACCTAAAGACTGTTTTGGAGAATCCACTAGAGGTCCATTATGTCGCGGTAGAAATACTGGATGTGAACGATCACTCTCCCAGTTTTCCAGAAAATGAGAAATTGCTAGAAATTTTTGAATCTGCGTTGATAGGAACACGGTTTCAGTTACAAGCTGCACGCGATGCAGACAGCGGCATACTGTCTGTTCAGCAGTATAAATTGAGTAATAATGAACATTTTCGTTTGGAGGTTAAAGATCGCGGAGAATACGGTAAAACTCCTATTTTAATTCTCCAAAAGCCACTGGACAGAGAATCTGTCAAAACCCATTATCTAATACTGACCGCTGTTGATGGAGGTAAACCTCCAAGATCTGGTGAAATGAACATACATATAGATGTATTTGATGTTAATGATAACCTTCCAGTCTTCACTAAGGACTCATTTTCCGTTCAAGTAAATGAAAATTCTCCTATAGGCACAACAATTATACAAGTAAATGCAACAGATTCGGATGAAGGTTTAAATGGTGAGGTTGTGTACTCATTTGGTAATGACGTGGATGGAAAGGTACGTTCACGTTTTGATTTAAATCCAATAACAGGGGAAATAATTGTCTCAGGATTATTAGACTTTGAAGAGAGAAGCAGATATGAAATTGATATCCAGGCCTCGGACAAGGGTGCAGCTCCACTCACAGCAGACAAAAGCGTCGTTATTAATATAATTGACGTCAATGACAATGCACCGGAGATCGAAGTGACGTCTTTTTCTCGCGCCCTCGCAGAAGATTCCAAACCAGGAACAACAGTGGCATTAATTACAGTAAAGGATTCAGACTCTGGTATCAATGGAAAAGTTATGTGTTTTATAAAGCAAGATGTTCCATTCACACTGAGTCCCTCTTCAAAGAATAACATGTACTCTGTAGTAACCAAAGCATTTTTGGATCGAGAAAAACAATCTCAATATGATGTTACAATTATTGCTAAAGACGCAGGTGACCCCTCTTTATCATCTGAAAAGACGATGCACATTGATGTATCAGATGTGAATGATAACAGGCCACAGTTTTCAAGGAGCCCCTACACCTTCTATGTACCTGAGAATAATTCTCCTGGAGTCTCAGTGTTTACAGTGCAGGCATCTGATCAAGACGAGGGTAAAAATGCACTTATCTCCTACCATATTTTTAGAGGTGGAGAAAATAATATAATATCATTTTTAAACATCAATTCTGAAAATGGAGATGTAGTGGCCCTAAGAAGTTTTGACTTTGAAACTTTGAAAACCTTTAAATTCCACGTTTTGGCATCAGACGCTGGAACTCCATCTTTAAGCAGCAACGTCACAGTGAACGTGTTCATTCTGGACCAGAACGACAACACTCCAGTTATCTTGTATCCAGTCAACACTAATGGTTCTGCTGAAGGTGTGGAGGAGATTCCTCGCAATGTGGCTGCAGGACATTTGGTGACTAAGGTCAGAGCTTATGACCCCGATATTGGATACAACGGCTGGTTGCTATTTTCTTTGCAAGAAGTTAAAGACCACAGTCTGTTTGGTCTGGACCGCTATACTGGACAGATAAGAACACTTCGTTCATTCACAGAGACAGACGAGGCTGAACATAAACTGGTCATACTGGTTAAAGACAATGGGAACGTGTCGCTCTCAGCAACAGCTACTGTGATTGTCAAGGTTGTGGAGCCCAAAGAGGCGTTTGCAGCTTCTGATGTGAAGAGTGCAACAAATGACATTGAGGACAGTGGTCTGACATTTTATTTAATGATAACTTTGGCATCTGTTTCAGCACTTTTTATCATAAGCATCATTGTGTTGATTGCAATGCAGTGCTCCAAAACCACAGACTATTCCTCAAAGCATTTACAAGATCCAAATTACGATGGGACTCTGTGTCACAGCATCCAGTACAGATCTGGAGACAAGCGCTACATGTTAGTTGGACCCAGAATGAGCATTGGCTCTACTATAGTTCCTGGAAGCAATGGGAATACTCTTGTGCACCCTGATAGGAGACTTCCATCTGGAGAGGTAAGACAATCATTCTGAACGTTCTAACTCCAGAACACCACCTGCTGATGTTAGATAAAATACAATGACTAAAGTTACAATATTTCAAATGTTTTGCAGATAGTCATAGTGGTTGTGGCTGGGTTTACATCTGTGCGGATGCATTGAGTATTTTACCTTTGTAGACATTTCATCCTGTGATGGATTTCCTGATTGCATTTGCTAAGAATTGGTTTTTCGGTGTAGACCGTTGTTTGTCCTGTTCCGTTATCTGGTTTCCGAACTGTTGATTGGAACATGTCATAATGTAAAAACTTCACAACAGTTGTCCCAGAAAATACATGTTTAAAGTCTCTGTTAACAGTTCTGCCAGAGATAGAGTAAAGCAGAACAGAGGTTTAACATCTACTGTTGCACAAAACTCAAATACATGTTATTTATTATCCTTCTGTCATGCAGATGTAGCAGATTGGATTTTTTGTACTGGCCCTCTGGAGTCCCTGCTGAATTCAGAGAAGCATTGTGATTTTGGTGTGGTCTGATATTTATCTAAATATAATCAACTCAACACACTTATACTCTAAAGTGGTTGATATATCTCCATGAAGGAAAATCGCAGCTACATTGATATGCCATCAATAGTTTGGTCAGTAATATTATGCAGCTTTTAGATAGATACAAAACACACAAGATATAAAGTGTACATTTTTGTATTTTGTGCTGCCGCCAGAAATGTTGTTATTCATAGCACACACTAGAATATTTTGACGAATTGTTTTGTCCATACAAAAGTTGTTCATCAAGGTCTTGGGTATACAATCAAGTCAAAAGAGTTGATCAAAATCTGATGTCTAAATAGGTAAAAACAAAGTTTTATCACGACTGCTCACAACTTTATTTCAGTTGACCCAAGGTGTTATGAGCTAATGACTTGAAAATTCATGACCCCCTGGGGGGCGGGGCGTTAGAGGTGTCATCTGAAGCAGGCTGGGCCCTCTCTCTGTCAGACTCTCAGACAAAGGAATGAGGCTGTAGGCTAGTGGGAGTGGAGCGATGCAAGAAATGTTTTTAGTTTTGAAAGATTTATTGAAGACATCACACAAACTATATACAAAAAGTCCAAAAAAAGGCTTTAGGTGAGAAGATTCAAGCAACTCCAGAACCAACAATCCCGTTCAAGTCAAATGACAATTGGAATTCATGAACAAAATCTATATATATAGAGTAGGAGCATGCGGTCTTGGCCTGCTCGCCGGTGTAGGTGCAAGATGAATTTCTGTGGCAGCTTGTTGAGGGGCTCTCATACTGTAAAAGCGAATTACAAAAAAGTGTAAGGAAATGTGATATTTACATCTGACATATCTCTACAGACTACATACATCACACCAGGCAGGGGAATGTCACATATTACATACAGCTTCCCAGCTTATAGACTGCATGCATGCATGCAAGCAAACACACACACACACACACACACACACACACACACACACACACACACACACACACACACAGTGCAAATTCCTTGGAAACATACCTTCGTATGGATTCTAGACTTAAAGACTGCGCGGCTATTGTGTGGCAACTTGGAGCGGGCTGTGTTTGTCACTGTAACTATTACTAAAACCAAAAGGTTGTAAGGCGCAGGCTAGGGCAAAGTGAAGAGGAGCGCAGAGCTGCATAAAGGCTGCGTGCTACTGTTTTTTAACGCTAAGCTTGCTTGGCAAAAGAACAATCCCATTTACCCTGCCGCTCCCGCCGGTAACGTTAGCTAACGTGACAGTGTCGTCGTCGCGGCAAACAGGACGCCATGAACGGTCTCTAGCTAGCTTAGCGAGCTACTCATCCACCTAGCGCTCTAGCTAGCTAACGTCAGCCTCAAAGGACGGGGCGTACAAGACGCAGACATTATTTCAACGTGAGCTTGTGCTTGCAAAAACAAAATGTTGCTCACTCATGGTCAGGTATTGGGTCCTCAGCTGGGCCAATTCTCGATGGAAAAATGCGTTCTTCCTCCCTCAGTATGAGGTCGTGACGATTCATCGAATCTGTCCATACGTCAGACTGGCGCGGGGCCGCCACCGCGTCCCGGCGGGGCGGGGCGTCGTTGTGCGAAGCAGAATCGGGACCGAATGGAAAGGATGCGGATCCGGGAGCCGCGAATCCATTGGCATGAAAAACAAGTGTCGGTTTGGAAAGACAGATAGAGAGAACAAATGCAAGGTCTTACTTAATGCCAGATCTAACCTATTTTATTTTTATTTTTTTGAAATGATCATATCATTCTAAAAACGGAATGTCGCGGTTCGAAGCTTTCTGGCTTTTTTGTTTGTTTGTTTTGCCGTGCGTGTTTGATAAAATCACGCGGAGGTAGAGAATACTCTGAAACCAAAGTCACGTTTTTCGCGCGGGCGAGATTGCCGACCTCAGAGAACTAGAGACAACTGTTTGGGGGCAGCAAAAGCCAAGAATTAGAGCCACTGGAACCTTGTCTATAGGGATGGATGCCATGATTCTCTCACCACACGCTTTACTCAAAATAGTAACATGTTGTGTAATTTGCAGATGCATTTGCTGAATCTCTAATGGGGGGTTCCGAAGGGGTTGGAAAATGCACTAATTTGTTATTGTATTGCGTTTTTCGAAAGAAGATAAAAAAAAAAAAAATACAAATCTTTTCGATATTTTCACATTGTGCGACGCTTTCCAAGAGTCGCTACGGAAGTGCTTCGCTTGCGGAGACATTCCGTGCGCGAGTGCTGTGAACGTGCTCGCAAAAAAAGAATATGCGGCTGTCATGAGTTCGCGTCTGAAAAATTCCCGCCCGCCCTCTCGCAGCCCGGTGGCTGGGAACCTCTGTGGTAGGCTCCGCAAAACTTCCGAGTGGAGGAAGGGGAACGCCACCTCTCGCCCCCCTGAGTCACACACGATGCGACATCCGCTTGTCTTGCAGCGTGTTCTAATCGAATCCCAAATCCTTGGCAACGTTTTGCCCAGAGTTGAAAACTTCTGGTCTGTCGTTCAAGTGTCTGCCTGGCGGCGGCCTCTCTGCATCTGAGTGACGTGAAACCCGTAAGACAGGCACAGCCGTCCCGGTGGCGATTAGTGATCTCATTCGTCCAGGCACGTCTGCAGCAGACGGTTTTCTGGCTGTTCCTTTATTTGTTTATTGTTTTGTTTGTTTGCGCGTTGCTGCTACACTATTCCTTCCATATGAACGGTGCGGCGCGTCGGCCGCTTTGTGAGTGTGGCTGCGGGGCGGCGCCGCTGGAATGCGAGGGGCGGGGCCTGCGGACATGTGTGACGTCATCAGCAGAGGCCTTACCCACTGGCTAACGAAGTATCACCGCTTTCCAAGAGAGTAGGGGGGAGGGAGCCGCCGGTGGCTCTCAACGTGGGGCCCGGGGTCCCACCAGGAGCACTTCAGGAGGTTCTAGTGGCGTCCCAGCGAAGTTATTAATACTTCAACATTATTTGATTTTACAAGCCTTAACCCCATTAGGGAATGGACGATAACGCCTATATATTTTAATCAGTTCCGCTGTTCTCTCCCTATGGTATAGACAGGTGGTTTGGAGTAAAATCAAATCTAATTATAAAAATCCGATGGTGGTCCGAGAAATATAATCTCATCTAATGGGGTCCGTGGCCTAACACGGATCAAATTGAGGGTGCTTACTGTGACAACGGTTGAGAATTTTACCTGTCTATAATAAATTTCTCTGTCGATAGTGTACAGTGCGAAATTAGGCCACGCTATTCTCACGTTTTTCTTAAACATTTCAGTCGCTGTCCGGGGTGCTGAATCGTTTTAACAATGGGTGTTATTCCTTTTCCATACATTAACGCATACTCCGCCTATATATAATTAATATAATTGTTTGTTTGACTTATTTTGCGAAAGTAAAACACAGTCCTGTAATACTATTTCTAATCACGCGGTGTCAGTATAAAAGCAATCCATGCTTCTGAACGATGCGCCACAGCGGAAAGGCTCATCCCTTGTTGTGCCTGGTGTTTCTAAATCTCAAAACCTTGCTGGGGTAACGACGTGAAACCCGAGCTCCGTGTATCTCTCTAGCTCCGTTGGATACGACTGTGATTTTTCCCAAGGATAATGACCAGGAACTATTTCATGGCTGAAGAATATTAGTTGTAGAGGGTTATATTTTGGGAATCGTCCCACAATGGAACAAAGAGGACAACAGTCATGGAGAGAGCGATGGCGACGTTTTGTCTGTATTTTTGCTTTGGTTGCGCTGAGGAGCTGGGCTTCAGGTGACATGAGATATTCCATCTCTGAAGAAGTAGAAGAAGGAACGGTTGTTGGAAACGTTGCCAAGGATTTGGGATTAGATCAGAACACGCTGAAAGAGAGAGGATGTCGCATCGTGTATGGCTCGACAGAACCCCCTTTCCATCTGAACCAGGAGGATGGTGTATTGTATGTGACGCGAAAGATTGACAGAGAGGAGGTCTGCGAGCGAAGCAAGGTTTGCTTGGTCGACTTAAAGACGGTTTTGGAGAATCCACTCGAGGTCCATTATGTCGCGGTAGAAATATTGGATGTGAACGATCACTCTCCCAGTTTTCCAGAACATGAGAAAATATTAGAAATTCCAGAATCTGCATCACCAGGAATGCGATTTCAGTTACAAGCTGCACGCGATGCAGATAGCGGCATACTGTCTGTTCAGCAGTATAAATTAAGTAATAATGAACATTTTCGTTTGGAGGTTAAGGATCGCGGCGAAAACCGTAAAAGCCCTATTTTAATTCTCCAAAAGCCATTGGATAGAGAATCTGACAAAACTCATAATCTATTATTAACCGCTATTGATGGAGGTAAACCTCCAAGATCTGGTGAAATGAGAATAAATATAGATGTGTCAGATGTTAATGATAATCCTCCAGTCTTCACAAAAGACTCATACTCTGTTCAAGTAAATGAAAATTCTCCTATAGGCACAACTATTATACAAGTAAATGCAACAGATCCGGATGAAGGTTCAAATGGTGAGGTTGTGTACTCATTTGGTAATGATGTTGATGGGAAAGTGCGGTCACATTTTGAATTGAATCCAATAACAGGAGAAATAATTGTTTTAGGAAATTTTGACTTTGAAGAGAGAAGCAGATATGAAATTGATATCCAGGCATCAGACAAGGGCGCATCTATATTCACAACAGACAAAAGCGTCGTTATTAATATAATTGACGTCAATGACAACGCACCGGAGATCGAAGTGACGTCTTTTTCTCGAGCTCTCCCAGAAGATTCCAAACCAGGGACAACAGTGGCATTAATTACAGTAAAAGATTCAGACTCTGGTATCAATGGAAAAGTTATGTGTTTTATTAAGGGAGATGTTCCATTCACACTGAGTCCCTCTTCAAAGAATAACATGTACTCTGTAGTAACCAAAATACATTTGGATCGAGAAAAACAGTCTCAATATGATGTTACAATTATTGCTAAAGACGCAGGTGACCCCTCTTTGTCATCTGAAAAGACAATGCACATTGATGTATCAGACGTTAATGATAACAGGCCACAGTTTTCAAGGAGCCCCTACACTTTCTATGTTACTGAGAATAATTCTCCTGGAGTCTCAGTGTTTACAGTGCAGGCATCTGATCAAGACGAGGGTGAAAATGCACTTATCTCCTACCATATTTTCAGAGGCGGAGAAAACAATGTAATATCATTTTTAAATATAAATTCTGAAAATGGAGATGTAGTGGCCTTAAGAAGTTTTGACTTTGAATCTTTAAAAACTTTTCAATTCCATGTTTTGGCAAGAGACTCTGGAACTCCATCTTTAAGTAGCAATGTCACAGTGAACGTGTTCATTCTGGACCAGAACGACAACACTCCAGTTATCTTGTATCCTGTCAACACTAATGGTTCTGCTGAAGGTGTGGAGGAGATTCCTCGAAATGTGGCTGCAGGACATTTGGTGACTAAAGTCAGAGCTTATGACCCTGATATTGGATACAACGGCTGGTTGCTATTTTCTTTGCAAGAAGTTAAGGACCACAGTCTATTTGGCCTGGACCGCTATACTGGACAGATAAGAACACTTCGCTCATTCACAGAGACAGACGAGGCTGAACATAAACTGGTCATACTGGTTAAAGACAATGGGAACGTGTCGCTCTCAGCAACAGCTACTGTGATTGTCAAGGTTGTGGAGCCCAAAGAGGCGTTTGCAACTTCTGATGTGAAGAGTGCAACAAATGACATTGAGGACAGTGGCATGACATTTTATTTAATGATAACTTTGGCATCTGTTTCAGCACTTTTTATCATAAGCATAATTGTGTTGATTGCAATGCAGTGCTCCAAAACCACAGACTATTCCTCTAAGAATTTACAAGATCCAAATTACGATGGGACTCTGTGTCACAGCATCCAGTACAGATCTGGAGAGAAGCGCTACATGTTAGTTGGACCCAGAATGAGTATTGGCTCTACTATTGTTCCAGGAAGCAACGCAAATACTCTTGTTCACCCTGATAGGAGACTTGTATCTGGAGAGGTAAGAAAATCTTTCTAAAAAACAATTAACCTGTAAATTTACAAATGCTCATTTCAAGTCACAATTCAATTTCACTACTCCGTCTTTAAGAGGCAACGTCACAGTGAACGTGTTCATTCTGGATCAGAATGACAACACTCCAGTTATCTTGTATCCAGTGAAAACTAATGCTTCTGGTGAAGGTGTGGAGGAGATTCCTCACAATGTGGCTGCAGGACATTTGGTGACTAAAGTCAGAACTTATGATGTTGATATAGGATATAATGGCTGGGTTATTATTTTCTCTACAAGATGTTTCTGACCACAATCTGTTTGGTCTGGACCGCTATACTGGACAGATGAGAACACTTCGCTCATTCACAGAGACAGAAGAGGCTGGACATAAACTGGTCATACTGGTTAAAGACAATGGGAACATGTCACTCTCAGCCACAGCTACTGTGATTGTCAAGGTTGTGGAACCTAAAGAAGCTTTCGCAGCTTCTGATGTGAAGACTTCAGCCAAAGATGTAGAGGAGAACAGCGTGATTTTTATCTCATTATAACTTTGTGCTCAGTCTCTTCAGTTTTGATCATAAGCATCATTGTGTTGATTGCAATGCAGTGCTCCAAAACCACAGACTATTTCTCCAAGTATTTACAAGATCCAAATGACGATGGGACTCTGTGTCACAGCATCCAGTACAGATCTGGAGACAAGTGGTACATATTAGTTGGACCCAGAATGAGTATTGGCTCTACTATTGATCCGGAAGCAATGGGAATACTCTTGCGGCCCCTGGCAGGAGACTTGCATCTGAAAAAGTAAGATACAGAATGCAAATATTGTTATTTAGTGTTACCCAAACAATAACTCTCTGGCATAACTTTCTGTTCCACACTCACACGAGAAGGGGCAATATTATCCATTTATGTCGTTACTCTGTTAATTGAAGGATTTCCTGGCATTTTCCTTTTTGCATGTTTTTAATAACCCTTTCCAAATATCAATACTGTTGCGTAAATATATGACTAAACGATCGTCGTTGTCCTTGGTGATGAACAATGTTTATCAATGCCCTCATTGGTTTATGAATCTTTTAAACGGATACGAATTTTCCTGTGAATCTCGTTCCATTCCTATCCAAGTGTAATTGGCGTATAGCCTATACAATGCATTTGCCACGCTTGTAAACCACAGCCCCGTAATATAGAGGTTGCAATCATTTTCCATAATAAATTACAAGAAGACAGAATGCTATTGACTGCGAAGGTTTTATTGTATGAGGAACTACGCCCAAATTTCATTCCGCCGGCTCATGTTTTATAAAAACCTGCAGTAGCTATTAAATAATCGTTGTCCATGTGTTTTTATGATTTTTTTTCAATCTTATTCATATGTTTTAACGCAACTTTTTTTTTAAACGAATTAAGGTTTCATGCTTTGATGAAAAGGCTTCGCTGGTTGTCAGCATTGCGATGTCCAGACGTTTGCCCAAGTGGCACAACATGACGAGTCGTTTTTCGATGTTACTCAGAATTGAATTCTCCTGGAGACCGTGTTTACAGTCCGCGCAGTTGATCACGACGCGGGTAATAATGAAATTACGCGTTCTACCATATTTTCAGAGGTGGAGAAAAAGCGACTTCTAGAGATGTGGGCAGAGAAAACTTCATTTGGCTTTTAAACATAAATTCGAATAATTGAAACTTCATACACATACACTGGGCACACAGCGCAAATAAATATATATGTTTTTCTATTCGGCGACCACGCCATTTTTCCCACCTTGTTGTTTGACATCTTGGCTCCTAAAACCTACTGGAGAGAAAAAAAAAAGCGAAAATGGCGCTGTCCTTGGTGCTGATATTGTTTTTGTTTGTTTGTTTGTTTTTTGTTTGTTTGTTTATTTGTTTGTGTTTGCAGTAGTTTGCGGATTCACTTTTTTGGAACACGGAAGTGCAAATACCTCGATACGCTTTGCCCAGTTACAACAGGCTCATTTTTTTTGTTCTGGTTGGATCAGTGGGGAGGGGGACGAGAATAACTACCTGCGGGAACTTTAGGACTTTTGCAATGAAACATCCGATCGCGCGGTGTCACTGCACAGGATGTTCAACGGAGTTGCGCGCCACTCCCACCCACCGCGGCGTCAAGCGTCCACCGCAGCGGCTCTGTTTGCGTCCGGAGCGTTTCTCAAGAAAACTCCCTCTTCGCATTCATGGATACTATTAAGATTTAGAAACATATATATATATATTTTTTTTTTGTATTGTGAAGGCGTAAACGCATCTCCGTCTGGAGTCATGGAACAAAGAAGCCGTGAGGCGCGCGGGGCACGGGGACGGCGCGTCGCCCTCACGGTCACGTTGGTTCTTTTGTGGAGTGTCGCCTCGGCTCAGATAAGATATTCCATCCAGGAGGAGGTAAAGGACGGGACTGTCGTCGGGAATGTCGCGAGGGATCTGGGACTGGACAAGAACACGCTACAAAACAGGAGATATCGGATCGTTTCTGGCTCCAGCGACGCTCTTTTCCGCGTGAATCCGAGCGACGGCAACTTGTACGTGAACCGCAAGATAGACAGGGAAGAGATATGCGAGAGGATGAGTACGTGTTTGATCAGCCTCAAAACCGTGCTGGAGAACCCACTGGAAATACACTATGTTGAAGTGGAGGTGCTCGATGTGAATGATCATTCCCCCAGCTTTCCAGAGGAAGAGAAACGGTTAGAGGTTTATGAGTCGGTGTTGCCTGGGGCTCGCTTCCAGCTGCAGCCTTCTAGAGATCCGGACGGAGGTCCGTTGTCCATTCAGCAGTACAAACTCAGCCACAACGACCATTTTCGGTTGGAAGTGAAGGATAAGGGGGAAGATGGAAAAATACCTATATTAGTTTTGCAAAAGTCGTTAGATAGAGAGGCTGCGAGGAGCCACTCGTTGGTCCTCACGGCGCTGGACGGAGGTAAACCTCCGAAATCTGGCGAGATGAAAATTCGAGTAGATGTATTGGATGTTAATGACAACACACCGATGTTCTCGAAAGACGTTTACTCTGTGATGCTCAATGAAAATGTACCAATAGGCACAACGGTGATACAAGTAAATGCAACCGATTTGGATGATGGTCCAAATGGAGATGTCGTTTTTTCATTCGGCAATAGCGTGAGTAACAGACTATATAAGCTTTTTGATATAAACCAAGCCACAGGTGAGATTCTTGTGAAAGGATTAATAGACTATGAAGACAAGGACAAATATGAAATAGAAATACAAGCATCTGACAAAGGCCTCCCCCCTCTAACTACAGAAAAAAGTGTAATAATTAAGATAGTTGATGTAAATGACAATGCACCTGAGATCGAAGTGACCTCGTTTTCCAACGCCATACCAGAGGATTCCCGACTTGGCACCACAGTTGCGCTTATCAGTGTGAGAGATTTGGACTCTGGGTTTAATGGGAAAGTTATTTGCTCTGTAAGTGAGGATGTGCCTTTCTCATTATCACCATCCTTAAAAGAAAACATGTATTCATTGGTCACAAAGTCACATCTGGATAGGGAAAAACAGTCCCACTATGACCTAACGATATTTGCAAAGGATACAGGTAGACCTGCTCTGTTATCTGAAAAGTCAATAAGTGTTGTTGTGTCAGATGTGAATGACAATGGTCCAGAGTTTTCCCTCAGCCCCTACACTTTCTATCTCAATGAGAATAACACTCCAGGAAATTCAGTATTTAGTGTAAAAGCGTTTGATGGCGATGATAATGAAAATGCTGCCATTTCATTTCATATTTTAAGAAATGGGCATGTGGACGATAAAACAGCATCGTTTTTAAACATCAATTCACAAAATGGCGACATTTTGGCACTTAAAAGCTTTGACTTTGAAACACTGAAAACATTTAATTTCCAAGTTATTGCTACAGACTCTGGAACTCCATCTTTAAGTAGCAACGTCACAGTGAACGTGTTCATTCTGGACCAGAACGACAACACTCCAGTTATCTTGTATCCAGTCAACACTAATGGTTCTGCTGAAGGTGTGGAGGAGATTCCTCGAAATGTGGCTCCAGGACATTTGGTGACTAAAGTCAGAGCCTATGATGCTGATATTGGATATAATGGCTTGTTGCTATTTTCTCTTCAGGAAGTTAAAGACCACAGTCTGTTTGGCCTGGACCGCTATACTGGACAGATAAGAACACTTCGCTCATTCACAGAGACAGACGAGCCTGAACATAAACTGGTCATACTGGTTAAAGACAATGGGAACGTGTCGCTCTCAGCAACAGCTACTGTGATTGTCAAGGTTGTGGAGCCCAAAGAGGCGTTTGCAGCTTCCGATGTGAAGAGTGCAGCAGCTGAGGCTGGCGACGACAATATGACGTTTTATCTGATTATTACCCTGGGATCAGTTTCTGTACTGTTCCTCATCAGCATTATAGTTTTGGTTGCAATGCAATGCTCCAAAACCACAGACTATTCCTCAAAGCATTTACAAGATCCAAATTACGACGGGACTCTGTGTCACAGCATCCAGTACAGATCTGGAGACAAACGGTACATGTTAGTTGGACCCAGAATGAGTATTGGCTCTACTGTAGTTCCAGGAAGCAATGGGAATACTCTAGTGTTGCCAGACAGGAGGCGTCCTTGTGATGAGGTAAGGAAAATGATGGCAAGTGGTGATATTCTGTGAAATGTCTGGTTATCAGTTTATTTTTTATCTGTATGGATGTAATGCTGCATTGATCTGGTTTATGCATACATATAAAGTGTTTGGAGTTCAGTAGCCGTTTTTCAGCAGTAAAGTTTAGATGTTAGTAAAGTCAGTTCAATACATCCCATACCTTTGAGATTTGAGAGTGATGGAGCATTCATTGATTATCTACCAAACGGCTGCTGCAGAGTATTGTTTGAAACAATACGCCGGCCTGACATTAGGAAACATGAGGTATAGGATAAAAATGCCCACTCCACTCCATTTCCATCTTATCTTCCAAACAGGCTATATATATATAATTTATTTTATTTTTTTCAATTATGTTATATATATAAATAAAATAAATGTATTTATATATTTTTAATTCATTTTCAATTATGTTATATATATATATATATATATATATATATATATATATATATATATATATATATATATATATATATATATATAACATAATTAAAAATTATGTTCCAGTTGTAAATCTGTCACAAATGTTACATTTACAAGAAAAAATACCAGTTTTAATAAAATCTTCCATATTCAGGTATAATACAACAGTCATCTTGGGTTTGATAATGTTCCCAGCTTTGACAACCTTGATAAAACATTTTTTATGATATCTTTCAGAGCGAGGAATGTCGTTTCAATGCATTCTATGTATTGATCTCGTCTGGATGTTTCACTTCAGCATAGTTGTTAACTATGGGATATACTGTTTAATTGAAATCGTAGTACATTTTTGATTTTTGACCTAAGCCTTGAATACTGATTAAGCTATCCAATGAATTGAGTGTCCTTTTTAAGAATGAGGCAGGTTTCCTTGTGTCTTACTAGCACAATCAATTGATTTGCCTAAAAAAAATAGAGTGTTGTGGAACTAGTAGTTGTATATTTTGATACTTTGGAAAGGGAGTTAACAGTATTTAGAATATAGCAAATACATTTAATAAATGATACATATTAAAAATATCTTTCGAGAGAGCATGCACAAGATTTGGTCTGCTGATGTTTGTGTAAGTCTGTGACGCAGCTACTGTAGCTCTGGTTGTTACAGGACAAAGTTGCTGCAGCACAATTTCATAACTACCCTTTGCGATGCCAAATCCTATTGTAAGCCTGTTCATTTCAGCAGCTGTGATATGCTGTTCTGATATGTTGTTGTATATCATTAAATGGTAAAACTGCATCCTGCGATGCAACATCAGATCTCCTGATGTCAGTGCTCAAGTAGAATAACCATTCAGCAGCGTTGTGTATTTCTTCAGTGATACGCAGAGTTTGACTTCTTGGAGTATTGATTCAGATAAAGTTTTCAAGTTTCAGCATATTTCGGGACGTTCATGACTTGCCATTTTGGACTATATAAGATTTTTTTTTTTTTTTTAATCTATCACAAAGACTGCACTTTTAATCCCTGCTCCACCTGTCTTCACTAACATGGCAGTGAAGAGACGTGGAGCAGGGGTGGAATAAGATACTCGGTCTCCGAAGAGCTGAATGAAGGATCTCAAGTTGGGAATGTGGCTAAAGACCTCAGTCTGGATGTCATTGCTTTGATAGGTAGGGGATTTTGCATTGTGTCTGGACGATGGCGTCATATATTTGAACAGAAAAGAAAGAGATCAAGAAGAGCTGTGCGAGTGAAGCAGTGTGTGAATATGTGTGATACATAAAAACCCTTCTGGAGAGCCCACTTGAGATCCACTATGTCTCTGTGGAGGTGTTGGATGTGAAGGACTCCAGTCCCAGCTTCCCCAAAAAGGAGACGCTTTTGGGTATATTTTAGTCTCCATACATGTACGCTGTCGTCACCAAATTGACCCCGAAAAGAGGGGATTGCTCTGATTAAGACGTGACATACTTGCCTTATCTTTTTTTTACAAGTATCACTGTGTTGAATGTGAGTGATAACAGTCCAGTGTTTTTTTCAGTCCTTTCTATATTCATGAGAATGATGTTCCTGGGTAATTGATGTTTTCAGTTAGTGCTTCTGATGAAGACACATATACATCATGAGAGTGGGATAATTTATGCATGTGTGACAATGAACAAATTGAACAAGTGTTCATTATGATGACACTGGATATAACACCTGTGCATTTTCTTCATTGCAGGAAGTTGCTGACCAGAGAATGAGTATTGGCTCTACTGTAGTTCCAGGCAGCAATGGGAATACCCTCGTGGTCGGTCATAGGAGACATCAATTTGAAGAGGTAAGACAAAAACAATTGATCAAGTCTGTATAAATACAAATACCATACATGTAAATGTGCGCAACAATGATTTAAACATTCTGAAAGTCTCAGTTTGGAGGTTTGATGGGATGAGGAATCATATGATATATCAAATCATATGAAGTATTACTGCAAACACCCATCCATCCATCCATCCATACGCCCGTTTCCACATCAGGGTCTTAGAGAGCCCGGAACCTAATTCATCTGACACTGGGCGTAAGGCAAGGATTAGTCCAGGATCACACACATTCACTCACACAGCATCTTAACCTGGGGTCAGGTCAGAGTCTCCAAATATCCTACGCTGCATCTCTGGAAGTGGGAGGAAACAGGACCACTCCAAGCAAAAATTCATTTGGACTGTTTAGGTTTTTATGTCCTTGTGCTGCGTTGTCTATACATATAACTGAATGTATCATAGCACAATCCAGACTTTGACAACCAACATCTATCAGATGTTTTTTTTTTTTTTTTTCATTTTTTTAACGTTTGTTATGCAATCATAGCAATCACTGATTGATGATATATAGCATGACATGATCTTGATTCAATGTTTTGCATGGTAATATTCCCTCGGTTCCCTTGGTCTATTATTTACGTTTACAATTCAGTAAACAAGTCTGCAGACTTCATTTATAAATAAAATGCATCTCAGCATGGTGGCCCTTGTAATCTAATCAATAGTATAGTTTACAAGCTCATCTTTGAGCTCTTTGAGTGTTTGACACGTATAGTAACTACTTGCAGTAGTTCTTGGCTAGCTTTTCTAGCTTAATACCTAAATGTCTGATTGATTCTTTGTCAACACAATTGTATTTTCAACAACATATAGTCACATATTACAATTTCATTATCCCTCTATGGGCATGGTCATCTGAGCTACTCCATCCATTCTTCAAAATTAGATCACATGTGGGTGTTCTGATAGAAAACAGTACAACTCCTATATCATGGCCTTATTTATGTTGGTTTACAGACGTGCATGTAGTGCTGTGTGGCTGTGCAGGTATTCTTTTTCTGTGTATCTAGATGTGTGTCTCTCCTCGCTGGCTGGGGTTGAGGCCACACTTAAGCCATCACTTGCTGGGCAACAGCAGAGAGCAGCCCGGAGCTAGTGTGCAGTGACTCACAGCCCACAGACAGTCAGAGGGGGGGGTTGGGATGCAGTGCTTTGCCAGAGATCTGCCAGTAAATGAAGGCTTGCAATGCAGCAAGCAATTAATTTTTTCAGGTTGAGATTTCCTCTCTTTGTCTGTGATCTGTTATTCAGTGCCAGTGCCACAACGAGAGCTGATTTTTTCACATGATCTTGATTCAACACAAATACTAACAAGGGCTTTTAATGGCATCACAATTTACTGCTACAGCCTCTGTTGAGCCAAAGGGCTGCTCTATAAACATCATAATTGAATAGCTTTAAAGATGCATTTCACAGCAGTTATGAACATCTGCATGAAGTAACACACATTTGAAAGGATATGGTGTTTGTTGCCCATAGCAACACCGTAGCAGATCCACCCCTGAATGTTCTCGTTTCCACGGCAAGCCTCATGCGCTCTCAGCGGTCCTAGCAACAGTGAAAGAGAGAATGAGGGAGGAACTTATGGAGGGAGCAGCACAGGACGGGGGAGGGGATACATCTTCTATATGGCTCCTCTGTAGCCATATCTCATAGTATACCATGAAAAATAGGTTTATTTAGAAACTAACACATGTATTATATCAGTAAAATCCCTATTTGAAGTTGCCAGGCAGCATGCAGGGCAACACATAAGCAACAGCACCGCTAGGAACACGCCTGAGCTCCTAATTAGATATTCCATAGTATGTAGATTATCTCTTCTCTCTGAACAACTGGGTCAACCATAGATTACTTGCCTAAAAATGACATGCAGCAAAAAATACAGTGATTTTCGTTTTATTTGACTTATTCTGAATGTTGATTGGAAGGCTGCACTCGTGAGTAGGGCTGCCACTTTTGTGAAATTTTATTTTACGATTACTTGTCATGCAAATAATTGCGATTAACTATTTAACTGCATCTTTTTTTTTTCTTTTTATGCCATGATGATAGTATAATCTCATAATACTAATACATGTCTACCTTTTGCAGAAAAGCCATATGTTGATATAGAACATTGAGATTAAATTTGGATGGAAACATGATTGGGGAATCAATTTTACTAAATAGTCACTGTCAGCTAAAATTGTTGTGATAATGTAATAAATGTGACAGCTCTACTCGTGAATGTACTGTGGATATGAAGGGAAAATATAAGAGACAGCAGACAGACAATTCACAATATTTAAAGAAAAAGAGTAAATGCAGCTTCCTGAACTAACTACTTGAATCACTGTCTGAAATGTCGTACTACGTACTTCATACTATCCTCCAGCGTACTTAACTGTGTGTAAAAAGAATGATGGCCTATGGTATATGACATACTACCTGTCATATTCCCTCTCCACTTTCTTTCAGCACGTTCTGGGTTGATGATGACGCTGTAGAGAACATTTTACCAATTTTTACCATGGCCTTCACAATGCGTTGTGGGTTAGGACTGTATGGTGGAATAGGACTGCTTAGTTTTGCAATTTTTGCGTACTACAATATTGCATGACATATGGTATGCCACCCCGGTACATTTCACCTACTATTTGAGCATTCTATGCTTTCAGACATACTTAACACCTTCACATACTTATTTGGCGTACTAAATAGTTCGCCAGTATGCCATTTTGGACAAAGTTTATCTGTGTAATGTTGTTCAGAACTATACACTGTGCTGATTATTCATTCTGTATGGGTGTACACGTTTGTCTGTGTGTGGTTGTGGCATTTATGTGTTTATGAGTGGTGTCTGTGTGTGCAATACAGAAATAGTGCCAAGCTGTTCTTGGACAGCAGATGCCCATATGAGATTTACTGCAGTGATTAAAAATGAGTGTGTCTCATTGAAGTGCTGTCGTGACCTCAGTGGATCACATGGGTTCAGTCCACAACATGACCACATGCAGACCATGCTGCATCTGTGTTATAATATGTCTTTTTAATATATCTTTTTCATATATATATATATATATATATATATATAATTCACACATATACACACACACACACACACTGATCAGCCACAACATTAAAACCACTAACAAGTGAAGTGAATAACATGGATTATCTCATTCCAATGGCACCTGTCAAACGGTGGGATATATCAGGCAGCAAGTGTCAGTTGTTGAAGTTGATGTGTTGGAAGCAGGACAAATGGGCAAGCATAAGGATCTGAGCGACTTTGACATGGGCCAAATTGTGAGGGCTAGATGATTGGGAGCATCTCCAAAAGGTTTTGTGGGGTGTTCCCGGTATGCAGTGGTTAGTACCTACCAAAAGTGGTCCAAAGAAGGACAACCAGTGAACTGGTGACAGGGTAATGGGCGCCCATGGGGTGTGAAGTCTAACCCGTTTTGTCCGATCTCACAGAAGAGCTACTGTAGCACAACTTTGTGAAAAAGTTAATGCTGGCTATGATAGAAACGTGTCAGAACACACAGTGCATCACAGCTTGCTGTGTATGGGGCTGTGTAGCCGCAGACCGGTCAGTGTGCCCATCCCTGACCCCTGTCAACCGCCGAAAACACCTACAATGGGCACATGAGCATCACAACTGGACCATGGAGCAATGGAAGAAGGTGGCCCGGTCTGATCAATCACGTTTTCTTCGACGACATGTGGATGGGCGGGGTTAGGGTCCGATCCGATCAAGCATCTGTGGAATGTGCTGGAACAACAAACCCGATCCATGGGGGCCCCACCTCACAACTTACAGGACTTAAAGGATCCACTGCTAACGTTTTGGTGCCAGATACCACAGGACGCCTTCAGAGGTCTTTTGGAGTCCATGCCTCGATGAGTCAGAGCTGTTTTGGCGGCACGAGGGGGACCTACACAATATTAGCGGTAATTAGTGGTGGCTTTAATGTTATATGTTTATATCCTTTTTTTAAAGTAGGTATTGATATTGCTGCTTTGGCAAGCATGTCAATCTTGAAAGTAGATGATTTTACCGAGAATAAAACATTGATGAACAATTCTAATTAAGCTCCTTTAAAATGTAGTTTACACAATATAGTATACACACACATAATACGTGTGTGTGTAATGTATCGAATGTATTCTCATTCTTATCCCTTGTTATCTTGGGCTGGGGCTGTGGCCGCTCACGCCATGACATTCCGCTCGCTTGGCTTAGCTCATCTGTGCAATTGTGTTATCATGTCGTGTGTCGACACCGAGAGCAGCTCAGTGCACCTTGGTATTCTGCGTCTCGGTTGCTTTTGTTAATTGGGAGACTGCCCTTCCCAAACTGAAGTGTTGTCAGGGACACAGGGAAATAGGTTATAGGGGACAGGCTGAACATCAGACAGAAAACAAAGCTTTTAAGCATGAGCACAATAATTCCTGCAGCTCGGGAGAATTTTACGCAGCTTGAGTACACACACACACACACACACGTCATGCACGCGACACACACACACAGACACACACTCCGATACAGTCTGCTCCAGCAGCAAACAAGCTTTCCGTCTCCTTTTCCCGCCTCTGATTTCTTCCTGTTTCCCTCCCCCCTCTCCCTCCCAAGTCTTTGCCCTAATTTTCGTCTTCTTTTCTCTTTGTTCCCTTATCTACATTCCCTTCTTCTCTCCAAAGCGTGATTCAAAGCCCAATCTTTAGTGCGGTTCTTTCGTAATAGGAATGTGAATGATACTGGAATACGCACGCTACCCTACATTCGTTTTTAGGGGGGGGGGGGGGTGTTCTGCCTGTCTTCCCCTTGCACCACTCTCCCTCTGTAGTATAGCCGCTAACGCTCTCTTGTGCTCTCCTCCCCCTCTTAGCCACTATTTCTCCCTCTCATGCCCACCCCGTCTCTCTTATCCACTTGCTTTTCTTGCTCTCTGTTTCTCTGCCTGATGCCTGCGGGGTTGTGGTTGTTGATCCTGCATGTGCTGTTAGCTGTTGTGTGTCAGTGGGGCACACGCTCTCTGCTGCTTTCGCTTTTATTGTCAGGACATGGCGTCTCTCACAATGAGGTCAGCTCTGTGATGGTAATCAAGTTTACACACAGAGCAGCGCACAGCCTCTGCTATCTTTGCGTTCACGCGGCTTCACATGTTGGTGCGACCAAACACTGGCTCTGGAGCGAGCGCTGAACGCGCATAAACACGCGCACATGTACGCATGCACACATATTCACTTACCGGTGTTAGCCTAATCCATTTTGTACTGAGGCACACTCCCATAGTGAGAGAGTGAGTGAGAGAGAGAGTCAGAGGAGTCCACGAGGGCCACAAAAATATCGCTCAGCTATTCTGAACCCAAAGGAGCCCATCCCAGTAATGTCAGGGGTTTTGTCGACACAGAATTCAAACCATATCAAAGTCCTCTGAAAGCTATGACATAGTGTTTGCAAGGGGGTCTCTGTCTTTTACTATATAATAGTAAACCAAATACCACGCATTAGGCATGAGGCCATCCATCACACACCAGGCAACATCCGCCAGCTTCCAGATGAAGCCCTCAGAGTTGAGTTTGTGTGTGAATACATGGGGTTATGAAGTCGTGAAAATCCTTTCTCAAGGATACGACTTGTATTAGGCCCGCGTCATTACAGGAATAACTAGCAGGGTTTTGTCAGCGTCCTAGAAGTACCATCCCATTCTCAAAACCCTATTTTGCTCCTGCTAAGACAAGACAAGCCTTTAGCTATCCGCCTTGTAAATACACCTCACACCGTATCTGTTTGGGCTTTATTAACATTTCATTGGGCCTGCTGTTTAATATTTACAATTTTTCTTTTGGAGAACAACCCCAAACCTGTAAATTAAGTGTAATTATGCTTGGCTACTTACTGTATATGTTGCTAGGCTTGCATACCATTTCAAGCAGTTTCTCCTTCCCTCATATCTTTCGGTTAATTTAAGTTACTTTATGCACATTTACTGACACAATACAGATACATACCATCAGATAAATAACAGAACACATATGTCTTGCTTCCGATAGCATACTCTGACTTTAATAGTATTTCTTTATTTAGTCATTTGAGTACACACTTAAACATTATTGCTGTTTTCCTCCAAGTTATGTTTGTATTATTTACCCCTCTCATTGCTGTGTCCTACCAGGTCCGGAACAGCCAAACCATGCGTTTCCCAAACCAGATGGTTTAAATGCAGGAAGAGGGTCGCTCGAGTGTACCAAGTCCTCTGGTGTCATGGGGGCAGGAAATCCACTAAGTCACATAGTTACTAGTTAAAGTTGATTTCAATTGTATGTTTTGGCATTTATTCACTTTGTTAAAACATAATTTGTTATCCAGAACCATGGAACATTGACTGAAATCTGTGTTTGTATGTGTAATGTTAACAAAATGTTGTATTTGTCTACCCCATGTGTCTGTATTGGTCCGATGTACCAGTATACTGTATATACTCTTGTGTGTCAGATGGGATTGTTTCAGTTCATGGTGTAGTTTGTATGAATTTCAGCACCAGTCTATTTCGTTGGCCTTATTTATTAGGCCTAGGATGTTACGTTTGTGTTACATTTCCATGTTACACTTGTTTGCTTGACTTGAATAAGTTCAGAATATATTTAAATCTTACATGCAAGTCCTTGTGCCTAACTTGGTCCCTAACACTGTCATCTACATAAGTTTAATGAGTACATTTTATTACCTTCACATGCACAGTTGCTAAATCAGACCAGATCATTGGTCCTGCTGCAAAGTTACACAGCTTGAATGCACTGGACTATAACAATTGCAGGTTGGTTCACTTGATGTTATTGAACATTAACTGTACTGCCTGTTGTAAATATAGCAGTTAATACTTAATTTGAGGACACTAGCTCACAGGGTTGAGAGTGGTAGAAGTTGGGGTTTGGTTGGGGTTCAGTTTGGGGTCATGCAGGAGGAGACACAATTGCCAATGCATTTGTAATTTCTATGGCTTGCTTTAGCAGTCGCTAATTGTATATTATTGTATTATTATTGTATACCTGGGCCCTACTTGCACTGACCTGTCTCATGTTAGTCTCATGTTAATTTGCCTTTTACGTTCTAACTTCTAAAAAAACACATATATATCTAACTCCACTAGTGTTGCTTGTTCCTAGAGAAGGTTTAGCTGTAACTGTGATATACAGTGGTTTGATACTGTGACAAAATGCACTTACTGCAAGTCTCTTTGGACAAAAGCGTCTGCTTAATGACATAACGTAATGTATATGGTTACCGATTGCTCCTTTAAGACTACAAGCTAAGCATGCTATCGAAGTAATATCAGCAGAAGAGAACCAATAACAAAATACTTGAGCTTAACTAACACCATAAATGAAGCATGCTTAAGCAAGTTTGGGACCCCTTAAACCATGGAAAAATAAACAAGGTGTTTGTTGTTTATTTCTTTTTACTCTGTGCATTAGTGAATTGTCTAATAATATGTCTATGTTAAAAATAGACATGTCATCATAAAAAAAAAAAAAAATCTTTGTTATTTTCTATTTTATTCTATTTTAAAATCTACAAACATTAAGAACAGTTGCTGGGGTTATTTAATCATTGTGATTTTTGAAATGAATTTGGTCAGATTGAACAATATTGTATATATACTGTATCGCACACATATTTAGTGCCGCTTACCCGCTTAACAGGTAGGCTGAAGTTGTCATGATCCATCCATCAAGAGCTCCATAAATCATTTCTGCATCATCATTACTTCACACTTAAATGACTCTCATATCTATATGACCTGTATTCAAAATATTTGACCATAGTATACTTGTCTCAGTCTGACTGATGATCTTTTAGTTTGACAGTTGGTAATCTAGCTGCTTAGCATGGCTGTGATGTCAGTTTCTAAAAAAAAAAAAAAAGAAAAAAATATATATACTTGTCTGTAGTCATGGTTGTGTTTTGAAATAATAAACTATCCTATAAGAAAACTGTATTTTTTTTTGTCATTTATTTGACTGTATCAGAAGTTGTTTGAACATCGGCTGTGAGGTTTCAATTGCAATAAAATAGTGTTTTATTTGAGAATGATTGATATCCATATATTGTCAAGTCACACTTTATTTATATACCGCATTTCATACCAGGGCAACACAAAAAAAAAAGAAAAATATATCCCTAAAAAAAAAATGTCTACAATCATAAGAACAGTCAGTGCAGAATAAACAAATCTCATAACACACACACACACACACACACACACACACACACACACACACACACACACACACACACACACACACACAAACACACACACACACACACACACACACACACACACACACACACACACACACACCTGCATTTAAGTGTTGAGTGTGGGGGCCTCTCTCAGGTTCTCAGGCAGGGTGTTCCATCTACTTGGGGCATAGATACAGAAGGCATCCTCCCCTGCTTTAGAGTTAGTACAAGGGATGGTTAAAAGACCACTGCCTGTGGACCTGAGAGTTCTTGCTGGTTCTTGTGTAATGAGCATTTATTTTACTACTGAGGCCCAAATCCACTCAGAGCTTTATATACACGTAGCAGAATCTTAACAATAATCCTAGTTTCAACAGGGAGCCAATGTAGAGATCTGGGAACAGATGTGATGTGTTCAAACATTTTTGTGCCAGTGAGAACACGTGCAGCTGCATTTTGGATTAACTGTAGCCGCTGCACAGCTGATTTGGAAAGGGTGGTGAATAGGCCATTACAGTAGTCCAATCTACTCGTTATGAATGCATGGATTAATTTTTCAGAGTTTGATTTTGAAAGGAAGCCTCTTAATTTTTTAATATTTTTTAGATGATAGAAGGCTGATTTTGTGTTGTGATTGATAGGGCTCTTAAAATTTATGTCGCCGTCTATGGTCACACCCAAATTTCTGGCTTCATTCTTGCTCTCCAGAGACAGAGAACATAGATGGGCTGCAATTTTTTGTCTCTGAGCCATTGCACCAAAAATGGGTGTTTCTGTTTTATCTTTGTTCAGTTGCAAAAAGTTCTGTGACATCTATGCATTAATATCATTAAAACACTGAATGAGGGAGTGTATGGGGAGTAGTTCATCAGGAGATAGGGATATGTACAGTTGTGAATCATCTGCATATTTATGGTAATTTATTTTGTGTTTCTTTGTAATATGTGCAAGTGGGAGCATATAGAGGTTAAACAATAATGGTCCAAGAATCAAACCTCGAGGCACTCCCCATACAATATCCACTTTGTTCCAGACAAAATCTCCAATGGGCACAAAGAACTGCCTGTCCTGTAGGTAGGTTCCGAACCAGTTTATAACCGGGCCAGATAGGCCAACCCATATTTCTAATCTCAGTAATAAAATGTGATGGTCAACAGTGTCAAAGGCAGGACTGAGATTCAGGAGCAGAAGAACAGATCGTTTTTTAGAATCAGTGTTCAGGACGCTCTGACTGACGTAGACTGGGACGTGTTCCAAGCGAGTTCAAGTGACGTCAGCGAGTTTACGGAGGTTGTAGTGAGTTTTGTGGCTACGCTCGCGGATGAAATCGTTCCCACGGTGAAAGTTCGGATATTTCCAAACCAGAAGCCATGGGTTGATAAATCCATCCGCTGCGCTCTGAATGCGCGCACGGCCGCTTACAACGACGGACTTGTATCTGGTAACATGGACAACTACAAAGCGGCGTCGTACAATCTGCGGAGGGCGGTGAGGGACGCCAAACGGACGTACAGAGACACCGTGGAGCTGCAGATGGAGCGGGGGGACACAAGACGCTTGTGGGAGGGGCTGCGAACAATAACTAACTACAAGAGCAGCTCCTCCCCAGCCACGAGTGCGGACGCCTCCCTGGCCGACCAACTGAACTCCTTTTATGCGCGGTTCGAGTCTGGCAGCAGCACCGCTAGCTCGCCGGCTAATTGGAGTTACACCGCTGGGGACGAGCGCGCACTCTCAGTGTCCGTGCACGAGGTCAGGAGGGCTTTGATGCGGGTGAACACCAGGAAAGCTGCGGGTCCAGACGGCATATCTGGACGAGTACTGAAGACCTGTGCTAACCAGCTAGCTCCAGTGTTCACCACAATATTCAACATCTCCCTGGCTGAATCAGTGGTCCCATCCTGCTTCAAGAGGTCCACCGTCGTTCCTGTCCCGAAGATCGCCTCTCCAACCTGCCTGAATGACTACCGTCCGGTGGCCCTCACCTCGGTGGTCATGAAGTGTTTCGAGAGGCTGATTAAGGATTACATCTGCGCCTCCCTCCCCCGCACCTTGGACCCGTTGCAGTTCGCGTACCGGCAGAACAGATCCACGGATGACGCGGTCTCCCAGGTACTGCACACCACGCTCACGCACCTGGATGGCCAGAAGGGGGCCTATGTGAGAATGCTGTTCATTGATTATAGTTCAGCTTTCAACACCATCGTCCCCACCAGACTGGCTGTCAAGTTGTTGGAGCTAGGATTGAATGCTCCGCTGTGCACCTGGATCCTGGACTTCCTCACAGGCCGCCCCCAGGTGGTCAAGGTGGGGAAGTACATGTCAAGCTCCCTCACCCTGAATACAGGATCCCCCCAGGGTTGCGTCCTCAGCCCCCTACTGTACTCCCTGTACACACATGACTGTGTGGCCAGGTCCAGCTCCAACACCATCATCAAGTTTGCTGACGACACCGTGGTCGTGGGCCTGATCACCGACTGCGATGAGAAGGCCTACCGCGAGGAGGTGGCTGACCTGTCACTCTGGTGCCAGGACAACAGCCTCCACCTGAACGTCAGCAAAACCAAGGAGCTGATTGTGGACTTTAGGCGTGGATCACAATCGAGGACGCACGCGCCCTTGTGGATTAATGGGACTTCTGTCGATAGGGTGAGCAGCTTCAGATATCTGGGAGTCCACATCACAGAGGACTTAACATGGACTGTTCACACAGACACTCTGGTGAGAAAGGCGAGGCAGCGTCTCTACCACCTCAGGCAGCTGGGGAAATTCCGGGTCTCGGTGAGGATCCTCAAGTCCTTCTACTCTGGAGCAGTGGAGAGCATCCTGACAGGCAACATCACTGCCTGGTTTGGGAACTGTACTGCCCAGGACAGGCGGGCCCTGCAGAGGGTGGTGCGTTCAGCTGAACGTACCACTGGAACTACCCTCCCCCCCTTGCAGGAGTTATACACCAGGAGGTGTAGTAGCAGAGCCCGTAGGATCATGAAGGATCCTCATCACCCCAACAACGGACTGTTTCAGCTGCTGCGGTCAGGCAAGCGCCTCCGCAGTCACGCAGCGAGAACAGAGAGACTGAGACGGAGTTTCTTCCCTCAAGCCATCAGAACTGTCAACGCTGACCTCACCAGGGGTCCTAACTGAGCCATGCACTAGGCTCCACTACCTACTGTACTGTATGTAGCATACTGTACCGCATACTGTATCACTGTTCAGGGTTGTTCGTGATGCCGTATTGCTGCGCCGTACTGTTGTATACTGTGCTGTATTATCCCAAACACTACCTCACACTATTCACATTCACATGCCACTTTAATTCACATGCCACTTTAAATGCACATATCTGTATATACATAGGCATATTACTTCAACCTATTCCCTTTTATTTCGATTTATTTTTTATTGTATTTTATTCTATATATTTTTTATCTTATTCTATAAGTATTCCACTTACTGTATTACGTTTTAGGAGTCAGTTAGTCGGTCTATTAGAAAGGAATTTTCTACTTTTTATTTTTATTTTATTTTTGTACTTTTTCCTAGGACTTATTGTGTGCTATCACCGGGTGCGTTGCATTACATTTCACTGCATATATGTATGGAAGTATGTATATGTATGTGACAAATAAAAAATCTTGAATCTTGAATCTTGAATCTAAAGCAGATTATTCACAACTTTAATAAGTGCTGTTTCCATGGGTCAAAAACCAGAATGATAAATGTCTAAAACGCTGTTTGATGTTAGATGGTTGTTAAGCTGAAGGTAAACTGTCTTTTCAAGTAGTTTGCTGAGGAATGAAAAGTTGGAAATGGACCTATTGTCGGCAATAACTGTTGCATCAAGATTGCTCTTCTTCAGGAGTGGTTTGATGACAGCTGTTTTAAATGCTGCAGGAAATATACCTGATTGAAGGGAGCGGTTTATAATTTCTAATACCTCATGTGCTAAACAGTTAAAAACAGTTTAATGTGGTAGGGAGCAGCAGGTGGAAGACCTGAGCTGATCGACAATATTGTCCAGTTTTTTTTATGTCTAAAAGGACTAAGTGAGACATGGCAGCAGTCATAGGTTTATTTCTGGAAAATGAGCTACTAATAGGCTGCCTGATAGCTATAACTTTGTTATTGAAAAATGTAGCTACCACTTCACAACTTTCAGTGGAGAGCATCTCTGATGGGGTTGTAGATGGTGGATTAATAAGTCGATCAGCAGTGGAGAAGAGCACTTTACTATTGTTGATATTTTCACTAATGATTTTTGAGAAGAAAGACTGTCTGGCCTGTTTAATTTCTATGTTGTATTCATATGAGTAAGTCCAGAGTGTGCTCATTTGTGGGTATTGTGGGTGAGACCAGAAACATGCTGAATGAGGTAAAATGCCTCCAATAGGCTCATGATGTGTTGAGCATCTGGGTCTGTTTGATTGTCAACATGAATATTAAAATCACCTGAGATAATTAGAGAGAAGACAGCAGCTATTCCACCACCTCTCCTATCAGCTCTAGTAGTTTGGATGCATTTGAAATTAGGAGGTGCTGTCTCAATGAGTGCAACTGTGCCATTTCTGTCCAGCCAGGTCTCAGTAAAATCCAGGTTATGGTTACTTATAAGGACATTAACTAAAAATGACTTAATCGTTAGCGACCTGACATTTAATAAAGCCATTTTTATTGTTCTAGGTGCATGACTTTGTGGGGGACTGATAGTTGGGAGTCTGAACCTGTAATAAATTATTTATATTCCTGTATGTTACAGGGAAGTTACGTGATTTGGGTCTATGGTTTATAATAACAGGCATTTGTAAAGCAGAGTGACAGTCATTAATGTCAGTAGAGTGGATCGAACTCACCAAACATCAATCGTGAATAGAGGATTTTAACGTAAGTTCCACGTTCATGGTGGGAGATGTGATCCATGAAGGTTTGGATGAACTCCATCATGTCTGAAGACGCTTGGACGGTTTAAGAATGTGTTAAAGTTGTCATCAAACGGTACGTTGAGGGAGCAGCAGTATCCCTTGAACCATGTGTGTAGCTGAAGGACGGGCAAATTTTACGTCTCCAAAGCTGGGACACAGCAGCGGGCTGGAGACGATGAACCGGCGGTCCAACTGTAGAAGACTGTCATTGAGCTTCGTCCAGTCCTCTTTGACTGTCTCCGATTGTTTGTTCCTGAGATCATTGGTTCCGACGTGGGTGAGACCAGTGGAGGCAGACAGGTTTTGATCCAGCGGCTGTGGGATTTTTGAGTCTATATCCTGGACGCAGGCACCTAGGTGGCACAGAGTTTTAGCCGCAGGCAGGGTGATGTGTCGAACCATGGAGGAGCCGACGATGAGCATGGACAGAGATCCGGCAGCAGAGGAGTTCCGAGGGACAGCAGCAGCAGCCGAGCCAGGAGAGCAGCGTCCTCCCGGAGGCGGCGCAGGCGGGCGGTTCGAATCAGTGGCCGCGGGGTGGCCCGGACGGGCAGAGGTCCCACTGCGGGAGCCGAGGTGGCGCTCCGCGGCGTTGGAAACAGTGGGGTCTGTGCCACCAACCGGTCGGGGAGTGGAGGCCCGGGCAGACGATGGATAGTCTGGCGGCAGTGGAGACGAGGCTCCGGTCCAATTCTCCGGGGTGGAGCGTCAGATGGACCCTTCTCACCCACAGTGGGAATGGATCCGGGCCATCGGAGAGTGGAGTTTAAGTCCGGTCCGATCACAGCGGAGGACATGGAGCAGGAGATGTGCTTAGCCTGGGCGCTGGCGATGGAGGTCAGACGCACAAACAGTTCATCCATTCTTATTCACATCCTCACGCAGGCTGTGGATGCCTTTAAAGATCGACTTCTCTAGAGAACTGTGTCTGTCCACCAGGCGCAAACAGTTCTCCCAGTTCGAGGAGGTAGGCATCGACGCTGGCATAGTTAGCAATATGCTAAGCTAACAGGCGGGCCGAGCACTAGCCAAGCCAAAGTCCACGTTCCAAAATCTGAAAAAACAGTTCAGGCGAGTGTCAAAGCCAGGAAATAGCAAGGATATCACAGTGCGAACAATCGAAAATCCAAAATCAGGTAATGTTGGGAGCGATTCAACGAAGTAATGCACGCACATTTGAGTATTTTTCGAACTTACAGAGCTTGTGCGTAATCACCGGGTGTCATGACATTTCACTGCATATATGTACGACCGTATGTGTATGTATGTGACAAATAATCTCTTGAACTTGAACTTGAACTTGAACTGACGTGAAGTAGCACACTCGCAATGACGTAACCGTCTTTATGGCCGTTGTGTTGTTGACTATTTTGTGGCTAGGGATGTGACGGTATGCCGTGAAATTCAAATATGAAATTGTACTATCATAAACGTAACCTAATACCGTGATAGTAAATTCCGTATAAAAAAAACCCCCAACATGTTTTCCCCTATTTTCATGCGGGAAATTTGTTTTTAAACCGTAGACCGATCAAAACGAGTGAGTGAGTTGGACGTGTTGCCATAACCATACCGATCACTACTGAACAATGTCGACATGCTGCCGTCGCCTTATCCACATGTCTTTGTCCGCTGTTGTATTTCACCAGGACGTGTTCCCAAACAGGGAAACACTTCCCGAACTTCTCATTCCCATTGGCCGTGACGTTCGCCGCTCGCCAATTACACATATGGATGTGTTTGTGTATCTGTCCGGTGCCATCTGTTGTATCTGAAGCGAGAGGGAAGGAAGGAAGGAAGGAGAAAAGTGCAAGGGTTTGAGGACAGTAGGAGGAAGGAAATTGAACATATTAGTGATTTAAAATGAAGTTTCATTTGATTCACACTGCGGATCCAAGATGTGATAAACACACAGGAGGCCGGCCTCATAGATGACAGACTACATGATGATGAATGAGTTCATGTTTAAGACACTACAGAAATGTGACAGTATGAGTCTTTATAATACAGCATATTCATTAGTAGTAGTGTTATAGTGTTTATTGTAGTCATTATTAATAATATTATTAAGAATTTTAGTTATTATTAAGAATAGTATTAAGAATATTACTCAAATGATTGTTGAGATGCTGTCACCCTGGTCCTCGTCGACGCAAACTCAGGTGAGGAAAAGGTGAAGACAGGGAGACAACAGCAAATCACTGAGTTAGTTGGAAGCAGAAGCAGTGGGTAAGATGGGTTTATATCTTGAAGAGCGCAGAGGCAAGGAACGAGACGGAAGGGGAGATGGATTAAGGGAATATTTCGTCAACGCTGTACTGACCTTCAGACCTGCAGCGCAGCCGGGTTTTTAATGACAACAGAGCCGATCGTTTTCAAGGTCACACTTAAAGGGGAAGTGTTCAAGGGTCAAGTATTTAGCTGTTGATTTTGACTGACAAAAGAAAAAAAAAAACATAACCAATTTTTTTTTTAAATATGATAATTCACCAGAAACAGGCATTGAGAGGTTGATATAGTAAAAGTAAAAATAATATGATTAACAGGAAGCGCAGGCATGGTCTTCACCTTCACCAAGACTTTGGTGGGATTTAAACCTCAAACAAATTAAATGTGATTTACCTCCAAACTTTCTACATGCCCAATGTCATCTATGATTCATGCTGTACCTTCACATTCACCAAGACTTGGGTTGGATTTCAACCTTGAACAAATTAAATGTGATTTACCTCCAAACTTACAACATGCCCAATGTCATCTATGATTCATGCTGTACATGCACATTTACAATCCTCTGCAAAACAATAAATTAGGTTCTTCCATCATGTATATCTCTACTTCTCCAAGTTGTCCAACTTAGATTAAAGATTTGTTCCACTTGTTCCACATCTCAAGGTCCACATTAGTCAGGAAAATAGACCAAATTGTGAGTTGTCAAGTAATGTTCCAGACACTCTTCATCGCCATAAAGTGTTTTCCTTTTATAAGGACTAGCTCAATCATGTTACAAATATACATTTTCTTCAAAAAATTTGTCCAAAATGCACGTTTGTCAGGGTTTTACAGGATTTAAGACGTTGCTTATCCAACCTAATTATGATTTCATCCAGGCCCTCCCTAAAGTCACCCCCTTCTCTTAATTCAACTCTAAATTCTATCCGGTCTGCCTAGATGACAGCTATATTTTTCATTCTTTCCTTCTCTGTAACCTTGCCTCTCTCTCTCTCTCTCTCTCTCTCTCTGCACCTTCGAATCAGACATTTTCTCATTCAAGCTCCTGTTTGCCAAACTCAGTTTGAAAGCTTCAGAAAGTAAAACAGATTAACAGTATGGTAATAGGCCGACTAGGACGATTAATAATACTGTTTTTTAACCTTTGTTGTCCCCTTCTGCATTGTTAAATATGCTGCCATTGGATGTGTGTGTGCGTGTGTGTGTGTGTGTGTGTGTGTGTGTGTGTGTGTGTGTGTGTGTGTGTGTGTGTGTGTGTGTGTGTGTGTGTATGTGTGTGTATGTGTGTGTATGTGTGTGTGTTTGTGTGTGTATGTGGGTGTGTGTCTGTCTGTGTGTGTGCCTGCGTGTGTGTAATTGGGTGTCAGCACTTCTGATCCCACACTGTCCTGTCGTGTGGTGAATCAGGAGTCTCTTGCTGTCGATGTGAGCAGTGCAGCCACTGCGGCTGGCGTAGCTCCGATGCTGGTCCAGAGGCTGTTTTGCATGTCTGTGTGTCATGCGCTCCTGGGAACACAGAGCGGCAGCGTAGGGTGGGAACAAAAAAATGTATTTTGGATATCAGATGCGAATAATTTCAATTTAGATTGCATATTTTTACTCTTTGCTCTTTCTCAGATCTTTAATAACTGCTGTTAAGGAAAAATACCGCTGTTGCTCTCCATTTCTGTTTTATGTTAACAGATTAAATTGCTACTGCCACACATTTAGTCATTATATGAATCTTCCTCGGTTAAATTATTTTAAATTCAGGGCAAATGCAGATGACTGACACAGTCATACACTTCCATATTGGGCAAAACAAGGATATATCTTTGTGATTCGCGCAATGGACAGCTCATTACACCAAAGCCAGGGGGTTGGATTTTGGTTTTGGGACATGATTGAGCAGTCTGCCAAGAGTCAGTGTAGGTCCCTGGCGTGGATCCTTTTGATCTTGTCATTTGTCCCTGGAACATTGCAACACTGGTTCAGAGCCACACGTACCTCAGAGTTGGCCGTAGGTAGACTCTGCTCCTCGCTATGTGGGTCAGACCTGGTTTTGCCGTGTTGATGAACAGTCATGTCAGTTCAGCTTGTGATGCGACCTAGACACCCTGACCTGATTACCTCGATGATTTCCTGTCATAATTTGCATGGCAGAACATTAGTTAATTTCTCTCTTTATCCCTCCTCAATTCTCTGAGGCCCTTGTTTGTTTCTTTCTCTCTTCCTCTCTCCTTCACGGTGGGTATTGAGTGAGTGGCTCTGACCTTCTAGATTCTCAGACCATGGGAATTATGTAAGTCCCCGGGTTCATTAACTCTTTGTCCATTGGCTGCATGGTTATGTGGATGAGTCCTTTGCGGTGGAGCCTTGCCACTCACTATAGATAAATTATATCAGGGTCAGTCACAGACTCCTCTCCCTGGGGTGGTGGCCTGGTCTTTTTGTATAAATAACATTACTGCACTAAAACGATATCTGATACAAGAAGGAGGAGCGTGCGGATGAAACAATTACTGCACTAGACATTTTGTGTGCAATGTTAAATCTGTGTTGTTAAAAGGTATTAGACACTGATCAGAAATGGGTGTTTCATTTATTCCATGACGACATGCATCATTAATTAGCATCATTCATTTATCATAAAGTATGTCTCAGAGACTGAGGTTAGAGGACTAAAACTGTGTCTGAATAATTCCTCTTTTTCGCAGTCAACAGTGATGAGGGCAGATGTAGGTCTATGTGGCTCTAGCTTGGCATCTGTGCTCTTCCAGCCCCAACAGCTGCTGCTTCGTTTAGGTCATCACTATGTGCCCAGAGGATTGAACTGACTGAGGGGTCAATGCCAGGCTGCATTCCAGGGAGCAGCCATGAAGGGAAGCTTGTGAGGACACACCCTTGAATGTCCACTTGAAGCTCACCCTATGTTACACAGTGACGGAATAGGGCATCATCCTCTATTCTCGCTTGAGTGGATTTTAATCTCTTGACCGAAGACGGTATGAATGGGCATGTGAAACATGCAGCCAGCTGCTGGGATCTTGAATGTAGCTTTTAATAAGAGGATTGTCTTCTCCCACAGTATCCTTACACGGCTCACAGTGGGACAGACAGAGTATACAACCACAGTTGCCATACACTTGAATGCTGCAGGGTTTATCCAGCTGTGACTAGAAAAAGATCTTGGCGGCTGGAAGGATCTAGTCCCTGACTGTAAGGTCAAAATCCCCCCCTGGATATCTGCGCATTTCTGTTGCAGCTTGGGTGAATGTGCAGTCTTGTCACAGACACATTCAAAGGATAACAAAATATTTATATTTTATGATTATTTAATATCTAGTGTTCTTTCATATGTTTTGCTGAAAATATCATACTCCACTCTGAAAAGAAAATAATATTCATCTTTGATTTCTGCATCAAATTCAGCTGTCCAGAAGCTCTATGCTCTCAATGCAGCTTTAACCTCAAACCTCATTCTCATCTCCTTGATGTCACACAGACCATTCACGGTGTCATGGTGGTACAAAAGATAAATATACCCAAAACCTGTTTGGTCTTGGACAAAAGGTGACTCATCCAGTCTGCCCACACGTAGCGTTTTATTTCTAGTAATGAACCTACTGTATTTATTTTTACTTGGCCCATCTGCAAGAAAGTGTACTCAGAAATGTCTATTTTATTTTAATATCAGTGATATTAAATTATATATTAATAGATTTCTCGATATTCAATATTATGTGATATTGATGGACCACACCCTTCTGTGTGTGTGTGTGTGTGTGTGTGAGTGTGAGTGTGAGTGTGAGTGTGAGTGTGAGTGTGTGTGTGTGTGTGTGTGTGTGTGTGTGTGTGTGTGTGTGTGTGTGTGTGTGTGTGTGTGAGTGCGCGCACATGTGCGCGCACGTGTGTGTGTTCTTCCTTCTGTCAGTCCATGCTCTCTTGTGTTTCCCGCCATCTTTTTTTTTCTGTGTGGGTGAAGCATATGAATAAACCAGCAAGGCTGAGCCGGGCGAGTAATGCTGTAAGAGTGAATGAGTCAGACTCATCCCACTGCTGTCTCCCCTCCCTCCCTCCCAATTCCTATTTTCACTCTGCTTGCCTTTCTCTCTCATTTCAGCCCTCCCCTTGCCTTTTCTGAAGTTGTGTGTGCATTGCTTGCTTCCCTCAACCTTCTTCTTTCTTTCTTCTGCCTCCTTTTACCCTCTTCCTCACACAAAAGATCTCTTTCTCCTCCATCGCCACCTCCCACACATCCTGATGTCATTGGCTTGTACTTTCTTTCTTGTGCCCTCCTCTGCCTCTCTCTCTCAGTGCAGGCTGTATTAAAATGGCTGATGTCCTTTTATTCTTGCCTATTCCGCAGTTGATTTAATGTTAAGATTAAATTCAAGCTATTTTTTTCAATTGTGCAGCATATGCATCATGATTTATGTTGGGGGGTCTCTATGCCTAGAATGCTCTTCCTTTACTGCCCTCTGTTTCTCCTTTGGCCTCAGAATATGATGTTCTCAGTGTAGCTGAATATTTCATGACATCCGTCCCTTTCTCTCACCCCTGCGACTACAGAAGTACATAGATGTTACAGGCTAACATGTGAAAAACTGTAGGTCGAAAACATATTGGTAACCTATGTTTTTCTTGTGGCAAAAGGTTTTACAATTACATTTTCTTCATGGGCTCGGCATTTTATCAACGGTCCTGGTGGTTATATTCTGTCTGTGACGCATGTAGAGCACTGTGACAGCCGGACAACGTGTCACTGAGTGTTTTCTTGTGAGTGTTGAATGTTTAGATATCTGCAGTGTGCAGAGCAAGAAATGAAAGCAAGGAGCATGTAGGAGGAGCGTGAACTGCCCCAAATAAATCTCCCACCTATCCCAGTAAATAGGTGTATGTAATTCCGCGGTACAAATAGTATATATAAATAGTAGTTCCGCAGTACTGACTTTCTAGAGAAGAGATATTTCTTTCTGTCTGCTTACTTCTGTAATGGATGCTCTAATAAGATGTGACTTTAAGTTTCTCATCATATGAGGTCTGACAATGAGGTCTGGAGATTTTTCTCCTACCTGATAAAATTCAGTTCAGTCAATTCAGTGTTTACTGTAATGGTACTTAAAAGGATTCAGGACTACGCATATATCCCATGTTATACAATGGAGTTTAAACACTCACTCACTCTCCCTCTCACTCTCTCATGAAGATGAATTAGTACTTGCATTTAATTGTTCTCTAAGCTCCTATTTTTCCCCCGAATGACCCCTGATAATCCTTATTCCCTCTTCCCTCTCCTCTAAAAGCTGTAGCGGGGTGATGGATTGTGTCAGGTTGACTTTTAGCAGAAAACCTCACAGGGGCTTCACCATGTCCTACCAGGTGCTCTAGATTTGTTATATTCAAAGCATCCATTTTTCTGTAGAGCTGCTTTCTCCAATCATCCTGGTCGTCCTGGATTAGGGCATCCGTTAACAGTGTGTAAAGGGATAATTCCACTTTGCCGTGCTCTTCTAATGCGATTAGGGGGAATCATCTTCATGATGCTCGAACAGTAGCGTTGTCAAGCACAGGGAGTAAATTGGGACACTGCTCACATCTTAAACTCTGATGGAGAGGGTGTTTCTATACATAGGTGCTGCTTTTACTTACCTCTCCTTCAGGCCTCATGAAGCAGCGTCCATTTTGAATCATATTAAATCTCGAAAATAGTGCACCGTCAGATTTAGACAGTTTCCTTTCCCAGTTGCAGAGATGACTTTGCCTGCTCTCAATTTCTCTATCTCTTTTTTTCTCACTCTCTCAAAGCCCCTCCAGCCCAGGCATCCAGACATAATTTAATCACGTATAGATATTACTGTGATGATGTCCCTTCTACCACATGATTAGTGGTTATGAAGTCTTGAATGCTTGAGTAGTTATTAATGACTTAGGTCCTGCAACTGTAATAATTGATGTTACATTACATTTTGAGTATGTTTAGAGAACACAAGTTAACAAATAGATCAGGTATTGAAGTGAAGATTAAAGCTCAAATCTGGCTGCAACCTGCTGAAACCTTTCTCTCATGTAACACTGTGCAACTTGTATGCTATAAACACACAGCACATTGTCTGCTAATTGAATCCAGTTAAGCATTTTTTACCTACTTACATTACAAAAGACTAATGACTCACCAATAGTTTACTAGTTATTTGACATAATTTATTGCCAGGCCCTTTATGCTATCTATCCATGACGCTTCTCTTTAATTTCTTAACAGGACCTGCCTCATTCCAACTCATCTTCTTTATCGAGGATGCTCTACCACCACTTTACAGTATATGTTACTCCTGCCACTCTCCCCTCCAAGCCTGATTTGTTTTATTTTGTGCTCATCATTTGCCATTTTTTTTATTTCCCTGAGTCCATTGTCAATGATTATAATTTGTTTTTTCATATGGAATAAAAACCATGTTCGTTCGATCTTGTTTTGTCACTGAGGTCCACATGAATCCTATTGACCTCATTGCAGGTTAACATGATGAGGAAAAACAAAACCATGTGCATCCACACACACAAACATGTTACATGTCAACTGATCAATCTGATGATCTAAAGTAGTAGGCACATCCTCCACAGATTATAAAAAAACTGATGTGGTAGGGTGATTCCTATGTAGCTGGTTCATTTTTAATGGTGGTGAGAGTGGAAGGCTGTGTTTGCATTTCCCAGAGAGCTGAAGGGCGGAGTCTTGGAGCAAGACAGGCAGCAAACTTTTTTACTTTTATTTATTTATTTATTTACTTTTAGTTACTTACTTTCCTCATTTTCTGCAGAAAGTGGAGCAGCCTTAAAAAAATTAAACTTCTTCCAACATGTGACTCTCTGCAGACCGCTGCTTTCGTGTATTATTCAGGCCCTCGTCTGAAGAAATGGGCCAAGGCCTTGTGCACCGGGCCTGGACCCGCAGTGCACTGCTCTGCACTTTAGGGCTCCATATACTCACCAGTGCATTACTTATGAGAGGTTAAAAATAGGTGTTACACAATGCCTCGAGGCCACACTGGTATCACTGCTGATCTTCACAAAATAACAGACCATAAGTGGGGATAATTGTGGATAAAAAGGTATGGTGTGTAGCCATTAGATGAGGAACATTGTGTTCTCAGGTTGGAAGAAGAAGAAGAAGGATCTGTTTTTCAGTGCAGAGTATTTCTTGAATTTTTTTTTAAATTTGTATATGCTGTAAACCTACAGCATCTATATCATCTCTCCAGATACACTGTTGTAGCTGCTGTTTGGTGCTGTGTTCTAGCAGTTGGCTTTTTCATTTCCGTAAGATAGGCAGTCATACAGGGAATGTGATAA